>NC_081405.1:486456218-486789551 GCF_030272615.1 Cryptomeria japonica | reverse complement strand
ACAAGCACACAAAGGCACGAAGATTAGTTCACAAAAAGAGATTAGAACACATTGACACAAAACTAAACATTAGTCTAATTAACAAAAATTAAAATTTATAATCTACTTAACAAAATATAAAATTTAATATAATTAACAAATTAAAATCTAATTCTAATCTAAAATCAAAATCAAAATCAAAATTAAAAATCTAATCTAAAAACATTTTAAAAAAGAATTAATCTAATTAACCAAAATTTAACTTTAAATTAAAAAAACTAATTTAAAACTAAATCTAATTTAAAAAATCTAAAAAGTAAATCTAATTAAAAAAAAAAACTTAAAAAACTAAAATCTAATTTTTTAAAAAAGTAAAAAGTAAAATCTACATTAAAAAAAAATTAAAAAAATATAATTTAAAAAAACTAAAACTCATTAAGACTAAAACAATAAAAATCCAATTAAAACTAAAACTATGAAAATAAATCACATACATGAAGCCTCACATAAGGAATAAAATGTTCTAATATAGGGGCAAATGTTGCAGGCAAATAAAAATGGTTGGGGCAAAGTTTTTTAAAGGAAATTTCAGATTTAATAATAAACCAATATGGTTGTAAGACAAATGAAATTTTAGATTTAATTGCTTTAATCTGCAGACAAGGTATGTAGGATGTTTGTGAGCAGATAATAATATTTCTTCAAGTAACCTACAAACAAAGTGTTAAAATCCTCAAGCAAAACCTACAATTGCAACAAGAGAAATCAGAATGTCAAAACTTCCATCAGGTGCAAATCATACAAATGAAAAGACAAATGTAAGTCCCATCAAGTTGGAATTCACATTGGGTTCACAAAGAAATGTAGATAGGAAAATGAAATACATCAAAGTAATACTAAGCTAGCTCAACCACAAAAACTAGATTGCAATGAAATTGATCCTATTACATGCAATGAAGCTATGAAGACAAAATGGTAATGAAATTTCAAACCATAGAAGAAAAGTATCTCCTTCATATCTCTCCATTATCCTCCTCTCTCCTCCAAATAGCGGATTTTGGATCTCACCTACAAGTGCAAGAGAAAAGTATGAAAGCAAGAATGATTTTGATAGAGCGAGGATACTAGAAGTGTGGTTGATTCTGATGAGAAATGCATCCAATGGATAGAAAAATTGGAGAGAGGACAACAATTAGCAAAAAAGCGATATTAGATGCAATTGAATTCAAAAATGGGAAAAAACAAATTTAGAAAGAAATGTCATTACACATAAGACTAGCCATCAAATCTAATGTTAGGATAAGATGCCATATCCAAACTCATGATGAATAAGGAAACATACTTCCAAATTAAAGCACAAAAATAGGAGCCACTTGACAGAGATAATGATTTGGAAGTAGTATTTAGCAATTAGGAAATTAGGTGGAAATGATGAATTAGAAATTAGGAAATTAGAAAGTGATGAAATTAGAAATTAGGAAATTAGTAAATTAGGTGAATTAATTAATAAGTTCTTATTCATTAATTAATTCACAAAAGAGGGGGAATTAATTAGCCAATTAAATAAATATTTAGTTGTGACAAGAAGACTTAGGAGAAATGAATAAATAATTCAACCTAGAGGGAAAATGACAAATAGGATTAAATGATTAAATCATAGAACCCTAGGAGATGAATTAGAAATGCAAGGATGATAATTATGTCATACAAAATATAATTGATATAGGGTCGATTTGATCATTGATTTAATGATAAAAATTGGATAATTGATAAAGTATCGATGTTGATTTATAAAGATCAATGATAAATTGATCAAGATTGACAAGGATGAAATTGATAGATGCCAATTGATGAGGACCAATGACTAATCGATCCAAATTGATGAGAAATGATGATTGATTGAGATTGATGACAAATCGATCAAAGATTGATAAAAGGTTGACTTGATGAAGGTCGAATGACCAAAGACTAATGACAAATCGGTCATAAATTGATAAGAGATTGATAAATTGATGATTGATCAGGACAAAACCCTAATTCAACATTGAGAAGGGTTGACAATGTCCAATTGACATGATAATATTGATAATGATCAAAGATCGCAATTGATAATGATAATATTGACAATACCTAATTGAAAATGTGGCAAATGCAAGAAATGTAGAAGAATGACAAAATATCAAAAAATAATAAAGATCAAGCATGCGACATAGAAAAAATGTTAATAGGATGCAAAAAACCTAAAATAAGGTCACACAGACATGTTAAAGTATGACACCGCAAGTGTTGACCATTTTTAGATGCCTAACAATATATAAAACAAAAGTGTACGCAAGCCTAAGATGATTCTCTAGTACATAGAGGAGGTCTCGCCATTGATGAAGCGGCTATAGATATTTCCTATATGAAAAATGATAAGATTATAATTTATCACAAGTTCACATGTACACGTACATATAATCATCAAATCAAGAAAATAAAGTAGAGATACATACCTCTTCCCTCTCTCGATCCTCGGGCATATCAGGTGCATTCAACAAATCTACAAAGACCAATGTCCATTGTATATAAAACAGACAAAAAACACTAATCAATCTACAAATATCAACTAAGCCAATTTCAATTTTTTCAAACAATTTTATAATTAACAATGTGTTCAATTACCTTCTTCCCATGTTTAGGCATTGTCGAGGATTTCTTTCACTAAGACAAGGCCTAGACATGGAGGGGGTACCGTAAAACAAACAAAATTAACACAAGTGATATTAGTAGATAATATTAAACATAATTTAACAAATCTAAAATTAAATTACTTTCATATTCCATCAAAAGAATACATAAAATAACATGTACAAAATATGATACCGCATAGCTTTGTAGACCAAAATCGATTGCTGAGAGAATGACATCATCAATGTGGGACATTTGGTCCCCTGTCAACACCCAAAAAATAAAAAATCATCAAGCATTAAAGAGAGTTAGTATATCTTATAATTTTTTTGAATTCAAAGTACTATTCTATTTTAACATGTTACAAAATTTATACCCCAGGCATCAAAGTTGCAGTTGCAATAACTGCGGGAGGAATATCAGATGGTGTATTAACCCGCTGCTACATCCTAAAATGCATATTGTTTGTATCAATTTAAATTGATCTATAAATGAAAATTCATTTACAATTACAAATTTTAAGTGACTGATAAATAAAATTGTATGAATTCAAATTAACACACCTATGTCTACGACTGACTAGCAAACAACATGTCCATCAATTCATCCGTCAATACCATATCCTTAGTCATGCGGGTCTGACATTTTCTCTTACAAATTGTGCATAGATGGTATGTGGGACCATCTGCACTGGCCTCAACATCCATCCCTGTGCATATGCCTGAGCAAGTGGGACACACATGCTGAATGGGTTGACCAACGCTAGCTACCTCAGCTAATGGATCATCGTCTAAGCCAAGAGGGTGTGCTAACTGTGTCCCGTGTTGGATGATGGCATCAGTCAATATTGTGGCCACCTAAAGAGTTTGTAGCTCCATCGAATATTTCAGGGCCATTGGGCCCGTCACATGCACCTTGGGTTTGGGTGCTAGGGGGCGACGACTCCGTGGGTCTATTACCCTATGGGCTCCAAGTCTAGCTTGGGCAGAGCTGCCACCTCTACTAGGGAACTCTCTCGTATCAAAATAGTTAGGCCGCTTATTGAGGACAAAATCACAATATACTTTCCTCAAAAACTTTAATGGAACCTTAAAATTATTACAAGGTGATTCGTAAAAGACCATCCACCACCCATTCAAAAAAATATTATTCTTCTTCACATTGGTACACCAATGTATGGGAAACCTCTTTGCATTAAGAGGTAAGGACTCACCAGTTCTAGGATCAAGAAAAAGAGAACATATTTGTGCTTTACTTATGTTTTTATTTTTCATTGCATCATATGATAACCCATCAGCATAATAAGTGTGACACCTATCCCTATAGTTTCCCCATTTTTTAATCTGACTCGAAACTGCAGTGTCACCACTAGCCACTGTTTCTAGGCTAGTGGCAAGGGATAAATGATGCTCAAGCTCAGATGCTTTCAATCTATTAATCAGTCTAGTTATTTTAGCAGTGTTTTGTCCTAACTGATTAAGAAAATCCTCCTATGTAGTTGTTGTATTGTCTAAAGGAGGAGATGGAGGTGTATCCTAAGGGTTTTGATGTGGATTTTGAGGTGCATTTTGTTGTGGTTCTGGATTTTCCAGAATTTGATATTGGTAACAAAAAATTAAAAAAAAACTAATCAAAATAAACGAATTTAAATTGAAAATGTAAATAAAATTTATCAAATGTGCAAGACAACAAACAAAATGCATAACCTACCTCTTTCCATGGCGTCTGGGTGTGAAAAAAAGGAGCCTGTGCATGGTTTACAACCTAAAAAACCCCTCGAACTCGCTCTCAATCGGGAAGGAAATATTAATAGTCGACAGTAAAAAAAAAACAATTTATTGATAGGGACTGCATATGTGGTCCTTTAGGAACTATAACCACATACACAATCTTATTTCATAAAGGACTACATATGCGGTTTTGTCTCTTTAGGCTCGGGAACAACGAACCTAACCGTGTACTGTTTTTTTTAATTTTAAAACCGTGAACATGGTTTTTGTTTTTTCAACTTTTTTTTGGTATGTGTCCATTTTTTTGCACACCATCTTGGTGCACCCACCCACCTATAAACATTATTCAAGGGGGCAACTCCTTCAATCACAATTCCTTTGTTCCTCCTATGAGTCTTTTATGTGCTACCCAATCTTCTCCATTTCCTACTTATTATAGTGTCCCACCTCCTTATTCTCAATCTCTTCCTTCATTCAACAATATTACTCCACCCTCTCAATCCAACATGTCTAATGTCAATCCTTCTACCAAAGCTTCAATCAATAGTCTAGCCCAAATAGTGTCTTCCTTACAACAACAAATAACTTCTATGAACCAATCCAAGTATAATGTGCCCACATTTGATGTAGCGAGCCCATTATCCAATGACATTGTTAGAGTCGTCCCTCCTAAAAATTTAGAAGTCCCTCAATTGGAACTTTATAATGGAAAAGATGATCCCTTAACTGATGTTAAAACATTCCAAACTTTGTGTAGTGACTTTGCTCTTGATCAAAGGTTGTTAGCAAAATTGTTTACTAGAACATTAAGGGATAGAACTTTGCAATGGTATTGTTCTTTTCCTCCTTATTCTATTACTTCTTTTCAACAACTAGCTAATGCTTTCATTCAACAATTTCACAATAACATTGGTCCTAAAGTTACTTTGACTGATTTTATGCATTGTAAACAAGGAGTTAAAGAAAAAGTGACTGATTTTATTGGTAGATATAAGCATTTGTATTCTTAGATTTATTTTCTAGTGCTTGATCAAGACATTCAAAACATTTTCATTGCTAATTTATAAAAAGATATTAGGAATAAACTTCTCTTAACTGAGTTTACTTCCTTTCCATAGTTGTGCGCAATATTTCACAATTGTCAACTGATTGTGAGTCAATTGGAACAATTGTCTCCTTCCATGACTCTGAGTGATAAGGGTGATAGTGCTCAACAACCATTTGCGAAGTTCAAACCAAACAAAAGATTCATCAAATTCAATGACAACAATAACAACAATCAACTCGTAGGTGCTACAGGTGTGCCTCCTTTGTCTAAATTCTTTAAAAGAGAAAAATGAATATTTTCATAGCATTATGTCTTATTTAATACAAAGGAATGTGTTAAAACTTCCCCAAATCAAACCAATTGATCCATCTAAGACAACTTCACCTTACTTTGATGCTAAATCCTTTTGTCAACATCATCGTCAGCCTGGTCATGATACTGAGCAGATTTTTTCATTGAGAAGTAAGATTCAAGAATTGATTGATAACAATATTGTATTTCTGGTAGGTGTGAATGATAAGGGAAACAAATATGTATCTCCTCCTAATCAAAACCTTCAATTTTCACTGATCCTTTACCATCCCATTCCACTAATGTGATTGAGACTAATCATCTTACTTTCTCTCCCAGTGATATTAGCCTTGAAACAAATAATGTGGTGAACCTTGTAGATCAACAAGAACTTCTTAAGGATTTGTGCATAACATTTGATCCTAGTGAGACCATTAATGCACCTAGTGGTCCATTATACATAAGTGCAAAAATCAAAGGTATACCCTCTAGAGGAGTGCTTATTGATCTACTTGCATGATTAATGTGATAACTGAAGAATTTGTTTATACTTTGCAATTGCATCTAGTGATATATGATGATATTGATGTGAAAGTTAAATTTTTTGATGGCTTCTCTTGTCCTACTATTGGTTCTATAACACTTCCTATTGATGTTGGCACTAAATTCTTAGATGTTCGATTTTCTATCATTCCTATATCTGATCAATTTCGTGTGAAGTTGGGACATTCTTGGCTCTCTTCCATGAAAGCGATCTCTTCTGTTGTTCACAAGTGTTTGAAATTTTCTCATAATGGTGAAATCATAAATTTTAATCATGACATATTTCAACCTACAATGAGGCATGGAGATGTTTGTCTTGATTATTTTTGGTCCAAACAATTCAAGCCTCTTCAACCTAGCATCGATGCCCTCTTTAGATCATATCAAAACTAGAAAAATGAAATGATTTTGTCATTGAGTAAACCTATAAATCCAACACTTAGCATTCCTATTGATGATCATATACCCCTTCTTAAAGATAATATTATTCTTCCTCCTAAGGAAAGAAATAATCTTCTTCCCAAAGAGGTACATATTCCTTCTCCTAAAGAGAAGAGTATCCTTTCTCCTAAGAAAAGAGATATTCTTCTTCCTAAATAAAAGTTTACTCCTCCTATGGATGAGTCTGCTCTTCCTCCCAAAGGTAGAAAAAATCTTTCTCAACAAACTATTCCTTCTAAGGTTAGACCTATCCCTCCTCCTCATGATGGACATGGTCTCCTTCATACACCTCCCATTCCTCCTTTGTATGGTGTGGTTCGTCCTCCTTCATCTTATAGAGAGTAGCGACTGACCTCTCCCATTGTCCAGCCTAAAAGACCTCAACTCATTCATCCTTCCCTAAAAGAAGAGACAAATCCTATACCTAATGAGCCTAACTCTTCTCAAACTTCAGCCAAAACTAGATGAAACCATTTTGCAAGAGAACATCGATGGAGACATCGTGCTAGAGCTCATGAAGTTGCTTCCCAAACCATTTCTTCTCCTGAAACACCAACAGTCGACATGATTCCATTTTTCTCCTAAACAAGATGTTCACCCTAATTATCTAAGATGGAAAATGCTTAATACAAATGATGGTTCAAGTTCTATTCCTATTAGAGCTCCTACTCTTATTAATCTTGATGAAGAAATAGGTGAGAATAATCTTAATGATTAAAATGTTGATCCTAATATTTATGATGATGAATATGAATATGTTGATGTTGACAATGACTTATCTACAAAATTTTCAAAAGAATTAATCCTAGCTCCTAGTAACAAACAAAGTGACTCATCATTGGAGCATGGTCCTTGTTTGGAACTTGTGATAGCTCCATCTACTGTGCTTGATGTGGTTCCTCTTGTGTGTTGTCCTTGATATACATGAGTTACGATTCTATGCATATACATATACATGATATACATGAGTTATCATAAAAAGAATACTGACTCCAAAGTTAGGTGAAACCACCTCATGCTTTGTGTTTTGTGTTCATTATTCTTTGATTTATCCTCTCTTGGGGGCTAAATTGTTGCAATAACATGCTTGTCTTCTTTGGGTGTATCCTACCTTAAAGCAATTGACACAATCTCTTTAACGCGGGGGCATACACTCTGCTCATGATTCTCTCTTTTGATACTTTAAGTTACTTAGCAAATTTTGTCTTTGCTTTGTAATTTTTGGTATCATTTTCATGACTCGTAGTAAGAGAACCTTACTAGTTGAAGTCATGGTTCTCTTTCTCTCTCTCATGATCTTCCCTTTTATCTTGTCATTGAAGTCGTACGATCCTAAAGTCCACTGTGGGCTTGGTGAATCTTGCCTCTATGACATGGTGAAAGTCTTTCAATCTGAATTCCTTGTACTTTACCGATAGTATTTGCATAAGCTCTCATACTCCCTCTAAAGTGGGGGCTAAATGTAAAATCCTAAAATTGTACCCCTTGCAATTTTTGATTGCATTTGGGTCTTCACATTAGTGTGTGTGCCCCTTGGCCTGATTGAAGACCCGAATATGCTCATACAAGTCAAAATTTGCATTTGTCTCAGCTATGCACTCAAAAGCCACCTTGATCCTACCTCAAAATAGGGTAGGATGAGGGTGTGGCGCCCTAGGATCCCCTAAAGGGGACCTATCTTGGGGTCCCTCCCTTTGGCCTATCTCAAAATGGAGCAGGAAAATCCCACCTATGTCAGCTCAAGTCAAAAAATCAATCAATTAATCCTACTAGCAAGTATATAAGAGGGATTTCCCCTCTCATTTGAACACACACAATCTAACAAAATTTAATCAAGGATATGAGCATTCAATAGATCAAGCATTCAAGAGAAATTGAGCATTTTCAGTCTTCCTTCAAGCTTTGAAGCAGCAATAGAGTCAATATTTCAAGCATTGAAGAGGAGATCATCATTCTACTTCATGAAATCATAATTCCATGTGGAGGCAAGCAAAACTTCACAAGGAGGTATAAGCATTTCATTTTCAAGAAATTCAACATCGCCTCAAAGAGGAGGATTTCTACTTTCAGTCATTTTATTTACATTATTTCAACAACTTGGTTAATTCCGAAACCGGTGTTTGACCTGAAGAAAAACCCCTATTTCCAATATGCTTTTGTTTCTTTCTGTGTGTAGGAAACATGTGCGCAGCTGTACTTCTGGAATTAAGATTATTCATAGAGACGAAAAAACCCTTTTTGATGTGCAGAAAGTTCAGAGGACCAAGTGGAGGGCGCCCCTGTCCTGACATATGGTCCTTGCAACTTTTGTCTGATTTTGTAGAGCAACTCTAAATCATCTCAAACTTCTTACATCCAGGTGCACAACTGAATCCCAAACCTATAGCTCACTGTTTTCACATACTTTGTCTTCATTTTCAGAACTCTGTCTTAATTCAATTAATCAACTTACAAAAGAGGGTCAATTGCATTCCAATCACAACCAATCTACTTAGTATTCAATCCTTGCATCCTTTGGGACTGGATCTAGTAGATTCATCCCCCTCTGTTGAATTTAAAGTTCTCTTAGGTGAAAATTGAGCTTAGAAAATTCCCCACTTCCAAGTGGAGAGTTGGGCAAGCCTCCAATTTTTCACTTTACAAGAACCATCTTCAATCTATTCACAATGACTTTACTAAGAATCTTATAGATTGTGTTACATAGTGCTATAGGTCTAAAGTCTCCCATGTTTTGAGGACAATACTTTTTTGGAATTAGTGCTAGAAAAGTATGATTGATGAAACCCAATAATGTTATCTTTCTTCTAGATTCTTCCACAACCAGGTGGAGGTCCTTACCTATAGTGTCCCAATAATGTTGGAAGAAGGCTGCAGGAGAGTCATTAGGGCCTGGGGCCTTGTCTAGGTTGAGTTGAAAGGTGGCTTTCTTGACTTCTTCCAAATAAATCTTTTGAAAGAGCCTATTGTTCTGTTCTTTTGAAATTAAGCCTGGGATGGAGTTCAAGATCCCGTCTCTAATTTTTATGTCCACCTGATTATCTCTACGTCTGCATCTAGATATGGAACTACTCTTTACTAATGACTCCCACCTAACTATTAGAAACTCTACCCTTGCCCTGTCGTCCTTTGTTGTTGGCTTTGCTGAGTCAACTGCAGCATCAACAGAAAGGGTTGGTTCAAGGTCATTTGTACAATCAACAAAATAAATTGCTAGATCTACTACTAGATCGACTGCAACTTGTGCTGCATCAAGGACTAGGTTAGAAATGACTGGAACTGGCTACGACTCTGCTACTGGATCAATGGAGAGATAGCACAATCAATGTCTAAATCAACTGCTTAATATACAGCTTCATATGCATCTTAATCAAAAAAATCGATTGACTCATCTGCGGAATCAACATCTGTTGACTCTGACTCTACTTACTCTATCTCTATTCCTATCTCTCGGTCAATGAAATCCACTGGGTATTTTTCTTGATATGGAATTGCAATTGGTGGTGATGTTTCTACCTTTTCCTCTATTTCCAACCTAGCTGCTAACTTTGTTGTTGCTCAAAAAACTTGTGTTTTGAGCTCTTTATTCATAAAGGATGTTGCAAGTACTCGAATTGAATCTACTACATATGCTCCTTATCGATAGCTTATTCTGGCATAGCCTATTGTTCCGAGGAGTGATGCAGATGCATTCATTGCATATGATCCAATAACAGAGCTACTCGTTCTATATCTTTTTCCTGAACCCAAGTCGGCATCTAAGAAATCTTCATTGTTCACCTCCTCTGTGTTTTGAGTCAATACTCCATCGATTTCCCTGATTTTTGAAATCCTTGCCCTATTCATGTTATCAACTGTAGATATGTGAAAAAAATTGGTGTTTCTATCTCCTTGTTTTTGCCAAATCTCCCTAGACTGCTAATGTTAATGGATCTCTTCTCTTTTAAGAATCTCACTAAGCTCTTCCTTTAACATTTTTTCCTTCTTCAAAAATCTTAGCCATTCATACCTCTGCAAATTTTCATCTCATTGATTGCTTCCAACTTTGCATTTACTCTCATTTTTTCTGCAAAGATGTTCTTGAATTGATCCTGGTTCCATTCTTTAAGTTTTGAATTGATATATTTTAGCTTCTTGCTTAGTTTGTAGAGATATGAATGGTTCCCCACATCTATTTCATTCCACTAGGAAGCAATCAAATTTGATAGTCTTGAGTCCCGAGTCCACATTTTTTCAAATTTAAAAGGGATGCCCTCTCCGAGATGTGATGGAGAAGTAGTGATCTGAATAGGATAATGGTCTGATCCTATGAGTGAGAGAATAGATGTTTCCACCAAGAGATCTAGATGCATCCAATCCCGAAACAATATAAATCGATCTAGTCTTTTTCCAATATTTTTGAAGCCCACCCTTTTGTTAGTCCAAGTATATAGACCATTTTTCAGGATTATGTCCATGAACTAATTTTGTCCACAAAATCTTGGAAATCATTTTGGACCGCAATAGACCTTCAAATACCCCCTAGTTTCTCTTGTTCTTTCATAAAAATAATTGCGATCTCCAGCAATAATACTCTTACCTCTATTATTAGCATCTAGGTAATCCTATGATTAGGTGCCAAAGCTCTCTTTTTTCTATAGTAGTCATTGGCCCATACACATTAATGACAAAAAAAATGCATTATTATTCAAAAGTGTGATCTTTGTGTGCTGCCAGCTTTTGCTAACACCCAATAGTTCACCTTTCACTGTTAACGGGTTCCATATGGTTCCCATGCCCCCAGATGCACCTTCAGCTTTGACAAAATGCCCAACCCACTGGTTCCACATCTTCATTCTTTTGTCAATCATTGTCCTACTCCACTTTGTTTACTGTAATAACCATATATCCCATTTTATCTCATCTATTTGACGCTTAATCAAGCACCATTTGTCAATGGATTCCAGGATATGATCTTCATTTCCCTTGGGGAAGGGGCCCACCCTTCCCTATTGTAAGTTTGGTTTGACCTACAGCCATGGCTGCCATTTCTAGTTTCACTTTGTTAGATTTGCACCCTCTTCTCTCCTTAGGTTTGATATTAGACTTACTTATTCTAGATTCTGATACTTCAAAACCTTTTCTTGTTGCCATCTCCAAGTTCATCCACATCACCTTCCCCATCTTCATTCCATGCCACATCCATATCATCCTCTTCATTTGTTTCCACTTGATTGACTTGTATAATTCATTGATTATTTCTTCCATAATCTCTCCATTTCCTTGATCCTCACCCAATTCCTTCAAGGGGAGTTCAATTTGATGGTTTTTTTCTGCCCCATGTGCTGCATGATCTACTTGCTCAGCTTCCCTAGTGATGACTGACTCATCTTGCTTCTCCTTGTCCAAGGATCCCTCATCCTCCTCTTGTGGAAGATCC
This sequence comes from Cryptomeria japonica, assembly GCF_030272615.1. Classification (NCBI taxonomy): domain Eukaryota; kingdom Viridiplantae; phylum Streptophyta; class Pinopsida; order Cupressales; family Cupressaceae; genus Cryptomeria; species Cryptomeria japonica. Next base: position 486,777,433 of record NC_081405.1, on the reverse strand, counting down.
TTGATCTGAATTTCAATCTCAGATTGTAGAGATTTTGTTTCCCTTAACAGGACGTGGAGGTCTACAACACTATTTCTTTTTCTTGCTTGCTCAGCCTCATTTGGATTGGGTTTTTGCAAATTCTGGTCCACTATGTGAGAAGATCCACTAGTGGAGGCTCCCATTATTTCATCCACAGACAATCGCATTTGTGAGCTACTCCAACACCTTTCATCCCTCCTCCATGTCAATTCCATAGATTCAATGGAAGGGTCTTTGACTTGGCCAACCACACTCGAATCTTTTATCAAATCCTCATTGGTTGAGATCTTGCTTTAAGTACGTTCACGCACCTTTGATAATTTTGTCATTAATTCACATTCCAAGCCAATGTGTTCTCTAGAGAAACATTTGGGGCATAAAAACATTTGATCCTCTCTATAAACCATTTGTGTCCAAACTTCCCCTGCTCCTATTATCTTGACTTTAGTTGGCATGGTTGAAATTTGATGATCATTAACACATATCCTTGCAAAGCTACCCCAAATTCTGTCTTCTAGGATCTCATCGGCTGAAATGAAAGATCCAAGACTTTTGCTAATTTCTTTTAGCATTTCTTTAGTCCAATATTCTATAGGAATATTGTACATCCTTATCCGTGTCGGACTCTCAAGCAAAGTGTGAGTTTGAGGGTTGAAGTTTAGGTTCCATTTGTTTAGATGAACTTAGATTCCATCCAAAATGTAAGGGCTGCTGTTTAAAGCCCTCCATTGATCTATTTCCTCCAGGAATTCAATCAAGTGATAACTATTTGGGAGGGTGTTGATCTTAATTTCGTGACCCCATTGCTCCCTGCACCAATTCAAAAAGCTACCTCTACTCCATGATCCCCCTCCCCATTTAACAAACATTCCTTTCCTTAGCAAGATATCCCTGACCTTTTTATTTTGTCATCTTCCAAATGAACAGAAGTTAGGGGCATGTCACTTACCTCATTTTGGGGACCTTTCTATTTTTTCAACTATTCGCCATCCTCCTTTGGGTTCGCTTTTCTTTTCCATACTTTTTTAGTTTGGGGAGGGAGAATTGGGCTAGTGGTTCGCCAATTGTCGACCGTATCTACTCCTTCCTTTTTTGAATTCGCGCTTTTGAACATGCTCCGCCACATTCGCCGTAGTGGTCTTTCGATTTGTCCTGGGTCTACGTTGAGGGTTATTCCATTGCCGGCTCCATGGAGGGATCGGTCTCTTGCTTCCTCGATGCACATTAAATTGACCATTTCCCATCTGCTGATTTGTTTGTTGTCAATTTGGATGGTGGGGAAGGCATTTGTCAACCCATCTACCACCCTTAAAAATCCATTGTGGGATATGGAATGTCTAATGCAGGTGGATAGGGTTTTGATTGTGCTAGGATCCATTCAAGCTCACATTAGGAAGAAGATGTCCTCCCTGATCAATGATCTGCCATTCTTCCTTAGCAGCATGGTTTCGAATCACCTCCACTGGAATGACCTCCTCCGCGTCACGGGCCCAGATTCCTGCACCCCTTTCTTTCGCTCCATGTCGGTAGCCAAGATCCTCCTTGCTGCCAATTGCCCGCTCTCGCGTCTGGTTCGAAAATTCTCCATTTCGCGCCACCTCCATTTCAACCTTAATACTTTTCAGCTTTTAAATCAATATTGAATAATTTTATTTATTTTTAATTATTAGAATGTGTTGTAAGTTGTAACATTTTATTGCTAATTACATCATTATATCAAGTCAAATTGTGATATTGCTATCAGGATTCAACTGTGTAATTTTTGAGTCAAACTCATTGACCCATGATTCATGACTCATGAATCATGGGTCAATGAGTTTGACTCAAAAATTACACAGTTATATCACATTATATTTAAATAATTACATATCAATACTAATAATGTTAATAATCTTATATTTTATATTTTAATTAAAATACATTTAATTTATTTGCATAAGATATTTTTTCACTTACTAGGAATTAAAATTAAGCTAGAATACAAGTTATTCCAAGTTAATTAAAACAAGAATTATATATTATGTAATTTGGGGTTACTTCATACATGCAATTTATTCTAACTTATGGATTATTAGTTTAAAAGTTAAAATAATTAGAAAATAGTCACAAGTATTTTGAAATAAAATTAAAGCTAAAGTGAAAGCTAATGTTAGGGTTAATCAATTATATTATAACTCTAGTCTTAATTAAAAAATAATAATTTAAATTATTATAAATTTAAAGTAAATAATTATTATGTAAGAACATTATAATCAAAATACTTAATTTTAATCTTAATTTTATATAATAATTAAAATATAATTATAATCCTCATTATTATTAATTATTATAATTCTAAAAAGTTGCAATTATGATTAAGGTTTATAATTATTAAAATTTTGAGTTAGAACATATATAAAATATAATTTTAACTTATTAATTATTATTTTAATTTTAAATAATAAGAATGGCCGGGATTTGTTGCAATCTCTTAATGCATTGGAGTTAATTGTTAGCAAGGTGGTCAAAGAGGGTTTCCTTTCTTGGGATGCACTTATCTCAAAAGAATAGTTTACCGTTCCCATAAGTTAAAAAATATAAACTTTTCTTAAAAGTTTAACACTAAATTGTTTCTTTATAGATTTTCAATTTTTAACATCATTTTAACTTTAAATGCACTTAATAGAGATTCTAAAATCTTGCATAGTTAGAAAACAATTATTAGCGTTACATTTTTAAAAAGTGCAATGAAAGAAGTTAAATATAACAATTAATGAATTCATTGAGCCTAAGTATATCTTTGTTTTGGTATTAATCAAATGTTAAATTGTTATTAGTTTTAAAATATTGGATCAAGAAATTATATGGATGTTTTTTAAAATAAAACAATTTTAATTAATAGATTATATGGATGGAAAATAATTTTAGGATAAAATTAAAATTTATTCTAGTGAAATAAACTCAATTTTGCACAATCAATCTATTTTATGTGAATGATAGTTGGAAATGATAAAAAGTGTATATCAATGTTAATTTAAGAAATTAAATGCAAGGGATTAAAATAATTAGCTTGGGGAACAACATAAAACAAGGTTCCAACTCGCTTACAAGGAATGTATGATATTTAATTATAATCCTAATGACTATTCTCCTTGTAACTTGCAACTAGTGGTTGTAATGATATTGAACACGAAGGTGGAGAATATTGATGGTAGTCACAATTTGACTTTACTTAATTTACACCACTTTCTGAATCTTAGATAATAGAAAGAGTTTGGTCTCTTTGCATGTTAGGTGGGCTTTATGAGGATTGTAGCGAGCAAAAAAGAGCATTACTTTTGGTTTTTTGTGTCGATTTTACACAAGGGTTAAAGATGTTTGAAGAGTTACATTTTCTACTCATGGATGAATCAATGAGTCACATAGGAATGTTATAACTTTTTCATACCATGAGGATTGTAGAGAGAAAAAAGAGCATTACTTTTGGTTTTTTGTGCCCACTTTACACAATGGTTAAAGATGCTTGAAGAGTTGCATTTTCTACTCATGGATGAATCACTGAGCCACATAAGGTTATTGGATTTTTTCATACCATGGTTTCAAGGGGGCCTTCGTTTTAGGAATCTATTTATGATTTACTTTCAACTCTTATATATATATATATACCATGTAGTTCATAGAGTTTTCAAGAGCCATGACAAGTACATAGGGGATGATGGAATGCTATTAAATCAAAGGGAGAAGTGTGTTGTTTATGTACAAGTCTTGTTTCAAAAGATTGATACATACTTGAGCCTCTCTTTTATGGTGGGGATTTTTTGAAAGGGTTTCTCCACATACATCTAGCATCATGTGTAGAATTATTATGGTTTGATGATTTTATGTGCTTTCTCAATTTCCATTCCATCAATTAATACGTGAACACTTTAAAGTATGTGCACTTATTTTAATTGTATTATTTGAATAGTTTGCTATGCATTTCACATTTCTTATCGGAGCTATGGTTTTGATTAAGGGGAATTCTAATCTAATTTTTTATTTATTTTTATTTTTAACATTATAATGGAAGCATCTTATTGTGTGTTTATAGATCAATGCATGTGTATTGGAAACCATGAAAACTACATCTCAATTGGAGATTGACACGGGCAATGCTATTAGTTATGAGCTTTGAAAACTTAAAATGAAATATCTATTTGAAGAGAGAAACTAGTGAATTTTTTTTTGGTAAAGATTAAACCAAAAGTATATCTAATGATATTAAGAAACTAGATTTATTAAAAACTCAAGGAACCATTTAGTTGTACCTTGCAAATTATATCTTACTAAATGTCTTAAAGGAGGCCATCACATATCACTTGTAGAAAAGGATATGCCAATTCTAGTAAAGGTTGATCCCACAATAGTGTGTCACTCTTATGGGACATCTTAATTTTTGCATGAATTCACATGATTTTTAAGAAAAATTAACTATTTTAGCCTTGAGGGATTCCATCTCAAGGGTTTTCATCTATATAGGTTAGACCAAACATCCTTGGATAGAATGCCTATGGGCTTAAATCAAACCCTTGATGGAGTTTCTTGTACATCTATAATGTTGACAAAAAAATAAAATTCTGTCATCTTTTTGGGGATCAAATTAAGTCATTTAGAAGTGTCATTTTGTAAGTAAGTAGCCCTTACTATTACCTTTACAAAAATATTATATTGTATCTAGTATTATATCATTTTTATAATATTGAATGTAACTCCATTATAAATAAACAATGACCTTTATTCAAGATACTAGGAAAAATAACAAATATTATTAGAAATATTTTAGAAAATGTACTATAATTCACATGGATGCCCTTGTTTCAAAGAAAATATAAATTTAATTTTTAAGAAATACTAAAAATGTGTTACCAAATAACATAGGCATCAACTTTTTATTAGTTTGGATTCAAAAAATAATAATGAAAAATTACCAAAAAATATCCATGCACTAGGTATTGGAGCTAATGATCTAATTTCAATAAATCATGTAAATACATTATTTATAGTGATATTCATGTGTTATGAAATAAAATCACTTTATAAAATATAATAGAAATATAAAAATCAATTAAAAAAAAACTAAAAAACTAAGGAATAATTACATAAATCTACATAGAAAAGGCCACAACTCATTAGTTTACATTATTTTTAAATTCTTAATCCTTTTTTCTTTACAATTCACACAAATTAATGCTACATCCTTAATCCTAGAGTATACATATGGTTATTTAGATTATCTTAGGCCTATATAGTCATATTTAGGTAGGCTTGGAAACTAATTCTAGACATAAGTGGGGTATATATAAGAGATAATGAATCTTATTTTATCATTAGATTGTAAAGATTGTTCTAATTGAAGATATTTGGAAGTTTGCCCCTCTTGAAGTGTCTTGTTAATTTTAGCTATTATAATCTTTTGCAACATATTTTCATCCAATCTTGTTCATTTATACAAATTATTTCATTACAACTGATATTAGAACATAATCTTGACAAAAGACAAGACATTTTCTTCAATTTAAAAAATCACATATCTTTCAAATTTAAGTGAATTTTTATTTTTTTGGAGAAGTTTTGTTTAACATGCTACCAATATAAAAATCCTAATCCCTAGAATCCAAGGTCGGGATAATCAGAGCAAAGAAATGCTTGTATATCGATTCATCACCGCCAAAACCACCACCAAACACCATGTTGATGATATTCTTGAATCGATCTTCGCTGCACTTAAAAAGTAATCTGCATTTCTTATCCTTGGTGTCAACTGGACACGAACCACTTGCTCTAAAAAGGAATGACGTCTTAGGAAGCTAGCACAAGCCCACGAAACCAATGCAAGCCCAAAATTTAACTCCTCAAACCTGCATATCTTCCTCTACCTCATTACTCAATTCTGCATTCCTTTTATATTTTTCAAGGTATCGAGAAAACCACCATGTCCTCATACAAATGCCAATTAGTAAATGTTATTTTTTAAATTATTATTATTTTTTAAATTGATAAAATAGCTTAAAAACAATGTAGGATATGTTTTTATTTGATGTTTTATATTGTTGGAAGTAAATTAGTATACATAGATTTGATCCAATGATTTCTTATATATACACCAAAATCATTTTGAATACATATTATTTTGGATTAAGGTAAAAATAGGTTTTGAAGGGGTTCCAAAACCCTTTACAAAATGATTCTAAGAGGTATAGAATCAGAAAGAAACATTCAAAATGAAATGGGTTGCAAAGATAAGCATAAGAAACAACAGCCAAAGAGACACCAAAAGCCCAGCCGGGCAGAAAAAAGATAGCAAAAAGACCAAACCCAGAGACAGAACCAACAACAAAAAACTACCCAATTACATCAAGCTTCTGAGGGTCTCAGCGACCTCAGCCTCTAGGGCATTCATGGTATCAGCAACAACCTTCATAGCTTTTTGATCCAAATTCTGAATAGTCATCTTTTTCTTCATGTTCCCTTGGGTCCTTCAACACTTTGAGCAGCCTCAGCATCATCACCAATAATAACAACAGCCTTATCAGGTTGTTCCAGACTATTCACCATGGTATTCATAACCATTGGAGACGGTTTGACAATTCTGTGATTGCTAACCATAATAGTCTTGAGGGTGTCTTGGATGTTGTTGTAGCCGTCCTTGATGTGGGTGATGCGTTCCTCCAGCCTTTTCTTTAGTTGATCAACCCCTTCTATTGTATGCTTGATACAATCCATGACCGACTACTTCTCAGCCTCAGTCCAATTCCTTCATTATTCGGATTATCATAAGTAGAACCAGTAGGGAAAGCATCCATTTTGCTTCCCACGGCTCTTTGGTTAATACTAATCTCTTTAAGTTCATGGAAAAACCACTTGAACAAGCGAAAAGTATCCTAATCTATTTAGAATACATATTATTGTATTTTCTTATAATTTAGATTTTTTTTATAACTATTTTTTCTTGTGGATTTCGATATCAATTGAGAATGAGGTTATATATCAATCAAACCACTATTAAAATATAATTTTTTCATGATTATTCTAATAATCTTTCATCCCTCTCCCCATTAACCCACTAAAGACAAATATCACCTTTTAGTTTGACTCTGTATAGGATCAGGTCTCCCTATTTCAATATTATTGAATGTTTAAATTCCCCCCTCCTCGAAAAGTAAATATTGTCTTTTTTGGAAAACCAACCAAAATTAAAATTTCCTCCTTTATTCTGTAATCTCCATCACTAAGCCATCCCATCTCATTAAATCCTCTTATTTCAATAATCTTTCACTTCACTTTCCAAAGACAATTGTCACCTTTCACTTTGACTTCGTATGTGCTCATCTCCCTATTTTAATAAAATTTGATATTTAAATTTTTAACTCCTTCAAAAATAAATCTTATCTTTTTGGAAAAGCAACCAAATCCTTCTTCTTTTATTCTCCAATTTCCAAGGGTTAGCCACCCCATGTGGTGAAACCCTCTTATTACACATGTCTTTCTACTCTTTCTTGAGAGCATGTTTTGTGAACCATTGATCTTTGTGGCAAAATCTCAGCTATTCATTCACTTCACCAAGAATCTAGAAATCAAGGCCTTCACCTTTCATTTCCATCAGCTGAGCTACTATTGTAGTTGTTGGTGTAATTATTTATTCATCTTGGATTTAATTACACTTTACTTAAGTTTACTTAGGTTCATGCATAACATATTAGTTTGCATATGAGACACTTAGGGAGATGTGCATACATTGGGAGTGTGTATGTAGGAGAATTTCCACCTTTTATGGTGTGATCTTGTCATTACATTTCACCTTTGGTGGGTGATCCACCTCTTGTGGAATATTTTACTATTTCTCATACCTACCCTTGCATCTCATTGAGTCACATGTCATCATTGTGTGCTCTCTTGTCTCTTAGCCTTGCCTTTATAAGCAGGCTTATCATACATTGTATAAAATAATCCAATTGATCTTATTTTGCTCTTGATTAGAATATAGTATATTCTCATCAAATCTATTTGTCTCTCTTTTGTGCTACTCAATATGCTCTTGATCTATGCTATTTTCAACAAATTTTTACATGGTATCAGAGCCATTAGGGCTTCATTGAGTAGTCTTTTTGGAGAGCTTTTGGAGCATTCATATTTCAATTATGGGGAGTTGCACAAATTTGGGGCATCCTATGGCGATTTCGACCTCACTATTGTGTTCAAGAGGTCATTTCCATGAAAATAAAATATAGATTAGCCCATTTTTGGTGAAAAGTGAATTCTGGGTTTTGGAGAATATTTTCAACCAAATTGGCTAAGGATACGAATTTTTCAAAAAAAAAAAAGAAAATTAATTTTTTTGTGAAAAACATTTTTTAATTTCCATGTTTTAAAATTTCACAGAATATTTATTTTATTGTAAAATTTAATTGTTATCAAAAAATATATATTTTGTTTATGGGGGTTTGTATTCCCCCCCTCCCCTCCCCACCACACTGCTGCATATATTTTGCAGTGGACGTACTCCGCACAACACACAGGGTCGTACCACCTACAACGGCTCATCATACATGTTAGGCCCCTCCATCTTAGTCGACCACCTCACCGCCTCCTCGCCCAACACCTTTCGTGCCACCCCAGCCAGCGGCCCTCGCTACTTCGATAACTCCACTGTGCCATAGATCAACCAACGACTATGCTCCTCCCAGTGACTTTGCTCCTCTCGGCCACTGTGATTCTCCCAGTGACTATGCTCCTCTGCTATTGGCCACCATAGACTCCTTTGTTCTCGACAACTCTCTGTTGTTGCACGTCCACCCCCTACTGCCATGTGACGACCTCCAGTTGGTCCACATAGACACTGCCCTGCACCATGCCAGTGCCACCTTGGTGCCATCTCCACGTTCTGACTGATCCACGCATACATAATTCATGCCATGTGGCTCAGTCCCATTTGCTCATGCCAAGCACAATTGGTAGTACGATGTGCCACCCAGACCTACATAGTCACCCACGACATCATTGTACAGACTACACAACTACCCTACATAGTCAGTTGACACGTCACTTTTTTATATAGACACATCAGCAGCCAACTTAGCTTTCCATACTGACATGTCACCTTCTGTACTGACTCACCATCTGCCACACTAATATGTTTGTACAATTCGTATGACACATGTCAGCATATGGTTGAGCCACGTCAGCAATCCATACTATACGGAAATCCATGCAGGATGGAGGTGAAGTTTTCTTGACAAGAAGACAAGCATAAAATTTAATCTCCTAGAATGATGACATCAACACTATGTCAGTAATTTTTTGAAAATTTATCAGCCCCCTCTCATTGAGCTTTTTGATTTTGTAGGCCAACTTTGGAGGTCCATAACTTGCTCAATTTTGCTCCTTTTTTGGTGAATTTTTTTTTCATTTGGGCTAATTTTCGTGCTCTTCTGGTGGAATTTTCTTATTTTTATGGACATATTTTTCAAAATTTTCATTTTTTCATGACTATACCTATCCAATTCTCAATTTTGCAACTTTAGAGGCTTTGTTTGGACTTATACGAGCTCCTTTTCAAGTGCCATTTTTTTTAAGTGCATAATTTTTCATTTACTTTCATAATATACCATTATTTTGCAATGATTTTGGGTAAAAAATGTACTTTTAGCATTTGGTCATTCTTGGCATATTTGGTACTTGTATTTTTCTTGGATCTTAGTTTAGATCACTTGCGGTATTTGTTGGGGTCTATTTTCGCCTATTTGAGGTAATTGTAAAGTTGAAATGAGAATTCCACTTTGCCCTTTCCTTACGAGTGGCCCATTGTAAATGCACTAAGTATAAAGTGCCAAATCATTTTTATTTTATTTTTTTGCGAGGGGTGGGGGGGGGGGGGGGGGGGGGGTGGTGTTTCTTGATTGAGTAATTTAGGGGGGTTTCTTTTGTGATTGTGTCTATCTTTTATTAGTGCTCTTTCATTTTGTTGCTATGGGTTCTCCTAAATTTCCACTTTTAACTCCACATAACTATGCTTCTTGGAAAATTGATGCATGGAGTAAGCTAATGCAAAAATGATTAACTTGTAAACACCTAAGAATGTCTCATCGATCATGTACTAATTGTTCCTCTAATTGATTAAATAATTCTTTAATTAAGTTAATTAATCTTATTCTTCTAATTTCATATTTCCTCGTAATCTTACTAATCATTCTATTTCTCATTCTTTCATCATTTAATCATTTTCTAAATATTAATTAAATATTTGTTATTTAATTAATTCTTTTTAATTCCCCAATTTAAATAATCTCTATTATTTAAATAATTATATTCTCAATTTCTATCTCTAATCATCTAATCATTAACCCTTTTCTAGATATTAATTAAATATTTATTATTTAAGTAATTATGATTTAATCCTTTAAATTAAATAATCTTTATTATTTAATTAAGTTCTATTTCTAACATAATCAAATAGTTTCTTTAAATTATTTAATTAGCTAATTAATTCTTCCATTTCCAAATCCCCAAATTCTAATTTCATTTAATTTCATGTACTTCTAAATTCTTCCAAATTCAAATACATGTGTATGATTTCAAAAACCAAATTGAAAATCAAAGTCAACTTCTAAATATATTCAAATGCTAAATTGAATTAAATAAATTCAATTATTTGAATTAAAATTTCATGCAAAGATTAAATTGAAAATCTAAGTCAAAGTGCAAGCACATGCTAAATTAATTAATTAATTAAATAATTTATCTCTGCATCTCTATTTCCATCTTCTAGTTCTCTTGGTCATCCACTTAATTTCCTCCAATCATTCTTTTAATTCTTTGAGTTAGCTTTTTCTTAATCAGTTGATTCAATTAATCTATTCAATCTATTTTGTTTCACCTCCAAGTCAGCAGTTCAACTATCAATCAGCATGTGAGCTCGCCTAAGTTCCACCTCTTGATCATTTTGTTCCATCTTTCAATCAATCTTCTCCAATAATCTATAAATTGAGCATTCAATCCTCACAATTCCTCTAGATCACGAACTTCAAATCTTTGTGTCAATTGCAGGTTGCCAATGCAATATCTAAGAGCCATCATACTAGAGAGAGAAGAAGAACAATGGAAGCCATGATGCACAATAGGGAGTTTCATATTGTTTAATTTAATCCCATTTTGCATCTATTTCATTGGTTTTATGTTTGAATTGCTTAGATAGTTAAGGAATTCATGATTGTCCTATTTCCTATTTAGCAATGATGTATTTGAGCATAGCACATTTTGGTGAAGCTGATTTAGCAATGATATATTTGAGCAGGTTTTTCGAGCAGCTATATAAATATACAAGTCAGGCGGCTAGAGTGTTGAGTGAATTCGACATATGTGGGGGCCTTCCTTGCACCAATAAGCTAAACTAAAGTCTTAAGTGGCTTGCTCTGAGAATCTATTATTGGATCGGGACCCCTCAAAACCTTACAATAAGAACCAACTTAGTAGCCCAAAACCTTACATTCATTGATTCCAGGAGTGCGGATCTTACCCCATAGATATCCTTCATGTACCTTACACTATGATACAAAAATCCCTCGGTTATAAGATCTTCGAATCTTCAGGGTAAGAGAGACTAGCATGCCTGAGAAGTGTGTGTCGTGGAGTGGAGTCAGTGCTGATAGACTCTCTATCTGTTCATTTTGTTTCGGTATTTCGTAAGGGCCTCATTGAATGGTCTCCACTTTCCAGCCTAAGATTGTATTTTGTTCCTTTTTATGTATCGTTGTATCAAACCAGTATTGAGTCAGTTCTTTGCGCTATTTCAAGCCTTATCCTGCGTATGTCTGAATTCTCTGAGATTGTTTCAAAAAGCAGTTCAGTCATCTATATCTACCTCCAAACAATTATTCTCAGACTCGAAAAATCCATGAAACTTGTCTTATACACAGAAATACTAAAAAACCAAGTCCATTTTTGAAAACCAAAACCTAAAGTTTTACACATTTGTGACCATAGGAAGTCCAAGTGCATAGTCCTCATTTACGTTCTTACTATCGTCCTTAGTGCTTGCATAGTCCTCATTTACGTCCTTACTATCATCCTTAGTCCTTGCATAGTCCTCATTTACGTCCTTATTATCATCCTAAGTCCTTGCATAATCTTCGTTTACATCCTTATTATCATCCTTAGAAGTTGCATAATCTCTATTTACGTCCTCATTATCGTCCTCATATAAGTTCTTGTCTAGACTTCATATACGTTTGTCTTAGTCCATCGTCAGTTGCATTATCATCCTAAGAAGTCATACCCCAAACATCCAAAGCACAATCAGAGGATCAATCAAACTCAACCTCAACTCAAACAACTTTGTCAAGCTCAACAAATCAAACATTGTCACATTCAGAGAAATGGAGAAAACATCTTACATTTTGTGATCCTAGGTCCAAACCAATCAAGAAAACATCATGGATTGGCATTATACATTTTGTAGGGAAGGTGGATGATTCATCCCTTCCATTCCCATTCCATCACCATCCATAGAAACTGTAAAGCGGAAAATCGCGGTCGAACCCTAGTTGGTCTCCCCTCTTCTAACTCCGAGGAGAGAGAAGGGAGGTTCGCTAGGATTCGATGGGTTTTCACTTAGGGGGAAGACTTTACATTCAAAAGAGGGGTTGAAACCCACAAGATCCAATCCCACGCAATGCAAGATTGGCTGCTAAATGAGTTTCAAGGGTTCGGAAAGCAAGGCTACCCTCTTTTGTAAAGAATGTTGATTAAGGAAATTAAGCTAAGAATGCATAGAAAGCCATAAAGATTCGCTTATAAACTGAGTTCGGGTTATAGGATGAAGCTGCAGACCTGGAATTAGCAGTAAAATGTCAATACGGCGCTGTCCTGTAAATTTGAGCAAAAGTTGTCGGGACGATGGCGCCCGGCGCCACGGTCCTCCGAAAAATCCTCGAAACGAAGGGGGATCTGTTCGTCTCTGCACAAGGATTCCAGATCTTCAATTTCAGCCGCGTACCTGCAACCTACACACAGAAAAGCGAAGACGATTGGGGGGTTAGGGATTAGGGGTTTGCCTTTAGGTCAAACCCTGGTTTTGGAATTAACCAAGAAATGAGCAAGAGCTGTAAATGTAAATGACTGTAAAACAAGTACTAATACCTTGTTCTAAGGATGTTTGTATCCTTATGTGCGAAGGTTTAGATGTTGTAGGTTGTATGTTGTAGCATGTAATAAGTGATCTCCTCTTCAATGGTTGAATCCTTGACTTGAATGCAACACTTAGCCTTGAATGGAGACTTGAAATGATCAATTGCTTGAAGGAATGCTTGAATGCTTGAATGCTTGAGTATAGTTTCCACGCCTTTTCCATCATATCGAATGAAAGAGGAAAATGTCATTTATATACTTGTCAATTAGGGCTGATAGACTGATTTTCCCGACCTTAGGCCGACCAGGGAAGTATATTTCCAAATTGCAATCAAAAAGACCCGATATCACTTAGGAAACCGGGCCCAAAATAGGACCCAGGGACCAGGGCGCTGGGCGCTCTGGTCCCACCTCCCAGGACATCAGGGTGCAAGGAGGTTCAGGCCAGGGTGCTTGAAAAATGTAGTTTTCAGTGTCGTGAGTGAGTTTTGGGGTCTCCATTCAGGTTGCGTGTTGCGTCGCCATCGTGAAGACCGAAATGCAGTCGAAATTGCAAGTGTCACAATTTTAGGACGCTACATTTAGCCCCCACTTTAGCGGGAGTATGTATGCTCATACTTCTGATAAAGTACAAGGAAACAACGTTGAAAGACTTTCACCACGTCAAGGAGGCAAGACACACCAAGCCCCCAGTGGACTAAGGATCTTACGACTTCGATTGACAAAGTAAAAGGGAAGATCACAAGGGAGAACCATGACTGTCAGTAGTAAGGTTCCCTCACTATGAGTCATGCAAGAGAAATACCGAAAATTTTCAAGACAAAGCTAAGTTTGCCAAGAAATTTTCAAGTATCTTTGAAAGGATAGACAGGGTGTATGCCCCCCTACGTTAAAGCGATCGCACACGCCTCAACGGGGGTGATTGTTTTAACGTAGTGATACACATAAGAAATGAGAAAGGAAAGGAGCACGTTATCGCAAGGATTTAGCCCCCAAGTGTGAGATAAACCCAAGGATAATAGACACAAAACACAAAGCACAAGGTGACTTCACTATCCTTGGGGTCAGTATGTTGTATGATAAGTCATGTATATATCATATGTATGTATGCATAATTGTTCTTCATTCCCCAATCAAGGAAGGTCACCTAGAAGAAGGGAACACATGTGTCTTTTGAGTCAACATGAGAGAGATCGAGAGATCTCAATGCTTTGCATCGTCCTCAAGTAGACAACACTAAGGACGACAAATAGAAGAATGAAAATAACATATAGAAGAAGTAACAAAAGAGAGGGGGAGAGAGTCTGCTATGCTAATGTAACTAGTCTAGAATGTCATCTACCCCCCGATCTTGCTGATCAATGTTTTGGGAAGGCAGGGAACACGCTAGAGGAGGAACATCCAACACAGCAGATGGAGCTATCACAAGATCCAAACAAGGGCTATGTTCATGTTCCAAGCCACATTGTTCTTGTCTAGGAGCTAGGATAAGTGCTTTAGAAAATTCATTAGATAAATGGTTATCAACATCAACAAGTTCATATTCACTATCAGAAGCAAGAGGAGTAACATTTTCATCATGCATAATATTTTCATCTATATCATCATCAAGATTTATAAAAATAGGATCTTTAACTCGCACAGGATCAAGACCATCATGCATCTTATGTTTAGGAGATTTAGGCTCAATATCCGGCTGAGGAGAAAATGGAATAATGCTTGTTGAAGGTGTTTTTGGAGATTGTAAAGTTTGAGAAGCAGCTGCTTGAGCCCTAAGACGACGCTTTCATCGACGTTCCCGTGCAGAACGATTACGTCTAGTCTTAGTAGGAAGTGGAGAAGATAGAGGAGGAGGAATGTTCTCATCCTTATCACTTGGATGTTTAGGTTGTGGTCTCTTAGGCTGGATAATAGGAGAAGAAGAAGGTCTCTTCTCTCTATAAAAGGAAGGAGGAGGAACCGCTCCATATAAAGGAGGAATTTTTGGTTTAGGAAGAAGACCAAGTCCATCATGACGAGGAGGTATAGGTCTATTGTTAGAAGATTTATTAGGTATAGACATAGTCACATTCATAGGGATGGGTTGGGAATCCTCTTGGGGAAAGACATTAGTTTTGTCTTTCAAAGGAAGAATTTCCTTCTCAAGAATGATAGGAATGTCAAGTTTAGGTGCTCTAGGTTCACTTAGAGATAGGATCATATCTATTTTCCACTTTTGATAAGATTTGAAAAGATGATCACTTCGTGGAGGAAGAGATTGGAATTGTTTAGGCCAAAAGTAATCAAGAGGAACACTAGAGGTTCTTTCAGCTAGTTTAAAGAGACTATGATTGACAGTAACAACTTCACCATTATGGGGAAATTTCAAACACTTATGAATAGGAGAAGCAATAGCTTTCATGGAAGATAGCCAAGGATAGCCAAGCTTCACACGAAATTGTTCGGAAGAAGGAATAATAGCAAAGTTCACATCAAGGGATTTGTTATGGACCTCAATAGGCAATTTAATAGAACCAATTGCAGGAGAAGAAAATGCATCAAATAATTTCACAATCACATCTGTTTTGTCATAGATCACTTGATTCAATTGCAAAGTAAAAAGAAATTCTTCAGTAATAACATTAACCATGCACGAAGGATCAATAAGCACTCCACGGCAAGGCATATTCTTGACTTTTGCAACTATGTATAAAGGACCATCAGGTGCCCTAATGGTTTCACTAGAATCAAATGTGATGGAAGATTCTTCAGGGTTTTCTTGCTGCTCTACAAAGTTAATCACATTCGGAGTCATAGACACAAGACCATCAGATGAGAAAGAGGAATCATTAGCCTCAATCACATTAGAAGTATGAGAAGTATGAGAAGGTAATGGATTAGTAAAAATCTGAAGATTTTGGTTAGGAGGAGCTACAGATGTGTTGCCTTTATCATTCACTCCAGAAACAGAAATAGTATTATTATCAATCAAATCTTGAATTTTACCCTTTAAAGAAAAGCATTTTTCAGTATCATGCCCAGGCTGATGATGAAAGTGACAAAAAGCTTTGTGATCAAAATAAGGTGAAGTAATCTTTGCAGGATCAATTTGTCTTATAGGAGGAAGGGTAAGCACATTTTGTTCCAATAACTTATTCATAATACTATGCAATGATTCATTCAAAGGAGTATACTTTCTTTCTTTCCTGAAAAATTTAGAAATAGGAGGCACACCTGATGCTGCATTCACATTGTTGTTGATGATGTTTTCATTGAATTTGATAGAATCTCTGTTCGGTTTAAACTTCCCAAATGGTTGTTGACTGCTATCACCCTTATCACTCGGAGCCATAGGATGTGATTGTTCCATTTGACTCACAGTCAGTTGATAATTGTGAAGAGTGGCACACAACTGTTGGAAAGAAGTAAACTCAGAAAACAGAAGTTTGTCTCGAATGTCTTTTTGCAAATTAGAAATAAAGATTCTTTGAATATCGTTATCAGGCACTGGAAAAGAAATTTGAGCATACAAATTCTTATATCTACCAATGAAATCAGTCACTTTTTCTTTAACACCTTGTTTACAATGCATCAAATCAATCAAAGTAACTTTAGGACTTATATTGTTTTGAAATTGTTGAATGAAAGCATTTGCAAGTTGTTCGAAAGAAGTAATAGAATAAGAAGGCAACGAGCAATACCATTGTAGGGCTTTGTCTCTTAATGTTCTGGTGAATAGTTTTGCAAGCAACCTTGGGTCATAAGCAAAATCAGTACAAATTGTTTGAAAAGTCTTAACATGTGTTAGAGGATCTCCTTTACCATTATAAAGCTCCAGATGCGGGATTTCAACATGTTTAGGAGGGATAGCTCGAACAATGTCAAGAGAAAGTGGGCTCGCAACATCAAATGTGGGCACACTAAACTTAGATTGATTCATAGAGGCAATTTGTTGCTGTAAAGAAGAGACAGTTTGTGCAAGATTATTAATGGTAGCTTCAGTCGAAGAGTTCATATTAGGTGTGTTAGATTGAGATGGAGGTGTGATGTTATTGAAAGATGGTAAAGAGTAAGGTGGTGGGACCCTATGATAGTCAACCATAGGGGATGATTGGATAGGAGGAACACTACAAGGAGGAATGGAATGGTTAAATGAATTGCCCCCTTGCGTCATGTTCATTTGTGAAGATGTAATAGGAACACTTATTGAAGGAATGAATGAAGAAGTCGGATTAAATGAAGGAATAGGGTTAATTGAAGAAGGAGGATTGCCCCCATGACTGGTAATCACAGGAGGAATGTCTTGTATAGAGGTAGCCATGATGTTTGATGTAAAGGTAGGTAAACTAGCAATAGAAGTGGTCAAAGGAATAGAATGATTGACTTGTGTAGGAGGTTGTGTATAACCTAAAGATTCAGCACAACTCTTCATAGGCATCACATTCGAATTCACAATGTGTGAAATACCACGCAAAATATCAATTCCATTCTTATCACTTTGAAGCATACGTTTTAGACCCTCAATTAAAGGAAGAGCTTGACTATCGGGATACTCATGAGACATCCATTGGTGAAAATCATCAAATTGGTTATCCAATTTGGAAAGTTGTTCAACAGAAACTTCATGGGGAGCTTCTTCATCATTAGGAGGATTAGAGGAATTACCCATGTCCTCGTTAAAAAGACTACTCAAATTAGGTTCCATCTCCTCAGTAGTTAAACCTCGGAAAGACTTAATTCTACGGCTTCGTCTAACGGGAATAGTGTAAGTAGGGCTTATTGTTGTAAAACTCATGCACTAGAGAGAGAGAGAAGATTTTGATTTTAGAGGTAGCAATTTTTAGTAAAACTAGCCAATCTTCCAGATTTAAGCTGTTAAATGCAATCACAACAGTCTCCCGAAATTTCAGAAAAAATGTTCGGGACCGTGGCGCTCGGAGTGCAACACGGTCCTTGCAACTTTTTTCGAAATTTGCAGGGATGAAAGGTATGATGATTTTAGAGCTAATCTGAAAAAATTGAGGGATTTTACGATCTGTAGATAGGCCAAATTAAAGTTGCAAATTCAAAATTGAACCCTATCAAGATTGTCGAAAAATGCAAAATTTGAATTTTGAAAAAGAGAGGGAAACTGAAATTTTGAATTTTATGATTTTAGAGGGAATGTCAAGAGCTATGCAAATTTTGAAATTTAAAAATTGATTCAATTTCACGCAAAATTCAATTTTGAAAGCGGAAATCAAAGTTGTTGTAATTAGGCACTTAATTTCAAAAGTCACAAAATGCAAATATTTGAATAAAGCACTGAAATTTCGAATGAATGCAAATACAATTTTTAGATCTAAGACAGTAAGAACACAATTTTGACACAAAATTTCAGTTTCGATAATTTTTGAATGATTAGGAGCCTTAGACCAAGCAATCACAAGACCAACTTTGACTGTAATTTTGAAAGTGTTATAATTGAGAAAATCAGCCAAAATTCTGGATTTTAGCAGGAAAATACAGCAAGATCTCGCTCCCGAAATTTTGGAAAAAATGTCGGGGACGATGGCGCTCGGGTGCAACACGGTCCTCGCAACTTTTTTCCAAATTTTCAGGGATGAAAGATATTGTGATTTTATTGCGGAATCCAAAGTTACAGCTGATTTGGAGATGTTTTGATCGGTCAAATTGTCGGACAAAGGTTGAATCAAGAGGGTTTCAAAAATTAGGGTTTTGACTTTTAACCACTTAATTTTCAGAATTAAAGCACAAATATGAATTGATAATTTGTAATAGAAGGACAGATCTGAAACAAGCATTAACATTTAGACATTTCGCAAGTTTAATTATTAAAAAGAAATTTTAGGGTTTTAATGCAATCACCTCTAAAACTTTGCAAAAGATCAAACATGGAAATGTAATCAATTTTTTCAGATCTAAGCATGAAAAATCAGAAAGGATGTTCACGTCGGGTTCACCAAAATGTAAAGCGGAAAATCGCGGTCGAACCCTAGTTGGTCTCCCCTCTTCTAACTCCGAGGAGAGAGAAGGGAGGTTCGCTAGGATTCGATGGGTTTTCACTTAGGGGGAAGACTTTACATTCAAAAGAGGGGTTGAAACCCACAAGATCCAATCCCACGCAATGCAAGATTGGATGCTAAATGAGTTTCAAGGGTTCGGAAAGCAAGGCTACCCTCTTTTGTAAAGAATGTTGATTAAGGAAATTAAGCTAAGAATGCATAGAAAGCCATAAAGATTCGCTTATAAACTGAGTTCGGGTTATAGGATGAAGCTGCGGACCTGGAATTAGCAGTAAAATGTCAATACGGCGCTGTCCTGCAAATTTGAGCAAAAGTTGTCGGGACGATGGTGCCCGGCGCCACGGTCCTCCGAAAAATCCGCGAAACGAAGGGGGATCTGTTCGTCTCTGCACAAGGATTCCAGATCTTCAATTTCAGCCGCGTACCTGCAACCTACACACAGAAAAGCGAAGACGATTGGGGGGTTAGGGATTAGGGGTTTGCCTTTAGGTCAAACCCCAGTTTTGGAATTAACCAAGAAATGAGCAAGAGCTGTAAATGTAAATGACTGTAAAACAAGTACTAATACCTTGTTCTAAGGATGTTTGTATCCTTATGTGCGAAGGTTTAGATGTTGTAGGTTGTATGTTGTAGCATGTAATAAGTGATCTCCTCTTCAATGGTTGAATCCTTGACTTGAATGCAACACTTAGCCTTGAATGGAGACTTGAAATGATCAATTGCTTGAAGGAATGCTTGAATGCTTGAATGCTTGAGTATAGTTTCCACGCCTTTTCCATCATATCGAATGAAAGAGGAAAATGTCATTTATATACTTGTCAATTAGGGCTGATAGACTGATTTTCCCGACCTTAGGCCGACCAGGGAAGTATATTTCCAAATTGCAATCAAAAAGACCCGATATCACTTAGGAAACCGGGCCCAAAATAGAACCCAGGGACCAGGGCACTGGGCGCCATGGTCCTGGAGGACCAGGGCGCTGGGCGCCCTGGTCCTGAGGGACCAGGGCGCTGGGCGCTCTGGTCCCACCTCCTGGGACATCAGGGTGCAAGGAGGTTCAAGCCAGGGTGCTTGAAAAATGCAGTTTTCAGTGTCGTGAGCGAGTTTTGGGGTCTCCATTCAGGTTGCGTGTTGCGTCGCCATCGTGAAGACCGAAATGCAATCGAAATTGCAAGTGTCACAATTTTAGGACGCTACAGAAACCTTAGCTCAACAGATTAATACTTTGCAACAACAAGTGATAGACATGACTAGTCCTGACAACCATAGGGACTGGTTAGAAAATATAATGAGAGAAGTGATGACCATGAGGGAATCAGTATCAGGCCAACCTTCTTCTTCTGGTGAGACCATTCAAACATGCCAACCTTCATTCTTCAACAAAATCGTTCCTACCTCAGTTCAACCAACATTAGAGTCATGTAAACCTTCTTTTTCTTTCATCCCACTATATCAATCATACCAATCACACCAACCCAACATTCAAATCCCTTTCAACCAAAATCAAACCCTTTTCAACCAAAGTCCAAATCAAAATTCACACCAATCTAGCATTCAAGCCTCTTTCAACCAAAATCACACCCCTTTCAACGAAAGTCCAAATCAAAATTCATTCAACCAAAATCAAATATCTTTCACCCAAAATCATACTCCTTTCAACAAAAATCAAATTCCTTTCAACCAAATCCTAAATCAACCATATCCATCCACCATTTCATCATCCCCTAAAGTCACACAAGACCAATCCATGCCATCTCTATCCAATAACACAAAAGGGCTATCCATCGTACAAATCCAATCTAATTCAAGTCATGATTCCGAGCATCTCATTCAAAATCCTTCTTCATCAGGCCAAAATGTTGAAAAATTCCAACAATCTCCCATGCATTTCCAAACTCTTTCCCTATGTTAAGAGGATGATCCAAAATCAGAAGAAATGAGTCCTGAAACAAATAAAGATCAAGAACAACCACTTCCATCCTACCCAATTTTTGATCAAGATCCCACTAACCAAGAGTCTTAAGATGATCCCCTCACTCTTTTCTATTCCATTCATAATGATACCATTCCATCTCAAGAACAAAGTGTCCTTTCAAGTCCCATCCAAAATCCACCTCCTAAACAAGATCAAGACATCCCTTCTATCCTTCATAATAATCTCCTTCCAAGATAATATCAAAGCATACCTTTACCTTCATGTCCTAAACAAGATCCCATTATTTCTCCAAATCCTGATCAAGACCCCTCCATCCCTTCATCTCCATGTCATAATCCTCCATGTTCCTCACAAGGTTCCCTCTCAAATAAGTTTGCCATTTCTCCTCATGATCCCAATCCCTCTACACAAGTTGTTCGTGAACTCCTTATTAATGAAATCACCAATCTAGATCATACTACATAGAGCAACTTGTCAACAATTGTATGTGTGCCATGATCAAATGCTAATGTAGTGACAAAAACAAGCTTAACACCAACTAATGAGATTAACACCTAGTTGGTTTCATCATCCTTTTCAAGTGCATCAATAGAAATAGGCATAATACCCTCTCATGTCACAACTTCAAAACTAGAATCTATTTGCCTCATACACACACACTTGAAAGACTGGGGGCAAGAGAATCTACCACAGTTAGATTGCATTGAAAATCATAAGGCTACAACTGAATTCATAAGTTCTAGAGATGGATTTCCCTCTGATGATCCGCAAAATCCAAAAACTAAAGAAATCAACATTGGAGATGTTGAGCGTGTACACTTAGTTGAGTCCTTATATCCTATTGGAAAAGATATCTTTATCTGACTCTTGAAACAAAGACCAATGAACTATCTACACAAAAATCCTTGATCCTATGAATAGCCTGCACCTTAAATGATATTATACCTAAGGGCTGGGTTAGTTTAGGTTTTACCTTCCACACTACATCACATATAGTTTTTTTATCCAAAGCACTACATTCACAAAGTTTATGCATTTTCATATAGCAACACCAATAAAACAAGGCAATTGTTCAAGTTTATCATTCGTTTGCATTCAAGAGAAACAAGGGTCATCTCCTTTCTTAGATATTCGGACATGAAGTCTTTGAGGTTCTAAAGTCATTCATTTTTAACATTACCCTGTGATGACGCTTTACTTATTGTTAGGTAGTGATTTCACTATTTGAGACTTGTTAACCCAAAATCTATCAATTGCTATATCTCAAACATATTAAGAAGATCTCTAATTCATTCTAGACACCTAGTTGATCATATGACTAGTGAAAAATCTAAAATTCTACTTCAGTGCTACTGTAATTGTCACACCCAAGTAGGTTTCATTACTTACAAGTCAAGGTAAGAAAATAATAAAAAGAAAAAGAGCTATGCCAAATTCATCTCAAGGAAAAAGAGAAATGATATATAATGAAATATCATGCATACAAAGTGCGACAAAAATATTGACTATGGGAACATGCGAGTAACTCCATCAGGGCTATGAACGCCTACTGGCAATGGAGCAATATTTGAGAAATTATAGTCTATAAACTCATCGGAGCTCTAAAAGCTTGCTGGTAGTGAGGCTCTATTCGGGATGCCTTTGAGGTTAGGATAATCCATGTAGCTAGACATATATGATGCTAAGGATCTTTAGTGAACACAAGAGCAGGAATTAACTTATTTGCACACACATGGGCAAAAGAAGATCAAAGTTTCAAGAACCAATGGGGAATTTTTCTGCGTCTCCATTTGTAAATCCTAGTCACTAAGTGTGTTAATTTGGATGTTCCAGAGGACCTTAGGGATCGATTGACCGCTTATCTATGAAATATTTTGCACTTCCATTTCAATTGGTGTATTGCAAAAGGCTAAACAAACACAGTCAACCTTGTTCGAATAGGAAATGCATCTTCATCATGCATATTGCATTAACATAGGTCATGTCAAAAATTCATTTTCTCCACATGCATTCTACAGATCATCATGTCATACAAGTCTGCACACTGGGGGCATAACTGAAAAAATCAAAAAAATCAAAAAAAGTCCTGAAAAAATCCTAAAAATCACATAATGTCCTTTGAAAATACCAAAAACATTAGAAAGAACAGTGAAAAAATCAATCCAAAAACATCCATATAAAGTCTTGAAAAAATCATCCAAAAACATTCAAATATCAATCCACATAATCCAAAAACATCGAAAAAGCTCTAGGAAAATAACTAAAAATCAATCAATCAAAACACTTGCAATAAAATGTCTTGTGAGAAACAAATACCCTAGCAAATATCCAACAAACACTTCGCACAAAGTTAACAAAGGATACGACTATCCAGTCAAGCATCTGCAATCAACTGATCAAACTGTCTTATGAATCATATCATATCCATATCAAAGTGATCATTATCTTGTCTTAAATGGAAGAGGATACACTTGAAATCAAACAGGTCAGTCTTAAACAGGGTCCGCAACTTTCTGAGATTAGACATTATCAACCATCACATCAAGCAACTGAGAACAAAGGCATAAGGTCAGCACAGCTGCTGAATTTTGTCCGGGTCAGTCTTTATCTTTTATCATTTGGCGATAGATTATGTCCCTGTGCTACTCAAGGATGTCCACAAGTGACTAGAGGAGCCATGATGAGCCTTATCTTTTTCTTTGTTTGCTTCTTGTCTACTACGTGTTTGTTTCTTCAATGAGATATCTTTACATCTTGGTTCCTTATACCCTGATGTGCTAAGCTTCATTGTTCAATAATAAGGCTCAGTGATTAATATATATTGCGCAATAAAATAAATGACACAGGTTCATGATTCATTCAATTTCATTCTCATTTCATCTCATTTGCTTATTGATGGTTTGATGATTCTTTTCCCATCATCTCTTTCTAAATCATTTTCAATCTATCATCTCATATCAATCATCTTCAATTGCTTCTAATTCTCATCTTTCATTCTATTTCACTCTAAGCTTCATTCTCTCATATTCTATCTCAAATCACTTATGTCTATCTCTAATCAACTAACTATATTTCATCTCACATTCTTGTTTTTTCGAGAGATCATTCATGTCTTTAATGCACAAACAGTCTCTCGAGGGGGCATTACACCCTAAGTATCAACAGGGCATACTGGGGCAAAAAATTTTGTTTTCTTTGAAACAATTTCATTCTGACTTTGTCTCAAAGAGGGACAAATGTAGACACCTAAAAATGTCTCATCGATCATGTACTAATTATTCCTCTAATTGGTTAAATAATTCTTTAATTCTTTAATTAAGTTAATTAATCTTATTCTTCTAATTTTGTATTTCCTCATAATCTTACTAATCATTCTATTTATTATTCTTTCATCATTTAGTCATTTTCTAAATATTAATTAAATATTTGTTATTTAATTAATTCTTTTTAATTCCCCAATTTAAATAATCTTTATTATTTAAATAATTCTATTCTCAATTTCTATCTCTAATCATCTAATCATTAACCCTTTTCTAAATATTAATTAAATATTTATTATTTAATTAATTATGATTTAATCCTTTAAATTAAATAATCTTTATTATTTAATTAAGTTCCATTTCTAGCATAATTAAATAGTTTCTTTAAATTATTTAATTAGCTAATTAATTTTTCCATT
This sequence comes from Cryptomeria japonica, assembly GCF_030272615.1. Lineage (NCBI taxonomy): Eukaryota > Viridiplantae > Streptophyta > Pinopsida > Cupressales > Cupressaceae > Cryptomeria > Cryptomeria japonica. The sequence continues at coordinate 486,752,652 of NC_081405.1, read as the reverse complement.
TCCAAATCCCCAAATTCTAATTTCGTTTAATTTCATATTCTTCTAATTTCATGTTCTTTTAAATTCTTCCAAATTCAAATACATGTGCATGATTTCAAAAACCAAATTGAAAATCAAAGTCAAGTTCTAAATATGTTCAAATGCTAAATTGAATTAAATAAATTCAATTATTTGAATTAAAATCTCCTACAAAGATTAAATTGAAAATCTAAGTCAAAGTGCAAGCACATGCTAAATTAATTAATTAAATCAATTAATTAATTAAATCATTTATCTCTCCAATCTCTATTTCCATCTTCTAGTTCTCTTGGTCATCCTCTTAATTTCCTCCAATCATTCTTTTTCTTCCTTCAATTAGCTTTTTCTCAATCAGTTGACTCAATTAATCTATTCAATCTATTTTGTTTCACCTCCAAATCAGCAGTTCAACTATTAATCAGCATGTGAGCTCACCCGAGTTCCACCTCTTGATCATTTTGTTCCATCTTTCAATCAATCTTCTCCAAAAATCTATAAATTGAGCATTCAATCCTCACAATTCCTCTAGATCACGAACTTCGAATCTTTGTGTCAATTGCAGGTTGCCAGTGCAATATCTGAGAGCCGTCATACCAGAGAGAGAAGAAGAACAATGGAAGCCATGATGCACAATAGGGAGTTTCATATTGTTTAATTTAATTCCATTTTTCATCTATTTCATTGGTTTTATGTTTGAATTGCTTAGATAGTTAAGAAATTTGTGATTGTCCTTATTTCCTATTTAGCAATGATGTATTTGAGCATAACACATAACTCACTATATTGATGGAACTATAACTACACCAATTGATCCTAAAGATGCTACTAATGCTCACATGGAATGGCTCACTAAAAACATTATGGCTATTGACACATTGAGGAAATACATATCAAAGGATCTCATCTTTCACATTGACAAGTGTAAAACAATTAAGGAAGCATGGGATGTGTTGAGAAAATTCTATGGGCATATTGATGAGATTAGAAGCTATTGAATTGATAATGATCTCACCATGTTGGAACCCAATAAATTTGATACAATCCAAGATTATGTTACCAAGGCAGATGAGCTAAGAGTGCAACTAAAGGATTGTGGCATTGATAAGAAGGATGCACAATTGGTCTACAACCTTTTGGGAAAGCTTCCATAAGAGTATGCAACATTTGTTTCTATCTTCCAAACCCATTGCTTAATAGTGGATAGTTCCTTCACTATGCCTTCTTTTGATGCATTCATAGAAATGTTGATGCTGGAGCAATCTAAGTTATTGAGCATGAGGATTCTCAAATATTCAAAGTCACAAGCTTTGGTGTCTAATAAAGGTAATCAAGAGAATTAAGGAAAGAATTCTACCAAGAAGCTTGATAGTAGTAGTATGGTCTTGTATGTTAATTTTCCATTGTGAGCCTCTAATCTTGCCAAGGTTATGTTGAAATTCCTATAGAACAATCCATCTTTTGAAATTTTGGGTGCACTTCATTGCAAGCTCAATCTGAGGGGTCATGAAAGTATCGAGGTATTAAGATACTGTGCATGCTTTGTTTTTGTTCTTTTTTTACCTCATTGCTTTTATCTTCTCCAATCTCATCGCTCTCTTGTTTTACGTCTCATCTTACAATCATGTCTACCCCTGATGCATTCTGCACACTTCCCTATTCTCTTGTTTCTTTCATACTATCAAAACATGCTGATAAAAGACGTTAAATCTTGTATTATTTTCAAGAGGTGGAGATTTCTCTACACACAAATGCCTCAACTCACTTTCTATCCACATCATTTTTGGGGGTTTGATTTCCCTTCCTACGGTCCATGTCATGTTTCATGGTCAACAATTAGGGTTATTATTTCCAATATCCTGCTACGACATTCGCACAATCTGGTGGGACTTCACCTCCACAACACCCCGTTAGATTTCGTCAGACAATTGAACTTCTCTAATGAAAATGTGTGTAAATGGGTAAAACATGCATCTCATTGCAATGTCCAACATCTCACTTTGTGTGATCACACCAAGAATATTGTTGGTGGGACTTATCCAATTGCTATAGATCCAATCTTGCTAATCCCACCCCCTACTCTCTTTAAATGTTCATGTCTGCTAACACTTTGTCTAGCTAAGTACGATCTCACCACCTTCCCTATCAATTTTGTTGGATTCTCCCACCTTCTTGGGGGCTGTGGAATAGGGGGAGTTTCAACCCCATGCGTTATACCAGTATGTCATCTCCAATATGTTAAATTGACAGATGGATATTTGGTCTCCTTGATTTCTCTCGGTCCCCATCTATAAAAGCTTGAAATAATATTACATTATTGGCTAGGTAATGTCATAATCTTTTCATCCACTATTGAAATTTTGAGTATAAGTTTTGTAGAGTCTCTATCTATTAATTGCCTAAAATTTAGAACTATGTTAGTGGAATGGATTGAGGATTTAAGCGTAAATGGTGTATTGTTCTATGAAGTTTTTATGAATGACACCTTTCATCTTGAAATGCACCGTGGAGGTACTCTAAGGGCATTGGACCTGATTTACAGACCCATAACGAATTTTGGAGGTCTTCCAAGAATTATTCCTGCAAGTAGATTTCTTCAAATTATGGGTAACTTCCAATCACTAAAGAAACTTGTTATACATTGTTAGACAGTTTAGATAACTAGAAGACAACTAAGAGGGGTGGGGTGGGGGGGATGAATTAGTTGTCACAGATTACCAGAAGCATTAACAATTTAAAATTTAATACTGGAACCCAAAACAATAATACCAGAATAGCAGTTAATCCAATTAAGCATAAACAATAATCACAGAATAAAATCCATCCACACAACACCAAGATTTGTACGTGGAAAACCCGATAAAGAGAAAAACCACAGTGGGAAGCGTACCACAGTCAGATAATACTTTTGCAGTAAGTATGTGAATTACAATGAAGGAGCCTACACTTGTAGGAAGGCCAACAACCTAGAGCACACTGCTCATCACAAAAGGACCCTCACTAACTATATATAAATCCAGACTACAATCTAGAGAAGTGTTGAACTGCAAAAGATAGCATCTCCTATGCTAGAGTACAATTCTAGTTAAGCTCAATACCAGAAGACTAAGTCCTTTTACACAAACCCAATTCGATCTCCAATGATCGACCAACTCTTCTACCTGAATGATATTACATTATTTGCACATTACATTACTTGACCATGACCTCTTACATTAACCATGATGATCTACAATGAGATCTTACATCTTATTTATACAAACCCTCAACCATAAACAATCAGGTCAGCCACCAAACAATAAATTGATTACATAATTACAAACCATGTCGTCCTTAGACCAAAACAAATAATAACAACACATAAGACATCCCGAAGATACAACAATAGGTCCTATCCACACGTTACATTAATGTCAGTCCATAACCTAGATCAACTGAGACCAAGTATAGGTCCACATGATTTAGAAATGATCTCCAACCGCCAAGTCTCGAACATGATCACAAACAACATCTTGAAACTCCATCAGAAGCTACACAAACACCAATTATGCAATTCATCAAAGATCTCCACCAAAAGCTCTGCCGGTGAAACCCTCACCAGAACAAAAAACCAATCTTCTAAGCAAGAAGGATAGCATCCAATCACTAGACCAAAACCAACTGACCAGATATGAGTATGAGTATCATGAATAATCCAATTCCATCACTAGATTATGTCGGATCATACTAGATCCAAGTTAACCAGAAACCACTCATCCCACCGGGACTAAAAGGGTGTCGGTAAAGTATCCAAACAGATAGTGTTGACATTAATGACAAAACATCAATGCAAAACATAATCAATTCCACAAAATGGCCAACAATTTCCCCCTTTGGCATTGATGGTAACACTAGATGTGAAAAACATCTAAGTACCAAGAAATGACAAACAAGTTTCCCCCTGTGAAACACAATCAACAATCTCCCTCATATAGCTCTGAATATCAATATCTCTCCCCCTTTGACTTTTATCATTTCATTCCTTTATCTTTTTCACATCACTATCTCTCTCACTTTGACATCAATGCTAGAAATCTAACAGAAATATCAAAGAAAAAACATAAGCCTTTGAATCTCAAAGTTGACTAGTCCCCCTGAGCAGTAGCATCCCACATTAGTGTCGGAATGAATAACATCTCTGATAATGCATGCCAGACTGATACCAAACCGCATCAATCAAGTCTCTACCGGAGGGGTAGAAACCCCAATCTATCTCTCGGGTACTCAAATGATTCTTTGGACAAAGGTTTAGTGAAAATATTTGTAATATGTTCTTTAGTGTTATACTTGATAGATATGTGCTTTGTCTTAGAATGAAGTACCAGATTCTTTGATATATCAATAGCAGTAGAGTTATCATAGTGAATAACTACTAGTGCATCACAATTCACCTTTATATCCTTCAACATTTGCTTCATCCATAAAACTGTGTACAGTTAGTAGCAGCAGTAACATACTAAGCTTTAGTAGTAGATAAAGAAGTACATGACTATTTCTTGTTGATCCATGAAACCAACTTCTTTCCAAGAAAGAAAGCTCCATCGAAAGTTCTTTTTTGGTCATCAACATCTCCAGCCCAATCAACATATGTATATGCACATAAAGTAAAGTTATCATTCTTAGGTTACCATAAGCCATAGCTTGCAAGTGTCTAAAAATCCTTTTCACCGCCATCTCATGATTTTCTCTAGGATCACTCTGAAATATTGAAACAATACAAACAACATTCATAATGTCAGGCCTAGTCTGAGTCAAATAAAGTAGACCTCCAATCATAGATTTGTATCTTGTAGGATTTACCGACGCAGAAACATCTTTTCTTGTTAATTTCTCACTTGTAACCATAGGTGTACTTACCGGTTTAGAATCTCCTATACCAAATTTCTTCAAAAATTCCTTAGCATATTTAGTTTGACAGATAAAAATACCTTTGTCATTTTGAATAATCTGCAAACCTAAGAAAAATTTCATCTCACCAATCATAGACATCTCAAATTCTTTCTCCATATCAATCATCAAAAAATACTTCAACAATCAGTATATCATCATTAGTGATTTTATAATATAAATCATTGTCAGCACTGCCCTTAGTAAAACCAAGCTTCAAAAGATATTTATCCAACCTTGCATACGAAGCTCTAGGTGCTTGTTTCAATCCATATAAAGCTTTCCTTAACTTGCAAACCATATCAGTATCATCTGATAGTGAAAAACCATCAAGTTTCTCAATATAAATTTCCATATCAAGATCCCCATTCAAGAATGCACATTTAACATCCATTTGATAAACCTTGTAGTTTCTATAAGTAGCATAAGCAAGAAATAATCTTACAGCTTCAATCCTAGCTACTAGTGCAAAATTTTCTCAATAATCAATTCCTTCCTTCTGAGAATATCCTTTATAAACCAATCTAGCCTTATTCTTTATAACTTGACCATTCTCATTCAATTTATTCCTACAAACCCATTTAGTTCCAATGACATTTTTTATTTTTAGGCTAGGGAACCAAAGTCCATGTGTTATTTTTCTCAATCTAATCTAATTCTTCTTTCATAGCTTTTAACCAAAATTCATCTTTACATGCCTCAATTATTGATACCAGTTCAACTTGAGAAATTAAACATACCTCATTAGTTGTCAGTCTTCTTCTTGTCATCACTCCATTTCTCTTATCCCCAATTATTTGATCTTTAGAATGATTCCATCTCACATACCTAGGAGTCTTCTGACTCTCTGTTCCTCTTCCCTGCTCTTCAGCCACTATAGAATTCTCTAATGTTGCCGGAGTAACCGGTTCAACTCTTTATTCCAGTAAAGGTGCTACCAGTTTAGATATAATCATTTCCACTACGAGTTCCTTCTCATAAACTCTGATTTGACTTTTGCTCAGCTCATCTACTTTGACATTAGCACTCTCCATAATTCTCTGCAATCTCTTGTTATACATCTATATGCTTTTCTTTCATTAGAATAGCCAAGAAATATGCCTTCATCACATCTAGGATCAAATTCCCCAATAGTATCATCTCTCCTGATATAACATTTACTACCAAAATTTTTGAAATATTTAACTATAGGTGTATTGCCAAACCATAATTCGTAAGGTGTCTTAACGGTTTCTCTTTTGATATGTACTCTATTGAATGTGTAAATCGTTGTACTCACTGTTTCTATCAATAGATATGAGGTAGATTAGCTTCCATCATCATTGTTCTAGCAACATCCAAGATAGTTCTATTTTTCCTTTCCACTACTTCATTTTGTTGAGGTGTTCAGGGAGCAAAAAATTGTCTTCTTATACCATGCTTGTCACAAAAGTTATTAAACTCACCGGATGTGAATTCTCCACCATGATATGATCTCAAACATTTAATCTTAAATCCCGTCTCAGTTTCCACTTTATCCTTAAAGATTTTAAACTTTTCAAATGCTTCAGATTTTTATCTCAAAAAAGTAACGCACATCATTCTAGAATAATCATCAATGATTAGCATGAAATATCTATCACCATGAAAACTTTTAACTCTAGCGGGGCCACACAAATTAGTATGAATAAGATCAAGAACATCATTTGATTTATCTTGTATATTCCTTAAATAGGTTCTGACCTATTTACTCATTTGACATTCTTTACATACCGGATTATAAGGCTTCATAATCTTAGGTATATCTCTAACAACCTTAGTTGAACCGATCTTCACAATGCAATCAAAATTCACATGACACGACCTTTTATGCCATAGCCAACTCTCATAGATCTATGTAATCAAACATGTCTTCTCACCAAAGTTCAAATGAAATATATTACCTTTTGTCTGTGTACCAGTTGCAATCTCGAAGCCAGATCTGTTAATGATTTTGCATTTTCCATCCTTGAAGTATAATTGAAATCCCTTATCTACCAATTGTCCTACACTCAAAATATTATGCTTCAAACCTTCAACATAATAAACATTGTCAGTAGTGTTCTTACCATCCAATGATATAGTTCCTTTTCCTTTGATCATACATGCTTTATCATCTCCAAATCTACCTAGTCCACCATCAAATTCTTGCAAAGACAAAAATTTCCCTTTATCTCTAGTCATATGATGTGAATAACCACTATCAATTACCCATTCATCCTTGTCCTCAATTTTAGAAGCAAGTGGCTTTTCTCCAGGAACATTCTCTTCCAGTGCATGATCATTTTCCTTGATAGCCAAGAATACCCATTCCTTCCCATTGTCGAATCCTCTAGCAGAGTCTTCTACCGATTCATCATCTTAATCAGTAATGCCTTCCTCATCTGCTATGAAGCATGATTTGTCTCTATTTTTCTTGAATCTATACTTGTTGTGATATCCAGGGTTAGGCTTAACTGATCTTTTAACTCTTTCTTCAAATCTTGAATTCCTTTCCGGACATCTAGATGGAAAATGACCAATCCTATTGCATGCAAAACATTTAAAAGGTGCTTTTCCTTCATACTTACTTCCTACCGGTCCTTTTGGTACTCTTCTAGCAAATATTGCTTCAACTTTCTCAAACTCGTCATCTTCTCTCTTCATATCTTATAATTATTTTGCATATAAAGATTTCAAGTCTTGCTTACTGGTTGTAGATGTAGATGCATGAAAAGTAGGTTCAGTCTTCACAGCTCTAGAAGGTCCAAATTCCTCAAGCTCAAAATCAGATAGTTTCCCAACCAAAGTATCTCTATTGAGAGATGTATTAGCCATGGTTCTCAACTCATTAATAGTAGTAGCCTTCATTTTGTAAGCCGATGGTAGGGCTCTCAGGACTTTAGAATCAATTTCATCTTCGCTCAGAGTTCCACCACAAAATTGAATTCCCATAACAATCTCATTTTCCCTTTCCATGAATGCAGTAATCCTTTCATCTTCTTCCATCTTCAAGTTTTCATATCTCTCCTGATAACCATCAAGTTTAGCAATCTTCATTGTAGGGTCACCTTCATTAAGAGTTTGCAACTTATCCCATATAGCCTTTCCAGATGATTTGTCTATTAATCTCATTATTTGTTGATGAGAAAGTGCACTTATGAGGGATTCTCTTGCTCTACAATCATTCTTAAGCTCCTTATCTAGGTTAGCCAGAGGAGGATTGCTAGATCTCGAATACTGCAGAGTTTGTTCCTTCAATCCTCGGTATAGCCCTTCGAAAGATAGCTCTAGAAGAACTGGATGAACTTGAACTATTAGTCGCCATAGGATGTTCCTCAAGCGATTAAGCTTTCTGCAGAGAGGACCAAAGCTATGATACCAATTGTTAGATAGTTCAGATAACCGGAAGACAACTGAGAGGGGGGAGGGTGAATCAGTTGTCACAGATTACCAGAAGCATTAGCAATTTAAACTTTAATACCAGATTCCAAAATAATAATACCAGAATAGTAGTTAATCCAATTAAGCATAAACAATAATCATAGAATTTAAGCCATCCCATACAACACCAAGATTTGTACATGGAAAACCCAGTAAAGGGAAACACCACAATGGGAAGTCTACCCACAGTCAAATAATACTTTTGCAGTAAGTATGTGAATTACAATGAAGGGGCTTGCACTTGCAGGAAGGCCAACAACCTAGAGCACACTGCTCATCACAAAAGGAGCCTCACTGACTACATATAAATCTAGACTACAATCCAGAGAAGTGTTGAACTACAAAATATAGCATCTCCTATGCCAAAGTATAGTTCCAGTTAAGCTCAATACCGGAGGACTAAATCCTCTTACAAAAACCCAATTTGATCTCCAATGATCGACCAACTCCTCTGCCTGAATGATATTACATTATTTGCACATTAAATCCTTGACTATGACCTCTTACATTAACCATGATGATCTACAATGAGATCTTACATATTATTTATACAAACCCTTGACCATAAACAATCAGGTTGACCACCAGACAATAAACCGATTACATAATTACAAACCATGTCGGCCTTAGACTAAAACAAATAATAACAACACATAAGACATCCCAGAGATACAACAATAGGTCTTATCCACACATTACATTAATGTTGATCCATAACCTATATCAATCGGGACCAAGTATAGGTCCACACGCTTCAACAATGATCTCCAACTGCCAAGTCTCGAACATGATCACCAACAACATCCTGAAACTCCATCAGAAGCTGAACCAATACCAATTATGTAATTTATCAAAGATCTCCACCAAAAGCTCTACTGGTGAAACCCTCGCCGAAACCAGAAACCAATATTTTAAGCAAGCAGGATAGCATCCAATCACCAGACCAAAACCAACTGACCGAATATTAGTATGAGTATCATGAATAAGCCAATTCCATCACTATATTATATTGGATCCTACTAGATCATACTGGATCCAAGTTAACCAGAAACCACTCATCCCACCGAGACCAGAAGGGTGTCGGTAAAGCATCCAAATATATAGTGTTGACATCAATGAAAAACATCAATGTAGCACATAATCAATTCCACCAAATGCCCAACAATACACCTGAGTTATTGCTTCAAAAGGGAAGTAGAGATGGATGTTCCTCTATTGGACCTACTACACAGGCTTTGAAATTTTCATACACTCTCTATGTTGGGCTACCTTGTTCAGGTATTTATAGAAACCTCAAAATTCTAGAACAATGGTTATTAGTTATAAGTTGGTAGTTTAAGGTCATGCATTTTGAATTTAGATAAGTGATAGATAAAAGTGGTTCTTTTTAAGTAATTCATTAGGGTTTTCCTTAGTGAGATAAAATAACTCATGGTTAAATTACTGAAAAAGACAACCAAATCCTTCCTCATTAATTTTCCAATCTCCATTGCTTAGCCACCCCATCTTGTGAAACCCTCTTATTACAATTTGTCTTTCTACTCTTGTTTGAGAACACCGCCTTTTGTGAGTCATTGATCTTTGTGGCAAGATCTCAACTGTCCATTCACTTCACCAAGAATCTATAAATCAAGACCTTCACCTTTCATTTTCATCATCTCTATGTTAGTTTGTTATCATGGTTTTATAATCTTGCCATGTTTATGCTGAAATTCCTATAGAGTAGTCCATCTTTTGGAGTTTTGGGTGCACTCAATTGCAAGCTCAATCTGAGGAGTCTTGAGAGTATTGAGGTTTTAAGATACTATGCATGCTTTGTTTTTGTTATTTTTTTTACCTCATTGCTTTTGTTGTCTGCAATTTCGTCACTCTCTTGTTGTGCATATCATCTTACAATCATGTCTTCCCTTGATGCGTTCCACACACTTTTTGATTCTCTTGTTGCTTTCATACTATCAAAATTGCCATCTAATGATGTTGTCAAATCTTTTATTATTTCCAAGAGGTGGAGATTTCTCTACACTCAAATGCCTTAACTCGCTTTTGATCCATATAAGATGTCTTTTTTCACTTCCTCAAATCCGCTCTTCATGTCAAAGGTTGAGAATATTATTTCCAACATCTTGCTTTTGCACTCGTACAATCAGAAGGGATTTCACCTCCACAACAACAACGAACAAGTGAGCTTCTATCGTGAAAATATGTATAAATGGGTAAGATATGCATCTCGGTCCAATGTCCAACATCTCACTCTATATGATCACACGACTTTTCCTAGAGCTTTAATAGAAATCCCACCCCCTTCTCTCTTTTCATGTTCGCGTCTCATAACACTTTATCTGGGTAAGTACGATCTCACCAGGTTCCCAATCGATTTTGTTGGATTCCCCCACCTCATTACTTGTCGCCTCCAATATTTTAAATTGATAGATGAATTTTGAGTTTCATTCATTTTGCTCTGTCCCTGCCTGCAAAAACTTGAAATAATTTTACGCAACTGGCTAGGTAATGTCATAATCTTTTCATCCACTATTGAATATTTGAGTATAATTTTTGTAAAGTCTCTATCTATTAACTGCCCCAAATTTATAACTTTTTTGGTGGAATGGATTGAGGATTTAAGCGTAAATGGTGTATGGTTCTATGAGATTTTTATGAATGACACCTTTCATCTTGAAATGAACAGTGGAGGTACTCCGAGGGTATTGGACCTAATTTACAGACCTGTAATGAATTTTGGAGGTGGCCTATCTCACAATAATGATTCCCACTTTTGCTAATGAAGAAAATTGGCGGAGGCGGGGAATTTTTTTTGGTGGGGTTCAAATGAACTAGGGGTGTTTGAGCGAACCCCCTTCGTAGGGTTCAATCAAACCCACCATCGGACATGGGTTCGATCAAACACCAGGTGGGTTTATGTGTTTGAGCGAACCCATTTTTAAATTAATTTTTTAAAAATTTCTATAAAAACCGAAAATGACAGTTTAACTGTCATAATCAAGTTTGGAGTTTTATGTGTCTAGAGGGGATTATAGCAAACCCGACGTCAACACCACATGACCATGCCCTGTCACCAACAACCAACACTTCTCACCTTTTAGCTTTCAACCTACATTATTTTAGGTGTACAAAATAACCTTTTTTTGTTTAATAATATTTTTTTTTAATTAAATTTATTTTAAAATTAACAAATAATTTGTTTGTTAATTTATTTTATTTATTAAATAATTGTATATTTATTATTTTTCAGCATTTTAGAAAAATATTTGAAAATTTAATGTTTTGATTTAACGTCAATTTGTTTTTAAAATTAAATAACTGTATATGTATTTCTTTTTCAACTTACAAAAAAAATGTTATGAAAAACTTAGAAAACTAAGGTAGTAAATTAAAACTTAGAAAAACATTAAGAAAAATATTATAAAAATTAAAAATTAGAAAAATGTTACAAAACTAAATATAATAAATTAAAACGTTAGAAAAATTAATAAATTTAAATTTTAAAAAATATTATAAAACTTAGATAACAAATTTAAACAAATTAGACAAAATAAATCCTCTACATGACCCCTTAGGACCCCTTAAGACCACAAATGCTGCTGACGGCACTATATGTCCCCTTAGGACCATAGAGGATCACATAGTGGACCCTAAGGGGTCATATGTGGTCCTAAGGGGTCACACATGTGCTCTAACACATGTCTGACCCCTTAGGACCGCATGTGATCCCTTATAAAATCCCAGTATGTACGACATACCCCTTAGGCCATCACATAGTGTCCTAAGGGGTCATATGTGGTCCTAAGGGCTCATGCATGTGTTAATAAATGCATGACCCGTTAGGACCACATATGACCCTTTATAACATCCTAGTGTGTACGACATACCCCTTAGGATCACATAGTGTCCTAAGGGGTCATATGTGGTCCTAAGGGGTCACACATGTCTTCTAACACATGCGTGACCCCTTAGGACCACATATGACCCCTTATAAAATCCCAGTGTGAAGAACATACCCCTTAGTTCATCACATAGTATCCTAAGGGGTCATGCATGTGTTAACACATGTGTGACCCGTTAGGACCACATATTACCCTTTATAACATCCTATTGTATGCAACATGTACCCCTTAGGATCACATAGTGTCCTAGAAGGGGTCATATGTTCTCATAAGGGGTCATGCATGTGTGTTCTAACACTGTACATGTGTGATCCCTTAGGACCACATATGACCCCTTATAACATCCTAGTGTCTACGACATGCGATCCCTTAAGTTCACATACACAATGTCCTAAGGGGTTGAATATGTGGTCCTAAGGGGTCACACATGTGTTCTAACACATGCGTGACCCCTTAGGACCACATATTACCCCTTATAACATCCTAGTGTACATATAACATTCCTCTTAGGATCACATAATGTCCTAAGCTATCATATGTGGTCCTAAGAGGTCACGCATGTGTTCTAACACATGTGTGACCCCTTAGAACAGCATATGACCCCTTATAAAATCCTAGTGTGTATGACATATCGGTCCCTTAAGATCACATACATTAGTATCCTAAGGGGTCAAGAATATGCAATCCTAAGGGGTCATGCATGTGTTGTAACACATGATTGACCCCTTATAACCACATATGACCCCTTATAAAATATCTCTTTCCTTAATTTGCTCAGCTGGCATGTATTTTAATTTTTTAAAATTATATTTTAATTTAGTACATGATGTATATATCTTTAGTGATCTCTCTCTCTCTCTCTGAAATTAATGTAATCTCTCTCTCTACCATGAAAATGATCTCCCTCTCTCTCTTGAATTAATGTTTTAATAATTTAAAATGTATGTATGCGATCTATATAGATAAATTTATATGTGTTTTAATTTAATAACCATATGTATATATCTTTAATGATCTCTCTCTCTCTCTCTCTCTCTCTCTCTCTCTCTCTCTCTCTCTCTCTCTCTCTCTCTCTCTCTCTCTCTTTCTCTCTCTCTCTCAAATTAATGTTAGATCTCTCTCTAGATGTAATGATTTAAATAATCTCCCTCTCATTCTCATTAATGTTTTAATAATTTAAAATGTATGTATGCGATCTATATAGATAAATTTATATATATATATATTAATTTAGTACATGATGTATATATATCTTTAATGATCCCCCTCTCTTTTAAATTAATGTTATCTCTCTCTCTCTCACTGTCATGAAAATGATCTCCCTCTCTCTCTTATTAATGTTTTAATAATTTTAAATGTACATGTATGTGATCTCTATATATTGATAATTTTATATAGTTTTAAATAATGATCTCCCTGTCGCTCGAGCTTTAAAATTATTTATTTAAAAATTTGAATTATGCGAGAACTTCATGTATATATATATATATATATATATATATATATATATATGAATGATGCAAGAACTTCACATGTGTACATTTTAATTTTTAATGAGCTCAATATTAACGATCTCTCTCTCTCTCTCTCTCTCTCTAGAATTTACTTGATTTTAATTTTTAATGCTTAAAATTGAATGCACTTCATGTGTGTGTGCTTACGTATTTATTTTAACTTTATGACCTACCTAGATAGATGGCATCCTAGGATCCAGTCCATGATCATGTACATGATTAGGATCCACCTGCATAGGCTCCTGATCAGGATCCACCTACATAGGCTCTTGATCAGGAGCCACATGATGATATAGATCCTCCACACCAGGATCCCTCGTTGCTCGATATTGCTACCATTTTCCACTACAGTGACCATGAGATATAGTGGTTGAGGGTCATATTAGATGACCCACAGACTAATGGCAGACATTGAGGGACCACTTAGTTAGTCACACCTCATTTTCACCTGAGATTATAGCTGATATTTATAGACAGTTGAGGAGTGAGGTGAGGGGTCGTGATTCTTTTGTTGATGTGGTGAGGGTGGTCTCGAAGGAGACCATCAAGGAGAGATGTTTTCCACAATATCAGGAGAAGAGTAAAGTGAGAAGATATCAGGTCATGAGATGTATCGATCCACAGGTTGCATCATTGATTTACCCACGCTTCTTAGCTGCCCATGGTCGTTATCCTAATAACAACTAGATACCATTATACTTTTCACAACAAGTATTTGTTGAGCTTCATTGTCAAATGAAACCAAACTACCTTGATATTCCAGCATATTATGGACAGGGGAGGGGCAGGATTGCTGACATAGATGTATATCATAGGCAGGATAGAGCTCCGCCTAGACAAAGGGACCTTGTTGGTGAGAGATTTCTAGCAATAGTCTCAGCCCTCGCCCCCATAGCGGACCACGTTGTGATTTCTTCTCAGAGAGAAGCAATTGATAAGATTGGATAGATTGCATCAGCAACAACCACCATATCATCTAACAGGCTGGGCAGATATATGATGAGTCGATCATGTTCGAGATCATCCACAGATCATGCATCTTCTAGTCATGGGGTGGCTTCAAATTCAGATGATCAGTATATTACTATTGGCATCCACTCCCCGGATGAGGTAGCGGCTATAATAGGAGGTGGTAGACATGTACAAATGTCACAGTATTTAGCTAAGGACCTGCTACATTCTTACCATTTTATTTCATCTCAACTTGGGATACCATTGGCTGTTGTTAGAGAGGAGATTCTCAGAGATGGGTAGGCTACCACTGCATTGACGCATACCCTAAGGCAGTCACAACATTCTCATCACTCTATGCATGCTTCAGGAACTGACCCACCTACAAATCACTTTGTTGCTACAAAGGAGGAGATACAAGTTTATTAGGTCCATAACACAGATGAGGTCCTAGATTCATTTGAGGAGCAACTGCGAGGTTTGAGCCATATTGGATTTATGGATATGCTACTACAGCCAGACACTTTATCCACGATGCCTAGCCATCTAGTTAGCCCCTTACACTCCTCAGTCATACGTACAGCCAGAGAAAGATATGTAGGTATGAGTGATGTGGTTAATATGATCACAGGACATGATTAGACTATACAACCTACTCCTGATACATAGGTATGTACATGTGCATTTAAATTTTTACAAGATGTATATGTTGTAATGTACGATAAATCTATATAGATCATTTAATAAATAATAGAAGTTAACTTGTATCATTTAAATTCATCCTAGACTAATCCTTAAATACATGTATATATGTATATGTATAACAGTTAGTTCATGTCACTCCTAGCTTGACCTTTGACCATGTGCATAGGAGAGATTCTTTCGATGCTACACAGGTTGTCAGTGGATAGGTTAGTTATGGTTTTTTGTATATATGTACATGTATGCATGCGCGTTACAATTTATACTTTAATTTTAATTTAACTAGTTAGATTTGATTATATTTAAAAATATGCACATATGTATATGTGTAGAGATCTATATTTAATATTTAAATAAATTATACTTTTGCAGGGGTCTATTGGACATCCAGACTCTCACAAGGACTATCCCTCAAATGGTCGCTTTGTTCGTGGCTGACATGATGCATGTTGATTTGCTAGACTTTATAGCTCATTTGTTTATCTTTTTATATATGTGCATTTTAGACTTTCATATTATATACTGATGCATGTATGTAGTTTCTAGATTATACTTTATACAATTTATGTTTGATTAGATTATATATTTAATGCATGTATGTTAGATTATGTACTTTATATAGTTTGTGTTTGATCTTGGATTATATATATCATGTGCATGTATGGTTAGATTATACTTTATATGTATAGTTTGTACATTTGAACCTGGATTATATATCACATCATTTGTATTCAGATTATATATGAACATGCACATGTAAGATTACTTACACACTTTATATATATATATATATGTGTGTGTGTGTGTACAGTTTGTGTTTGATCATATTTGCACATTTGATATATATATACTTTAGATATTTATTTAATTTAAATGATGTGTTTGATTATATGTAACTTATTAGATCACATGTGTATATGTATGTACATGTTTGATTATTCTTTTAAATTATATTATATAAGATCATCTAGATTGAATTGGTGTAAATGTTCAATTTAAAAAATATTTTTAAGAGTTCTCTAAAACTTTCAAATCTATATATATGTGTGATTGAATTTGTGTATTTAAATTTTAAATTTTACTACATGTAACATGTATAAGTAGATATGCATTGAATTTAAATGAATTTATGAACAATATATCCACTCCACTGTGCAAGTCGTGAACAATATAAAAATCACACTTGTTCATATCAAATGAACAAACTCAAGTTAATGAACATATTCAATAATTTAAATACTAGGTATACTTCTGGGTGTACTAAATAGTTCACACCACATCAAGTGGTTCAGACCACTCTTCAATTATTACACACATGTCCTAATTTAATATCAAATTTACACATACATCCTAATTTAATATGCATTTTTAATTAAATTTACACATGTGCATTTTTAATTAAATAAATACATGTCCTAATTTCCTTTACTTACATGCTAAATTATTTTAACAACTTACAAATTGCATATGCATACATGCATTTAGAATTAGATAGACTATACATCGGGCCTTAACACATTTTCAACTCATCCACATGTCCCATTTTACTTTACACACATGCATGTAAGTATTATTTAACATGTACATTAACTTCATACATCCTAATTTAATATAATTGAAAATTTCATATTTAGCAAAACAATATACGGTCCACACAAGATATGGTCCACACAAGCCATATATATATAGAATATTAAATTCAAACACTTTAATGTATTTAATAATTCATCCAATTTTCAAAACAAGTTAAGTTCTAATTTATCAAGTATTAATTCAATTCAAGGGTTGAAACACATGTACTTTGGTTTACTAAATAGTTCATACCACATCAAGTGGTTCAGACTGCTCTTCAATGGCATTTAATATTTTCTCATGATCTTCCCTATCTAGTCTCCACTTTTGAGACTACCTGTGACATGGAACTGTATGAAGAATTAGGCCAACAACAATGACCAAGTGGCTATATTGATATACCTTGTTGTCAATTTGGTATTCAGTGAAATGAATCCCATGTTGAACAATTTTAACTTGTTTGTAATATGTCCCTTGCACTACAACTGAGCTTGCATGTACATGTATATAAGAAATGAGAAATTAAAAATTTGCACGTAAGCGAGCTATGTACATATAAAAATTAAAACATGTGCAGATGTGCATGTTTAAAATAAATCTATTTAAAATAATTTAAACGTTCAAATTAGTTCAAACCTGTGGGAAAGGACATTCCATCGCTCATTTTAGATTTTGTTAACTTCTTTCTCTCTTCTATGCAACACAATAAATAATAACTAACACCTTCTATATTTCTATCTTTTGCTATGATTGCAAAAATATTTCCTGCAATTTGAAACAAGTTAAATAAATTTAAAATGTATGTACTCGATTTAAAACTTATATAATTTATTTACATGTACACAACATTTTTAATGGAAATATATATATATATATATATATATATATATATATATATATATATATATATATATATATATATATATATATATATATATATATATATATATATACAATTCAAATATATGTGTACGCCATATACCTTTTTTAATCAGTCCTTAAATATGGTCATAATCACTAGAAATCAAAGGAATGTCTTCAAATATTTCATCCTCATTTGAATCCTCATATGTGTCAAAAACATCTAGTGGCAACTGTTTATGGTGAAAAGTGGAAACAACAATATTGAAAGACTAAATGAATTCAACCACAAAACCCTAGCCTAAAAACAACAAAGATCCACCATAACATATGAAGATTACCTAAGATAACGCAAATCAAATGAAGTCACAAAGATTATACCATCACATGTCCAATAGGGTTTGGATCTCCATTCTTCCTATCTCCATTGATCTTGCTTGATATATTTTCTCTCATATTTTATGTGTGCACAAGAGCTCAACAAAGAACAGAAATGTGGTTGCAAGTAGACTTGATCGCATATGAAAGTTTGAATGCTAGAGAAGTTCAAGTAGTATTCAGGGGTGGTGGGGGGGTTGATAATGAAGGAAGCATCTCCTTATATAGAAGACACTATAAGAAATGGAGGGATAAGATTGAGAGGTGTAAAAGATAAATGGTCGGCTATGATTAGAGGGTAGGTAGAGAAAATAATAAAATAATGAGAGGGTAGGTAGTGTAGGAATTAAGAGATGAATGACATTTGTCATGGGTGGAAAAGGCTAATGAATTAATTAAATAAATAAAGATTTATTTAATTAATAGAAGAAGGGGGATCAATTAAATAAATAAGATATTTATTTAATTTAGGAAAAAGATAATTTAAATAAATAAATGTATTTATTTAAATGAGAAATAAGGCTAGAAGAGGATAAATGATTTAATTAAATAAATAAAGATTTATTTAATTAATAGAAGAATTAGGCTAAAATAATTAAATAAATAAAAATATTTATTTAATTAGACATGACAATTTTAGGTGTCTACATTTTGCCCCTCTTTGAGACAATGCAACTTGTCATGTCGTTTCAAAGAAGATAATAGGAACTGATAAAAAGTTGCCCCAAGATGGGAATGATATACCCCCTTGAGAGATTGGATGAAAATGTCTGGAAAGATTGCAGACAATCTCTCGATAAGAAAGAAAGGCTAGAATGGACTAACTAGATGGAGTGATAGAGTCATGGGATAAAGAAGACTTACCGAGGAAACGAGGGATAAGGCTAGGGCTAGGGCTAGGGTAGTCTATAAGATAGACCATGAGGGAGAAACATCCTCATTTTCATCCACACATTCAAGAGATCATAGTGCAGAGAGAGAATAGAGAAGCAATAGTCAGCAACGATGACATTGGTTAACAGATTCGATCGCGTTCGCCAATTTCAGAGGCCAGTAGATGTAGGAGAGTCAGTAAGTACCACAAAACCTCCTTGTACTTTGTTTCAATAAATGTTGTCATAAATGCATGTTAGGTAGCACAATAAATGCACTTTAGATATGTCAAGCGTTGGGAAAAATGCTAAGGCGCATCTGCATTGGTCTCAAGTGTGTCTAGGTTGGCTAGGCACGTCTGTGTTTGTATCAGGTGCGTCTATGAATGTAGCAACATCTATGTCAGATGCGAGCATGTCTGTGTTGTGCAGGCACATTTGTGCTATATGGGTGTGTCTATGCAGAGCAGAGGCATGTCTATGTATGTTAGGCATGTTTGTGTAGAGCAGGCGTGTATCTGCAGTATGTAAGTGCGTTTATGTCATAAAAGTACATTTATGTCTTCTAGGTCGAATCGACAGTTCTGTGATGAACATATGTTGTCGATTGGATAAGCTGCTGAGAGGATACACTCAAGCAGGTCCTCTAGGGAAGACTAGGGTAGCAGATAGGGCTAGGATTGACAATTCTATGATAGAACATATGTTGCCAATCAGGAAACTACTCAAGAGGATACACTCAAGTAGAGGCCCTAGGATAGGATAGATCGAGGCACTTTGTGACGAATAGAGAATGCCAAAACATAGTACTTTGTGATGAACAGGGAGTACTAAAAAGAGAAGTACTTTTATATGAACAGGGAGTTCAAAAAAATGTAGTACTTTGTGATGAATAGGGAGTACCACTAGGATAAACAACAACACTTTATGATGAATAGGGAGTGTCACTAGGATAGAGTACCATAAGAACTAGGATAAAAAAGCCACATTTTGTGAATGAACAGAGAATGCCACTATGATTGACACAGTTGATTTGCTTGAATGCAGGAGGACCTACCTATGCTAGAGTCACGAGAGAGATTCTCGTTGACTCAGAGTTTGTGAGCAGAGTTGATAGTCGAGGAGAGAGTAGCGGTTTAGGCTATGGGCCTGTGACATATTCTGTATGTGCCTGAGTTTCAGGTGAACATGGGGTTGTTGACTGCACTGGCTGAGAGATGACACTCAGAGACTTGCAGTTTTCATTTCTCCATGGGTGAGATGATAGTCACCTTAGAGGGTGTTTATAGGATACTGAGGATACCGATCAATGGGGAGTTAGTTCCTTATGATTGAGACGGAGACAAGGATGCACTGAGATGAGTGTTCCAAGATCCGGGATTGGAGATGAAGGTTGGATACGTGGCTTGGGATACCACGAACATAGACAGAATTAACACTACCAATAGTACTAGCAAGAGTGATTAGTGGGTTCCTCTGTCCAGATAGGGCAACACGAGGATTGGCTGTGGGCTAGGGTGGTACACTAGAGACATTGGTGACAAAGAACATTAGGTTTGCATGGGGAGCATGTTTGCTGGCACATTTGTATTATGAGTTACATCAATTTGTCTACCATGGATCAGTAGGATTGGGCTACAGAGTGACATTATTACAGGTGTGGGCATATGAGCATTTGTCGGTGACACGACCAATTCATTTCACAGGTAGGGGCCATGGGCACAGTTTTGTGCATTTGTATGATATGATTACATCTTAGCCATGGATTGGGAGATGAGTACTAGCACAAGGTCATTGATGAGATTGACACTGTAGTATGGAGGTAGTACCGAGCATGCAAGGAGTGGGAGGATGATGCAATGGAGCTGCCATATGTGTTTAGGAGCAGGTATCTGATTGGGTGGATGCCATATGTTCTTGAGAGGTAGTTGGTGGATAGAGTTGGTAGGCAAGTCGACAGGATACAATGGATGGCATGGGGTTCCGAGATGTATGCGTAGACAGTGAGAGATCAGGTGCACTTTAGGCCATTGTTGTCTTATGATTAGGTAGTGATGTAGTTGGTAGACATGATCCCCTTGTCATGGGATATGTGGCCAAAGATAGAGGATACAGGGATGGATGCAAAGTATACTGCATATTGGGCAGAGCATCCATTTCCACGACTGACAAATCTAGGAGAGGCAATAGATGGAGATGGTGGAGGTGATGGGGATGATGATGGAGATGGCAGAGGTACAGGCCAATGGAGGAGGCGGGGTGTAGTAGGAGAGAGAAGAGTGGCTCTGCGGAGAGAGGGTGGAGAGGAGAGGCAGGCTCGGCAGGCTCACATGGTGAGGGGCAGAGGTAGATTACCTTTACAAGTGCCAGCAGCATAGGTTCCCGGATAGGTATAGGGATAGGGAAAGGTACAGGGATAGGAGAAGCCATAGGTACAGGGACAAGATGAGGGGGGAGAGGAGGAGGATGAGTTGCTGGAGTTAAGGGACATCTGCCAGGGACAGGCAGATGAGATCTAGGATCTCGAGCGGGAGAAGGATAGGCTCAGGAAATAGGTGAGGGATACTGAGCGGGAGAGGGATCGGGCTATCCAGCGTTAAACAAAGGCTAAGACAACACTGAGGTTTGGGAGATAGGAAACAATGGACATAGGAGCTGGATACACCTATGCTCTACGAGTCGGGGAGGAGATAGGCTATTGGAGAGACCTATACTATGGAGTAGTGCCACCAGAGCAACAGGCTAGGAGCTTCTGTAGACCATTGCGGACTACGATGACTACCAGAGGGAGGGACATGAGACAGGCATCGAGCGGTGGGGTCATGGGTCCTCCACCACCACCAAATAGAGGGAATAGGAGAGATGATCTTGGGGCGGGTCCTTCCAGGGCTTAGACTCCATCGAGGCCACGTGGCTCTGAGGGAGGGAGTTCATCATAGCCTTAGAGGGCTCCCTATGTATCACTTTTGTACCATTTTTGTATGATGACACCTTCAGATGATTTTACCCATATGATTTTGACATCATTATATCATGACACCTATGATTATATATATATGAGATTCATCCTTGCGACAGCTATATACATGTCTACCTATGTGATGTATGTTTCTATGTGATGCTTATGATATGGATGCAAATATGTACGTGATGAAATGCCATATTTTTGTTCTTTTATGTTTTTAATATGTTTATGCAAATGCAAATGTGAATATATGAAATGCAGATGAATATGATAATGCAAATAACTATTTACATGATGAGAATGTAAAATGTGCTAACATGTGTTGTGTGCAGGATGTGATGCAATTGTGATATCTCTATGTATGTATGATATGCTAACATGTGGTAGTGCAGATGCAAACTACATGAAATGCAAATGTTTTTGGTGTGTCATTATACTCAATCATGTGATATCAGGGTACATGGACTCAAGAAGGATGATGGAGGTCAATTAAAAAAAGGGGGATGAAAGCTAGAAGATATGAAAGTGAATGAGCTTCTTGTGAGTTATCATCATTGAGCTTTATTATGGCAAGTAGGTTATGACAATCTAGGCATATGCTCGACCCAGAAAGTCATTATACCCACTTGCATGGAGATAAGACATAAACAAGGAATGCCCCAGTTCATACTAGACTCACAATGTCCTCATATACTTGGACAAGTCATAGCATTAATATGAGACAATCCACAGACAGCAAAGAAAAATAGGTGACGATACCCCATCCTTGCCTTTCTAGTCAATGACATCCTAGAGATAAAATCTCTAGTCAGAGACATCCCGGAAAAGCTAAAAGACATGTCACCAAAAAGATAAAATCAAAAGAAAACCAAGACTTGATACCAACATCCACTAAACTCCTCAAGTTTAGTGTCTCTTGTCACTTGTATAAGTCTATTTGATTATGGTCACAATGTTTACTTTCACAAAAGGATAGATAGCACTAAACCATAATGTTGTCTATCTGTTGAAATATTTGATTTTGTTGAAGCCTAGTGTTGCCACTGTGTCTCATCTGAAACTGACTGAATCCATGAAATTGATACTTTATTACAGAGAAGATGGAACTTTATTATGGACTGACTATGCAAATGTTGTTTTATTGTGGATTTTGCGCGGATAGACTGAAGAAAACTGGAAGAAACTGTACTCCTCAGAACGTGTGATGTTCTCAGTTCCACACCCATCACTAGACGTAGGATTTTCCTTAGCCATAGATAGGAGCTAATTTATTATGGATGGAAAGGGATGAAAAGGAATGTTATTATGAATGGCTAACCAATCTTGGGTAGATCAATAACAATCCATGATGAGAATGTGTAAGTTTTTTATGAAAGGAGAGGTTGTGAGTGTGTACAAGGTGAAGTGATGAAAGAGAATCCTGAAGGAGGGAGGAGCAATGTCTCTACACATGGTGCCGGTGACCCGGTTTTCACCATGGTACTTGCCCAAGGCGCCACCGATGTGGTTTTCACCATTGGATGAAATGTTTTTCTATTTTCCAATTTTTTTGTGTCACAAGGCGCCTGTTTGCCAGGTTTTCACCAAGTAACAATTTTTTTTTAATGATATTTTTTGTATTTTTTTATTTTTTTTCTATTTTTGAGTTAGGATACTCTGAAGAGATATGTGTAAAACCTGCGAAGGTGCATGTTGTTGGTAGGATCCTCCAAAGGTTCGCCCTCTGTGGTTGAGAGTTGATATGCACCAGATCCATAGACTACTATAATGATGTAAGGACCGAGCCAATTTGGTTCGAACTTGCCATTCTTCTCTCTATCTTGTTGATTTTTAGGATTTTCTCTGAGAACTAAGTCACCTACCTCAAATGTGGGAGGCTTGAATTTATGATTGTAACTGCGACTCATTCATTGTTGATAAACCTTGAGATGATTAAAAGCAGTTTGTCTTCGTTCATCCAATAGTTCAAGTTCCTGCAAGCGAGAGACTCTGTAGTCTTCATCACTGATAATGTTTTACAAAGAGACTCGTAAAGAGGGTAACTCGACCTCAATAGGCAAGATAGCTTCAACATCGTAGACAAGTGAATAAGATGTGGCTCTTGTAGGTGTACAGATGCTTGTGCGATAAGCCCAAAGAGCGGGGTTAAGTTTGATATGCCAATTATGGAAAGTGTCATTGACTGTCTTTTTTAGGATTTTAAGAATGGTTTTATTTGATGCCTCAGCTTGGCGATTACCTTGGGGATAATAAGGTGTGGAGAAACGATGGGTAATATGGAAGAGATCACAAAGTTCATGAACATCTTGATTTTTGAAGGGACGCCTGTTATCGGTGATGATGGAAATAGGAATACCGTATCGACAAATGATGTAGTTGAGAATGAATGTAGCAATCTATTTTCCAGCAACTTCTGTAAGAGGCATGTCTTCAATCCATTTTGTAAAATACTTTGTGGCGGTGATGATGAATTTATGGCCATTGGAGGAAGGAGGGTGAATCTTGCCTATGAGATGGAGTCCCCATTGGCAAAAGGGCCAAGGAGTTGCAATTGGTTGAAGTTCTTGTGCTGGCGCATTAATGAGGTCTCCATGAAGTTGACATTGCTTACATTTTTTGACAAACTGATATGAGTCTTTTTCCATATTGGGCCAGTAATATTCAGTCCTGATGAGTTTCTTGGCTAAGGTAGGACCACTAGAATGTGTGCCACATATCCTTTCATGAACTTCACATAATACAATCCAAGCTTCATCCCTTTCTAAACATCTAAGAAGAGTGCCATCTAGACCTTGACGGTATAGGATATCGGCTAAAATGACATATCGGGAAGATTGGCAAATGAAAGTGCAACGTTGATTGTTGGATAAGTTAGGAGGAAGAGTATTATTATTAAGGTATGTGAAAATGGAACCATATAACTAGGAATCAGGACCAATGGCACATAACATCTCAGTAGGAGTGATCTCTACGAGGGAACCAAAAGGTTATCCACCAAGAACTCATAGCGGGCTTCATTCTATGGTAGATTGATCAGTGAAGCAATAGTAGCCATAGAATCTACGGCTTGATTCTGCTCTCTTGGTATCTGCTCAAAGTTAAACTTCATGAAATGTTATTTCAAGTCATCCACCATTCTTTTGTGAGGCATTAATTTTTCATCCTTTGTTTGGTAGTTATCAGTTGCTTGATGAATTACAAGTTGAGAGTCCCCAAAAACATGAAGTTCTTGTATCTTCCACTGAACTACAATCCGTAATCCAATTGTTAGTGCCTCATAATTTGCTGTGTTATTAGTGCAAGGGAAATGCTAATTGATACGATTTTGGTATGGAATCCCCTTGAGGTGTGATGAAGCAGATCCCAGCTCCTACACCATGCTGTGTGTATGAGCTAGCAAAGTATAGTTGCCAAGGCTTTGTGTGTGATACTATCAAGATGGATTCATCTAGAAATTCTAAAGTTAGAGGAGCATCATCTATCATGGGAGCATCTTCTAATTGATCCGTGATAGCTTGTCCTTTTATTGCTTTTCTGTCTACATATTCAATGTCAAATTCACTTAGGAGCATCACCTATTTGGCTAGTCGACCAATAAGCATTGCTTTATTAGGAAGATATTTCAATGGATCGATTCTTGCGACCAACTTAGTTTTATGAGTGAGCATGTAGTGTCAAAATTTATGCAAAGAAAAGACCATAGTGAGACATGCACGCTCAATTGGTGTGTAGTTTATCTCATATCCCACAAAAGTACGACTGATGCAGTAGACTGCCTTTTTTTTGCCCTCAGCATCTTGTTGTGCTAAGAGTGCCCCCCGTGTTGTTGAAGTGGCAGATATGTATAGTAATAGGGGTTGATCCAGAACCATTGGCATCAAGACTGGCGAATTCAGAAGATAATCTTTAAGTATCTGGAAAGCTTGTTGACAGTCATCATCCCATTTTAATTTGATGTTTTTGTGTAGCAAATGCTGAAAAGGATGACATTTATCTGCAAGTTGTACTAGGAATCTTCATATGGAATGAAGTCTCCCTTGCAAAGATCAAAGTTGACTGATATTTTTTGGTGGTTGCATCTCTAGGATATCCTTGACTTTTGTTGGATCGGCTTCAATTCCTCTTTTTGAGAAAATGAATCCCAGGAGCTTCCCGGAGGTTACTGCAAAGACACATTTCTTGGGATTTAACCTTACTTTGTATTTTCCCACTGATCAAAAATGACTAAAAGTATGTCCAAGTGTGTATCTTTGTCTATTGATTTGCCCAAGAGGTCATCAACATAATCTTCCATAGTAACGTGCATGAGATCATGAAAGATAGTAGTCATGGCTCTTTGATATGTAGTGCCTACATTCTTTAGCCCAAAGGGCATGCCATTCTAGTAGAAAGTTCCCCAAGGACAAGTAAATGTTGTTTTATGTTGATCCTCGGATGTAATTTTTATTTGATTATAGCCAGAGAATCCATCTATCAAAGATAGCATCGCATGACCCACTGTGAGATCTATGATCAGGTCGATATTTGGCAATGGAAAATCATCCTTAGGACAAGCTTTGTTGATATCTCTGAAATCTGTGCATATTCTGATGCTACGATCTGGTTTGCTGACAGGCACTAAGTTGGAGATCCATTCAGGATAATCAATTAAGCATATGAATCCGACATCCAATAACTTTTCAAGTTCTGCTTTTACTATTAATGCCACTTGTGGATGCATCTTTCTTAATTTTTGTTTTACTGGTTTTGCCCTCGGTTTGACTGTCAAATGATGCATTACTAAATCTGGATCCAGTCCATGCATATCAGCATATGACCATGAAAAATTGATTTGTCTCTCTGTGAAGAAACTTATGAAATTTAGTCTTTCTGTCTCGGTCAGAGATTGTGCCAAGAATATGTTATGTGGATTTTCTTCTATACCAATGTTTGTATTGATGGTCTCCTCTACTAACATTGATGATTTTTCTTCATGTGATGATGGGAGAATGTCGAGCCTTCCATCTTTAGGTGCCTTAGAGAGGTTTTTGCCCTCAGATATTTCCTTTCTTTTTACTTTTTTGGGGCCAGACAGTGCCATAACATGGTTTTCACAATAAGACCCTTGATTTGTTTTTATTTTTATATTTTTGTGACTGGAAGGCCTGACACCCTCACCAAAATATGCCACGCTATTGAGCTCTATATTGTATCCTGCCTTATGGTCCCTAGGGGGAAGATCATCTCGTATGCCTAAATAGTCAATAAGGGCTTCATCATTTTGGAATGTGTCAAACTGTACAGGTCCTTCATGGTCCCAGTCAATAAGTTGGTGGTGGACAAGGGGAATTCCTTCAATGCTTTCAAAGTCAACAGGACTAGGGGTGAAGATGCAGTTATATTCAGGTATGTCGAGGTAGTTGTTGAGGTCATCATTGGCACTCTCCTCATCTGTTTCGATTGTGAATGAATCCAAATTGTCATCACTAGTAGCGCATTTCAGGATGGGTGTCCTCTTTCTTTGTGATTTTGACCTAGAACCTAGAGGCAAGGACTATGTGGGATCCTCAGGGGTTGTTTCCTGACCAACTTTGAATTTTCTATAAAATTCCTCTTCTTCTATGGGTTCACCTGGTTCTCTGAATGTTTTGGTGAGTTCATAGTCACTGAAGGATTTATCCAGACCCCATTCCCATTCATTGGAGTCAGTGGAATAATGGTTCTCTTGTTGATCTTGGGTAGCTTTAATTTGTAATGCTTCTTCTGCCTTTTGAGTATTTACCTTGGAAGACATGAAACCAATTGCTTTCAAGCATTCCTTTTTTAATGTCAATTCTGGTTGCAAAGGTTGATTGATACCTTCCTTTCTTAAGCCAAGAGGAATTTTACCATCATACACAAATTTTTCACATGGTATGCTGATGTGATCTTGTGTATCATTTTGAGGCTCCTTGTAAAGCATTTTGTAAAAGTATTCTTCTTCCATTTCACCCCATCTTTGGAAGATAGTAGGATCCCATTTGAGTGTAATGATAGACACCCATTTAGAAGGCTGTGGTCATCCATATTCTTTTGGTGAACTCATAACTTGTTGTAAGCACATAGTTTGATTCAAAGTGTATTCACCCATGCCCTTGTCCTGATATTTCCCTTTAAGCTCACCATGTTTTGATGTCGAAGGTTTTAATGATTCAGGATCAATGTATGCAGAAGAAGGAACAACTTCTCTATTTCTTGGAATGATCGTCTCAGTTTTTGGTCTCAAGTTATTGCAGTATATGAATTGATTAGGATCACCATTAACTGTTATTTCAACTCCATTGTGAGGAAACTTAATGCATTGGTGGTATGTAGATGGGACTGCCCTCATCTCATGAATCCAAGGATGTCCTAGCAATATGTTGTATGTGAGATCCAGGTCTAGGTCTTGACAAACCACATCTTTTGTAACTGGCCCAACTCTGAGGGGCAAGGTGATTGTTCCTTTGGATGAACACTCTTCATCATCATATGCTTTGATGGTAATTTTATTTGTAGAATTCACAACTTTATCAGAATATCCCAATTGTTTAAAGTGCTCAATGTACAAATGTTTAGACTAGCTCCTCCATCTATCAGGACTCACTTTATTCAATTTTTGTGTAGAAAGGCTTCAATGTGTAAAGGTGCATTATGTGGTTGGCTCTCAGAAGCGTCGTCAGCTTTTGTAAATGTAAGGGAGTGTGGAACGGAAAGGTATCCCACCATGGCTTGAAACTAGTCCACGTTCAGAATAGTAGGGATAGAAGTGTCTCTCAAAATTTTGTCAAGAATGGCTTTATGTGTAGGGGATATACATAAGAGCTCGAGGATGGAGATAAACGAAGGTGTCTTCCCTAACTATTCTACAAGGTCATACTCAGGTTTGGTTGATGAGGAAATAGTGTTTTTAGCTGGAGCACATTGCAAAGTGAATTTACCTCGACGAGTTGTGATATTACTTTCAGAGGTAGGTTCAGAAGAATATCCAATTCCTTTTAGGACAATCTTGGATCTTTGGGTAGAATTGTCAGGCGTTTTGTCCTTGATGATAATGGTAGAGACATAATTGTCCATTGAAATGTGATTGATAGTTGAATCATAGTTATAAGATGCTCTGGTATAGTTGGTTTGGTCATCTGTGGCTTTAGCTTTTCCCTTGTCATGTTTTGGGAATGGTTCTTTAAACATTTCATGTTCTTGATTGGATGAGTGTCCTTCAATCTCAATGTCACCTCTATCAATGAGATCTTGTATGATGTTCTTCAGTCCATGACAATTTCCTATTTTATGTCTTTTTCTCTTATGAAATTCAAAATACTCATCATCATTCCACCAGTTTGGTTTAACCTTTGGCTCATATGGAGGTAGATCTGGAATTGTTATTATTTTGATTGTCACTAGCTTTTTGAAAATTGACTCTAGTGGTTCTCCCAATGGGGTGTACTTCCTTAATTATTTGGAATTTGTTTGAGTATTCACTTGATTTTTGTAGAGCTTGATTCTGAAAAAATGATTTTGGGTCACACTGTATTGGCATCAACAACACCATCATTGACTGTGTTCTTGTTTTTATTCCAAAATCTTGGCTTGTCTTTTCCTTTAAAGTCATCTTTGTTTTCTTTGAATATTTTGACGATGTCTTACTCAATTAGGACTTCTTTTGTCGCTAAGCCTTTCTCAATGACATCCTTGAAGGTGGACAAACAATCTTTTCTCAATTCATAACCAATGTCTTTGTTGACATTCTGGGTGAACATCTCTACCATTTTTTTTGTGGAATTTCACAAGAGCATCTCCACACTTTTGCTTGGTGTTGCACAAAGTAGTGACTGATATATTTGTATCTATGTTGTATGAGAAATGTTTAATAAAATCCTCTACTAAATCACCCCATGACTTAATTCCAGGTGGGACTTGGGAGAACCATTCCATAGCTTGATCACCTAAGCTATGTGGGAATAATCTCATCAAATATGTCTCTTCTGCTGCTACCTCAATGCAAGCTGTAAGAAAAGGAGGCATTGGAATGCTTTTGTCAAATGGACATGGAAATATGTCTCTCATTGTATAAGTTGGGTTCGATGTATTTATGTCCTCCATTTTCTTTTGTAAGTCCTTAATTTGTTGTTCCAAATTGTTCTTAGGTGGAGACTGACTTCTTGGACCATATCCCATACCTGAGGCACCAAGTGGAGGAGGAGCACGTTGCATATATGGATGATACTAATCATACACATGTTCACATGGAGGAGGTCTATAGTGATGTTGTGTATAGGGACCACTTGGTATAGAGTCATGATGAGGAATGGAATATCTATTTTGTCCATTTATACCATACTCTACAAGCATGTCATGAGTTTGTTCTAATGTGTTGCCCCCAAATTTGACACGAGGTTTCCTTGTGTCCAAATTTTGATCATGCCTTTGGATATCCCATTGCTTTGGTGGTTGATCCTTAGCATTAGTATGTGATTGAGTATATTTTTCTACATAAGACTTCCATAATGGTCTGCGAAGGTGAGTATCATAAGCTTGACCATGTGTATGTGGGACCTCAGGTTTTTGAAACAAAGATGATGGTGATTCAGGCACAAGATGTGGTCCTCTATTGCCTCCGTTATTAGGCCTCCTTTGATCCATGTTGAGGTGAGGTTGTTGCAAAGGTTGATTTTCCATTATTTGAGACATATCAAAATCATGAGGTATCTTGGCTCCACTTCGTGCCATCACTTGTAAGAAATATTGTCTATCTCTCCTCATTATTTCCTCAACCAATCGATTGAAATGGGGATCCATAATGGAGTCTTCCACTTCTGCTAAATGTATGGAAAAGTTGTCCATATTGTCATTGTGTGTATCACTGTTGTTTGCAGTGTCTATGTTCTCAATATTTGGAATGTTTCTATAGGCATCCATGTCAGGTAATGTAGTATGATCAGAATTGAAAAAGACATCATTGTCGAATTCATAGGAACTCATGTTTACAGACTCATGAGCCTCTTTAGCTTCTCTCCTAGATTTTTGAGAATGGGTTTGAACCATGAACTAGGTATTGACTAGATGAAAATGGAAATAATATGGAAGACCATGAGCTGGATGGAATGTAAATGAATCTGAAGTGTACTTGCAATGTCCAAAGTGTATGACCAAGTATGTATGTAGTAGAGTAGGTGTGGCTTCCAAAGAGATGATAGTTTCTCTTGATGAGGTAAGTTGACCTTGACTCTAAGTAAGACCAAATGAGACCCAAAGGTGATAGACCTTGATGAGGGACCACTTAGGGTTGTATGTAGTATGTTGACAAAGTATGATGAGGACAAGCATGTGACCTTTTGACTCAAGTTTAGTCAAATGTGAATGTAATGTAAAGTGTAAAGCAATGATGGAATTTGTGAGACCTAGAAATAGGTTGAATGCTAGATGAAAGACCCAAAGAGATAACCTAGGAAACTCAATAAGTCTGAAACTGACTGTTCTTGTTTGTTGGGTTGTAAAGTTTTCCAATTCTAAACACAGACATGCCTGTATACTTCACAGATGCGCTTAAATGACACAGACGTGGTTCTGTCAAACACCTACGCATTTCTAAGATTTTGTAAATGCAATGTTGCTCAAGAGAACACAGACGCGTTTCTACCCTTCACAGACGCGTTTATATGACATAGATGCGATTTTGTCAGACACGGATGCGTTTCTGAAAACTAAGTGCAATTTTTTTCACTTCGTGAAGTTATTTTGTTGTGACCCAATCTGAATTTTTTTGACTATTTTTCGTGACAAGAGGACACAATGTTGATGAAGACTCAATGTTTGCAAGTGTTTAGACTCAAAATGACTCAAAGAAAAGTGTGATGTTTGATGTAAAAATATTTTGCATACACTTGAAGACACAAAAGACACAAAGTTTTGATGTTTGGTCTTGAATGTTTGAATGTTCAAAAGAAGACAAGCACAATTCTTATGGTTAGCCAGGACAATAGTTGTTGATCCCACATGGGGTTTCCCTCGAGGCTACGCTACTTAGAGTGTATACTTAGATGCTTGACCCCACTGGCTCCACCCTCAACACTCACTTCTTCAGGGTAGCCAAGCATCAATCCCCATGAAAAATCCCAGTGGCAAACTTTGTATCTCTACTAAGAACCATATGTGTGTGGGTCGCTCCAGAGGTCCGACCTCCTGACCCAACAACTAGAAGGATTTTGGCTTCTAAAACAAAAAGGTACTAGTAAGGGCATCCACTCATGTGGCCATACATGCGACACTTTCAGCTCTGTAAGTGCAGAAGGCTCCTAACCGGTAGGGGTTACGACCTACAACTGATCAAATAAATTTGATCAAACGGGTTTATGGGGAGACATAGTGTCGGTATGAACTAATCAGCACACGTTAACCATAGTTTTTACCATGGATACAATTGTTTATAGTGGTTTGGAAGAGGATGGCTTTTCCTCACTACCACTTAGGTCATTCTCTCCTCACTAGTAGTCCTAATGACCACACGGGGAGATAGGCCCTCTAGAGATTAAACAAAAAGATCCTATTTCCCAAGACACAAAAGACATTGGTTCAATTTTAGTGCACCAATTGAAGTGTTTGCTAATCTATGAAAACAAGGCACACAATAAAGATAAAAAAGAAAACCCTTGTCAAGATCCTGCAACAAATATTTGTTAGTAGTTTGGATTGTTTCAAATGATCACCCCTTCTTGCAAGCACACAAGTTAGGTAAATTTTAGATCCAAAAGATTTTGTGAAATAGGGGCCTTTGACAAAATGATTTTGCTTTCAAGACAAGCTGCACCAATTTCATTAGCTAGATCAAAAGATGTTAGCTCAATATAAACTAGATTTGAAATCTAAATGTTGAAATAAAAAAAAATCCCAAAACTAGATAACAAACCGAAATGCAAGAGCTGAAACATAGACCTTGTTTCACCTAACACAAACACTATCGAAAAATGCAAACGTGTCTAGATCTGACACAGAGGGCATTACCAAACATAGACGTGTTTCATGCCTCGTAGACATGATTTTGGAACAGAAATGCAACCCTACAAAATTAAATTTATGTCGAAGATGTAGACATGAGTCCAGGTAGCACAAACACGACAGATAATCAAAAACACAATCTGAAAATGCACAGACGCTAAAATGTCAAAATGTTGTTGGATATGTCAGATCTGTAACTTCAAAAACACAAAATCTGCAACAAAATATGTTAAATGCAAAGGGACAAGGGTCCCATCAGGCGTACCAAAATTTTTATGGTGAAAAGTGGAAACAACAATATCGAAAGACTAAATCAATTCAACCATAAAACCCTAGCCTAACAACAGCAAAGATCCACCATAACATATGAAGATTACCTAAGACAATGCAAATCAAATGAAATCACAAAGATTATACCATAACATGTCCAATATGGTTTGGATCTCCATTCTTCCTATCTCCATTGATCTTGCTTGATATATTTTCTCTTAGATTTTAAGTGTGCACAAGAGTTCAACAAAGAACAAAAATGTGGTTGCAAGTAGACTTGATCGTATATGAAAGTTTGAATGCTAGGGAAGTCTGGGTAGTAGTCAGGGGGGTTTGATAATGAAGGAAGCATCTCCTTATATAGAAGACACTATAAGAAATGGAGGGATAAGATTGAGAGGTGTAAAAGATAAATGGTCGGCTATGATTAGAGGGTAGGTAGAGGAAATAATAAAATAATGAGAGGGTAGGTAGTGCAGGAATTAAGAGATGAATGACATGTGTCATGGGTAGAAAAGGCTAATGAATTAATTAAATAAATAAAGATTTATTTAATTAATAGAAGAAATGGGATCAATTAAATAAATAAGATATTTATTTAATTTAGGAAAATGATAATTTAAACAAATAAATGTATTTATTTAAAGGAGAAATAAGGCTCGAAGAGGATAAATGAATTAATTAAATAAATAAAGATTTATTTAATTAATAGAAGAATTAGGCTAAAATAATTAAATAAATAAAAATATTTATTTAATTAGACATGACAATTTTAGGTGTCTACAACACCAATTTCCATTCACTAACATATCCAAGCTCTTGGTTCTTGCAATCAACATAACCAAAATGCAATCAGAAAAAAAAAAACATGAATA
Source organism: Cryptomeria japonica (assembly GCF_030272615.1). Taxonomy (NCBI): domain Eukaryota; kingdom Viridiplantae; phylum Streptophyta; class Pinopsida; order Cupressales; family Cupressaceae; genus Cryptomeria; species Cryptomeria japonica. Next base: position 486,718,416 of record NC_081405.1, on the reverse strand, counting down.
ATTCCTAGTGTACAATGTCCATGGGTCATTATCTGTACTCATGACACAAAGCAAAATCTTGTCCTCTCTACACTCTTACATCCATGCATTGATCTTCTATCCACATCTACAAGCTGTACATGTGTACACAAACATACATGTAGATCAAGTTGTTAAATTAAAACATTTGAACTAGGAACATTTTAAAAAATTAAAAAAGTATTTAAATAAAACACTAAAAGAGAATACGTACTAATTATCTCCCAAAACACTTTATATGGAATGGGTCTGCATTTTCTCGATGATGATTCACCAGGATAATTAGGTTGCACAAAGTGTTTCTTACACCATTCAATAGCATCATGTGCATCGTCTATACGATCTCCTATATAATTTATTTGATGTTTTCTTAGAGCACGTTTGATACAAGCTCCCGCACCATCATATTCACTCTTTCCATGACCACTCTAAAAAAAACTCCAAAAATGTGCTATTTTGTCATTTCGATGATATCTATATATTGCATAAAATGGCCTCGAAGATTTGAATTGTGTCACACATCCATCAGACCAAACAAAATGTTTAACTATTTTTATGCCTCTCTCTTTCAAATATTCAAAAAACTTCTTAAAGCAATGTTGTACAAAAAGTGTGTCATGCTCCTTATAATCACTGATATAGAAGTGGTACTCTTTCTTAATGACACAATTTTCAAATCTACTATCAACACCATCCAAATCCATTTGTACATGTCAAGAACACACATGAACCATAATAGTGATTTGCTTTGAAAAGTAATACTCTGATTAAATCTCTTTTTGATGTGCAAAAGAGTATTTTTTTGCAAAGTCCACTACAGATAGAATAGTTGCAAGTGGGAAAGTGTCTCTTAATGTTTCAAATTGTTTTTCTTGCCACCTAGAAAAAAAACCATGGCATATGTATGGTTTTATCAACTTACGAAAATTTTCCATAAATGTTCCAATAGGTATTTCCTCTTCTACATAATCTAATCTTCTAGATTCCTTTCCAAATTTTGTTTCAATTTTCTTTTTACTTGTAAATCTTGCAATTTACCATCTTCCTCATGTCAGTATCTTCATCTCTCAAAGGCAATTTAGCCAACTTCTCGCATGTTCCACAAATTCCTTTTATGCAATTTATTTGATCGGTTGCATTATCATCTGATTTATCACATAAGATGGATGGTATGAATTGACTTGTTCATTTAGGAGGAGCTTTTTCATAAACATCACTATCTTATTTAATCTTTCGAAACACCTAATAGTACAGATCAAATTCGATGTGATAAAGACAACAAGTTTCGAAGACTTTTTTTACCTTCACATAATATGGCCTTGACTGTTCAAACATGTGGTTTGTCCAATATTTATATGAGGGTTTGTTTTAGTAAACAACACATACAATTCATGTTTTTTTGTGTCTAACCAATGTTTTACATGTAGATCATCACGATCAAGGCCAATCCTTTGCTTGATAACATCTCTACGGTTTGATGAAGGACGAGTATTATCATTCCAAAAACATGTCACTAACAACATCTTCAATTCTATCAGAACAAGGAGCTCTACACATAATTGCCCAATTCCCTTCTGAGGTAGTATCATCCAAACTCTTTCTCCTTTTCACATATTTTGATATTGTCCTTCTACTAAAACCAAACTCAGATGACAGTGAAGAGATTTGTCTTTTTTGAGGCAATCTTTCATTTACTAAAGATGTCAACATCACTCTTCTTGAAATAGTCTTATCTATTGTTTGATATTTTTTACCAATGTTCGCCAAACCTTTCTCAACATTATCAAAAATAGATTTTTCTAGCTGAGAATTTTTCCTCTTTTGAGTTGTTGTATCTATACCCAACAATTTCAGTGGATCTATTAAGTTTTTATGAGTGAGTACAATTGATAACAATTGAGCTTTCTCTAGTGTAGTATCAAGATTGTTGAAATGAGACATTATTTCTTTTGCACTTTTATTCATTGACCTCCTTTTAGTATGTCTAGGTTCTTCACTGAGAGGTTTCAACTCATCCACATCCATTTCAGGTAAATGATCTAAATTTTTATAAGAAACATTTCTCTTCGTCTGTTTAGGTAGATCCACAGTATGCTCATCCATACCGGTGGTAGGAGGTAAGGAGACTGACCCCTCTCCTTCAACCTCCATTGGTTCAACTTGGGCAAGCTCCTCCCTATGTTCATCAAATATATTGTGTTCTTCAATAGGTTCGTTTGCCTCAACTCCCACTTGAGAACTACCTTCTTCTCGAGCCCGTTCTGCACATAATTTAAGATGACAGAGAATATTTTTAATATAATGCAATTCCAAGTTTAATTTGAAAACAAATTTTCAAGTCATTTAGTAAGACCTAAATATTATGTCATAATAGGTGGACTATTATGTCATATTGAGGACCTATTATTGCATAATAGACCTCCTAATATCACATGTAATAGGTCATAATATCTACATAATATAGGTCTTAAGGGGACTCTTGAGTATAATGTGAAATGTTTTTGCATACGTCCAATCATATAAATAGAACCTATTATGAAATAATAGGTTCTAAATTTACGTCATATTGAAGACCTATAATCACATAATAAGTCCTAATATCACATAATAGGCCTTATTATTACTTAATATGACCACATATGTAAAAAAAATTCACATTAATATACTTTACTCCCCTTAAGACAAATATATTATGTGATATTAAAGGACCTATAACATCCAATTAAGTAGGTCTTAAATATGATATAAGTTAGAACCTATTATGACATAATAGGTCTTATTAATTATGACTTAATACATGACCACGTATGCAAAAACATTTCACATTATACTTGACTCCCCTTAAGACCTATATTATGCAAATATTAGGACCTATTATGTATGTGATATTTGGACCTAAATTATGCGATAATAGGTCATTAATTTATCGCATGTACATAATAGGCCCTAATATCTCATAAATATAGGTCTTAAGGCCCGGACTCAAGTATATAATGTGAAATGTTTTTGCATACGTGGTCATGTTATTAAGTCACAATAAGACCTATCATGGTCATAATAGGTTCTATTATGTCATATTTAAGATAGGTATTATCACATATAATAGGTCTTAATATCACATAATAGGTCATGGTATCACATAATATAGGTTTTAAGGGGACTCAAGTATAATGTGAAATATATTTGCATACACTTGAAAACAAAGAAGACACAATGTTTGTTTGTTTAAAAGTGTTTGATTGTTTTGATCATGCAAGCACAAATCCTAGGGCTACACGAGACAGTTGTTGTTGAATCTCACTTGGAGTGTAACCCCAAGCTAAGCAATTTAGAGTGGATACTTAGGTGCTTAGCGCCACAGGCTCCCCTCCATGGCACTCACTTCTCCAGTGTAGCAAAGCACCAGTCCCCATGAAAAAGACCTATGGCGAACTTTTTATCTCTACTAAGAACTATAAGAATGTTAGCCACTTCAGAGGTCCGACCTCCTGCGCCACCTAGAAGGTTTTTGCCTTCTAACACAAAAGGTGTCTAGTAAGGGCATCCATTCGGGTGGCTATAATCAGTAGCATGTTACGCTCCGTTAAATGGAAGGCCTCCTAGGCTATACAGGTTGCACTCTACAGGGTTAATGGGGAGTCATAAAGTCGTTATAGCAGCATGTAACACTCATTGCTTGCAACTTTCGTCACACACACATTTATTTGTAGTGGCTTGGATGAGCTTGGCTTTAGCTTGTTACCACTTTGGGTCGTTCCCTCTCACCGAGCCTTAAGGGCTACTCGGGAGGCATACCCCTTTCTAAGGATAAAACAAAAAGGGCCTATTACTAAAGACACAAAAGACAAGTTTGTTAATTTTAGAGCACCAATTGAAATTTTTGCTAAACTAGAAAGACACATGGTTTCAAAATCTAAATTAAATTATATATTTATGGACTATCTAAATTAAATTATAAATTATAAATAGGAAAGAGAGGGGTTCTAAAGATATAAATTTTAAATTAAAACCATGATCTATTGTAAATGGACTTAAGGGGAGAGAGAAAATGCCAATTACACAACAAGTAAGTTAATAGAATTTGAAATTTGCAAATACACATATTATTTCAAATTAAAACATAATTTTTTTAAATTAAAATGATATTATTTTTAATCCTACTATTTCCAATTAATTTAATAAAAATAACATCATTTAGAATTAATTAGGATAGAATTATTATATAAATTAAATTAATTTAATTAATATTATCTAAAATAATTTTCATAAAAATATTAGATAAAAAATATTTAACGAATACTAACAAATAAACACAATTTTTGGTATGTAATACATATAAAATTAAATAGAAATAAAAATAAAAATACACACTTGCATCATGCTATATTTGCCTTCTTTGTTCTCGATATCTTTGTTCTGTTTCAGGAGAATAATTACTTGAAGTCTTATTTTGCCTTCTCTTCTTGTTCCCCATGCTTTTAAAATAACCTTCAAATATCTTAAAATTATTGCCCTCAAAAAAATTTCAAATGTCTTCTTTCATCCAAAAAGTGAATTGTTTTAATCATTTGTGTGTAAAAAAATGAAAAAAATTATGTTTATTTATATGACTGTACAGAAATGTAAAAAAAAAAAAAATTGGGTCAGCTAGGGTTCGAACAAACGCCGACAGTTACAAAAGGTCGGGTTCGTTCGAACCCGACTCTTACATGAAAGTACATGTCATTATTTTTCCTAGGGGGTTCGATCAAACCCCTTATGGTTCTATCGAACCCCCCTTCGTTCAAACCGATGTTCATTCGAACCCCCTTTTTAGAGATCTCTCCCCAAATTTTTCAGAGTTCTACGAAGTTTTTTCCTTCGGAACTCTGGTTCAAGGAACAAATGAAAGAATCTTGATAACCCAAAATATAAGATGGTAGTGCTCAGAGCAAGCTTTCCAACGAGTATAATTTTATTACATTGTGAATTTATTATGTTCTTGTTTTTCTAATTTTATGGAATATTGGTTTTCACCGAACATGAACTTATCTATTCAACGCATTGGGGAAAAATAGGAAACTAATTAAAAAAAAATCTAAAAAATATCTATGCCCCAGGTATTGATGTCTTCTTTCTAGCAAAAATAAATAAAATTGAATTTTGATATATATAGAACAAGTTATGTGTTCAAAATTAAACCTATGTCTGAATTATAACTAGTCGGACTTCAAAACTTAATTAAATGAAAAATATTCAACATATCACGATCAAACCAAAACAAAGTCATGGATATTGATGTTACAAACCAAAATTCAAAAGAATTGAGTTTTTATCATTCATAGAAAAAAATGTTTCTTGAAGATTTCTTTTTAAATTTTTCCATCTCCTTTCAAAAGTAGTTTGTTGTAAAAAACTACTTTTGAAAGGAGATGGAAAAATTTTAAAAGAAATCTTCAAAAAAAATTTAAAAATATATATTTAGAATCTACAGACAAAAAACTACAAACCACTAATTTACATCATTATAATTATTGTTTGTTCACCCCTTTTATTGTGGGAACCATTATTGTGAGTTCACCCCTAGTGGATAAATTTTAGAATTGGGTTATAGTTAGGTTCACGATTGGGATTCCATTTCATTTAGTGTTATGGTTACAATGTTTTTTAAGTTTAGTATTAGGATTTAAAAATTTTAAGGTTTAGGTTTTTTTTTGGTTTAGTGTTAGTTTTAGGGTTATGGTTCAATTAATTTTGTGTTATACTTAGGGTTAAATTTTCTTGAAGATTGGAATTTAATTTAGTTTAGGTTAGGGGTTCATGTTTTTTAGTATTTAATTATTCTTATGGTTAGGTTTCAATTTAGTTTAGTGTTATTGTTCAATTGAGGTTAATGCAATAGGAAGGTTCAATTTGATATAGTTAGAGTTAGGTTTTATAAGATTTATGATTACAGTTAAATTCAGTTTACTATTAGGGTTACAATTAAAGTTAGAGTTCATTATGTTTTAGGGATCAATTCGATTAAATTATTGTTAGATTCCCTTTTGAACACCCAAAGATAACGCAAGTGTATGACAAGTTTCTTCAGGGACTGGAAGTTTCCCACAATGTGAAGAAATCTACTTGCTAAAACAATTCTTGGAAGAACTGTAAATAATAACAGTAAACCTAATTGAACACTATATTAATTTAAACCCTAATTGTAAACCTAACAAAAAATAAGCTAAATTGAACCTAGCCCTATTACTAAACTAAATTAATAACTAACCTTGAATTCAATTGAACAGTAAACCAAATTCAACCCTAATCCTAAAACTAATTAAAAAATAAACTAATTAATCCTTAATCATAAACCTGATTAAACATTGACCCTTATACTAAGACAAATTTAATTATTAGCATCAACTTAATTAAGTTCCAACCATATACCATACTAAACCAAATTGGTCCCTAACCCTATAATTAATTAAAAAATAAAAAAATAGAACCCTAACCCTAAACCTAATTGGAGAAACCAAATTAAATTCTAACCCAAACACTAAATAAATATATATCCATAATTCTAAACCTAATTCAACAATAAACCAAAGTGAACCATAAAAGTAACACTAAATTAACATCTTTTCTTCTTAAACAAAAACCAAAATTAAACCCTAATGGAATCTAATTGAACTTTAAACCAAATGGAACCCTAATGGTCAACCAAATTAAAACCTAACCCTAATGCTAAGATAAGTTATAACATAACCCTAAAACTAATTGAACAATATAATAAATTGAACCCCAACCCTAAACAAAATTGGACTGTAACCCTAAAACTAATTGAATGGTAAACCAAATTCAACCCCAATGGTGAACCTAATTATAACTTAACCCTAACTCTAAGCCAAATTAAATAATAACCCTAATTGGACACTATAATAGATTGAACCCTAAGCCTATACCATGGTTAAGAAAACCACTAAACCAAATTAAACCCTAACCATAATGCTTAACCAAATTGAATTTTATTTACTAGATTGAACATTTACCTAATTAAACACTAATAAAAATTAACCCTAACTCCAACTATAAAATAAACCGAATCCTAAGTCTAACATTAAATCTAATTGAACCTTGATTGTAAGCCTAATTAAACCCTTATTGAATCCTCTATTTACTCAAATCCTTATTAAGGTGTATCCTTAACCATGACCCCATATTAGCCCTAATCTTAATTTAATCTAATACAAAACCTCATTCAACACTAACCCTGAACCAAATTGAACCTTAATACTAACCTTAAACCAATTTGAACCCTAACCCTAAAAAATAACTAAATTAAACACTAACCTTACATTAAACCAAAAAGAATCCTAACCATATCACTAAAAATTAGGTCATAGCCTAAACCAAATAGAACCTTAATCCTAACACTAAACCAAATAACTAAATTAAACCCTAACCTTATATTAAACCAAAAAGAATCCTATCCATAGCACTAAAAATTAAACCATAGCCTAAACCAAACAGAACCTTAATCCTAACACTAAACCAGATAAAACCCTAACCCTAAATCTATTTGAAATTAAACCAAATTGAACCGTAACTTTAAACCTAATGAAATACCTCATCAATATTTTCTTCCACTTTATATTTGTTTGCTAAATATATAAATTCATATAAAGGGCATTACATAAATAATAATATTAATTTATGTAAAACGAAACATTATAGTAATTAACTATTCAACTTATTTTCATATAGATTAATGTTTTTATAAGAATATTTTAAAGAGTTCAAATATAATTGGCAATATAAAAGTATGTGAAATAGATTCATGTGATTATTTTTGTGTTCATTTTAATCATGACCTTTTTAATATAGTTGGATATGTTTTTTTCATTTTTTCCAAATGTAACTTCACAAGATCTAAAAGAGCATTAATATTCTTATGTATTCATTGAGGTTTATTGCTAAAAATGTATACATATTTTGAATTTAATTTTTTAAAGTAAAAAACATTGTAGGTTTATGAGTCAAATGTTGCATAAGTTAAACTATGCATAGATTATATAACTAGATACCCTAATCCTAAAGCTCAACCAAACTAAAAACTTATAATTGTAAACCAAATTGAACTATAACCCTACATACCAAATTGAATTTAACCCTTATCCTAATTAGAAACCAACTAGACTAGATTAATATTAACCACAACATTAAACCACATTCAATTGAGACCAAATTGAATATTAACCATAACCATAAACAAAATTAAATCATAACCCTTATTCTAATTAAAAACTAACTAGATTGGTACAACCTGAGTTGGCCTAATGGTGGAGAACATGTGCTCTTGAAAGAGAGGTCACAAGTTCAAATCCCATAAGGGAGTAGGGTATGTACCAAATTATACCCTAACCCTTATCACTAAACCGCATTCAACCCTAACAAATGAACAACTAAACTAGATTGAATTGCAACCTAAAATGAAATTATACTCTAACCTTAAACACTAAATACACTATATTATTTAATTAAATTATTTTTAGATAAGTCACATAGGGGATTTATTGAAATTGAAGTAAAATAAAAAAATCATAATTGCTAATACTCATATGAACCCAAAAAAACACTAAACTTAAAAAAACCTAGACCTAAAATAAATCAAACCCTAACCCTAAACCAATGTAAACCCTAACCCTAAACCAATGTAAACCCTAACCCTAAACCAAACTAGATCAAAATCTTAAACCAAATCAAACCTTCATTTTAAGACTACACCAAATTTTAGGAAACCTATCTCTTATGATATTCAACCATATAACCCTTCTTGTAAACACAATTGCACCCTAGCCCTAATATTAAAATAAAAAACACTAACCCTAAACTATATTGACCTCAACCCCTAACACTAAAATAAAATAGACCATACTCATAAATTACTCTAAACAAAAATCAACATAAGCAGACCCCCATTCTACCTAAAATGAATTTGAAATCTACACCTACACTATAATAAAATAAAAAATTGATCATTAACGATATACCATATTGAACCCTAATCCTAAATTAAATTATACCAAAAAATTGAACCAATCTCCACGACAACTCTAACACTTAACCGATTTTAACCATAGCTAAATTGAAATATAAACATAACACTAAACAAAAATCAACTATAACAAACTTAATGAATATTAATTTTAAACAAAATTGAACAATATCAAATTGAATGTTAAACCTTAACCTAATTTAACTCCGAAACAAACTAAACACTCAAACAAAACCAAATTGAATTGTAATCCATGTCATTGAAAATATTATTAAATTATAAACCTAACCAAAATCACACCCTAATCCTAGACGAAATAAAAAATGACAACCCTTAGTTATTTAAAAATATTAAATCTCTAATTTTAATATTATATTAATTTTTAATTTTAATGAATAAATTTTTTTTACTACCCATCCAAATAATTTAATTACTTCATAAATATCAATTTTTTTTTCTTATATTCCTGCATATTTCTTCAATTGATTATTTTCCTAACTTTTAAATACTTTGCAAAGAAGTAAAATAAGAAGAATAAACTATACATTTTTCATTTCTATATTAACTTTGGTCATTTGTGACTTTGCATTTCATTTTACTTGGTCTGCTCCATTTCATTCTTACCTACAATTTATTACACATTCTCAATCAATCTAGAAAACTCAAGCTCAGTTGGATTCCCCCACCTCCTTACTTGTCGCCGTCGATATGTTAAATTGACAGATGGATCTTTAGTCTCCTTGATTTCACTCTGTCCCCATTTGCAAAAAATTGAAATAATAGAGCACACCAGGTTTGCATGGGGACCGTGTCTACTGGCACATTTGCATTATGAGTTACATGAGTTTGTATACCATGGATCAGTAGGATTGGGCTGCGGAGTGACATTATTGCAGGTGTGGGCATATGAGCATCTGTCGGTGACACGACCAATTCATTTCAGAGGCAGGGGCCATGGGAGTAGTTTTGTGCATTTGTATGATATGATTACATCTCAGCCATGGATTGGGAGACTAGAGTACTGGTGTAGTGTCATTGATGAGATTGACACTGTAGTATGGAGGTCGTACCAAGCGTGCGAGGAGTTGGAGGATGACATAGTGGAGCTGCCATATGTGTTTAGGAGCAGGTATCTGATTGGGTGGATTCCATATGTTCTTGAGAGGCAGTTGGTGGACAGAGTGGGTAGGCAGTTCGGCAGGATACAACGGATGCCACAGGGTTCTGGGATGTATGCGCAGATAGTGAGAGATCAAGCGCACTTCGGGCCATTGTTGTCTTATGATCAAGTAGTGATGTAGCTGGTAGAGATGATCCCCTTGCCTTGGGATATGTGGCCAGAGATAGAGGATGCATTTCCATAGCTGACAGATCCAAGAGAGGTGATAGATGGAGATGGTGGAGGTGATGGGGATGATGATGGAGATGGCAAAGGTGTAGGCCGATGAAGGAGGCAGGGTGTAGTAGGAGAGAGGAGAGTGGCTCCGCAAAGAGAGGGTGGAGAGGAGAGGCGGGCTCGGTAGGCTCACACGCTAAGGGGCAGAGGTGGATTGCCTTTATAGGTGCCAGCAGCATAGGTTCTCGGACAGGTATAGGGACAAGGATAGGGGCAGCCATAGGAGAAGCCATAGGTACAAGGATAGGATGATGGGGGAGAGGAGGAGGATGAGTTGCTGGAGTTGAGGGAGATCTGTCAGGGATAGGCAGATGAGATCCAAGATCTTGAGTGAGAGAGGGATAGGCTCAAGAAATAGCTGAGGGATACTAAGCGGGAGAGGGATCAGGCTATCCAGCATTATACAGAGGCTGAGACAACACTGAGGGTAGGGAGATAGGCAGCAAAGGACATAGGAGCTGGATACACCTATGTTCTACAGGTCGGGGAGGAGATAGGCTACTGGAGAAACCTATACTATGGAGTAGTGCCACCAGTGCAGCAGGCTAGGAGCTTCCATAGACAATCGCGGACTGCGACGACCACTGGAGGGAGGGACAGGAGACAGGCATCAAACGATGGGGTCATGGGTCCGACACCACCACCAGATAGAGGGGACATGAGAGATGATCCTAGGGTGGGTCCTTCCAGGGCTCAGACTCCATCGAGGCCAGGCGGCTCTAAGGGAGGGAGTTCATCATAGCCTTAGAGGGCTCCCTATGTATCGGTTTTGTACCATTTTTGTATAATGACACCTTCGGATGATTTTAGCCATATGATTTTGACATCATTATATCATGACACCTATGATTATATATATATGAGATTCACCCTTGCAGTAGATATATGCATGTGTACGGATGTGATGTATGTTTCTATGTGATGCTTATGATATGGATGCAAATATGTACATGATGAAATACCATTATTTTGTTCTTTTATGTTTTTAACATGTTTATGCAAATGCAAATGTGAATATATGAAATGCAGATGAATATGATAATGCAAATAACTATTTAAATGATGAGGATGTAAAATGTGCTAACATGTGTTGTGTGCAGGATGTGATGCAATTGTGATATCTATATGTATGTATGATATGCTAACATGTGGTAGTGCAGATGCAAACTACATGAAATGCAAATGTTTTTGGTGTGTCATTATACTCAGTCATGTGATAGCAAGCTACATGGACTCAAGAAGGATGATGGAGGTCAATCAAAAAAAGGGGGATGAAAGATAGAAGATATGAAAGTGAATGAGCTTCTTGTGCATTATCATCATTGAGCTTTATTATGGCAAGTAGGTTATGACAATCTAGGCATATGTTTGACCCAGAAAGTCATTGTACTCGTTTGCATGGAGATAAGACATAAACAAGGAATTCCCCAATTCATACTAGACTCACAATGTCCTCATATCCTTAGACAAGTCATCGCATTACTAAGAGACAATCCACAGACAACAAAGAAAAATAGGTGATGATACCCCATTCTTGCCTTTCTAGTCAAAGACATCCTAGAGATAAAATCTCTAGTCAGAGACATCCCGGAAAAGCTAAAAGACATGTCACCAGAAAGATAAAATCAAAAGAAAACCAAGACTCGACACCAACATCCACTGTAGTCCTCAAGTTTAGTGTCTCTTGTCACTTGTATAAGTCTATTTGATTGTGGTCACAATGTTTACTTTCACAAAAGGATAGATAGCACTGAACCATAATGTTGTCTGTCTATTGAAATATTTGATTTTGTTGAAGCCCAGTGTTGCCATTGTGTCTCATCTAAAACTGACTGAATCCATGAAACTGATACTTTATTGTAGAGAAGATGGAACTTTATTGTGGATTGGTGATGCAAATGTTGTTGTATTGTGGATTGTGTGTGGATAGACTGGAGAAAACTAGAAGAAACTGTACTCCTCTGAACATGTGATGTTCTCATTTCCACACCTATCACTAGACGTAAGATTTGCCTTAGCCACAGATAGGAGCTAATTTATTACAGATGGAAAGGGGTGAAAAGCAATGTTATTATGAATGGCTAACCAATCTTGGGTAGATCAATAACAAGCCATGATGAGAATTTGTAAGTTCGTTATGAATGGAGAGGTTGTGAGTGTGTGCAAGGTGCAGTGATGAAAGAGAATCCTGAAGGAGGGAGGAGCAATGTCTCTACACATGGCGTCGGTGACCCGGTTTTCACCATGGTACTTTCCCAAGGCACCACCGAAGTGGTTTTCACTGTTGGATGAAATGTTACTTTGTTTTCCCATTTTTTTGTGTCACAAGGTGCATGTTTGCCAGGTTTTCACCAAGTAACAATTTTTTTTTTTCTAAATTTTTTGTCTTTTTTTTTTTTTTTTTGTATTTTTGAATTAGGATACTCTGAAGAGATATGTGTAAAACCTACGAAGGTGCATGCTGTTGGTAGGATCCTCCAAAGGTTCACCCTCTATGGTTGAGAGTTGATATGAACCTGATCCATAGACTGCTATAATGATGTAAGGACCGAACCAATTTGGTTTGAACTTGCCCTTCTTCTCTCCATCTTGTTGATTTTCAGGATTTTCTCTGAGAGCTAAGTCACGTACCTCAAATGTGCAAGGCTTGACTTTATGATTGTAACTACGACTCATTCGTTGTTGATAAACCTTGAGATGATTAAAAGCAGTTTGTCTTCGTTCATCCAATAGTTCAAGTTCCTGCAAGTGAGAGACTCTGTAGTCTTCATCACTGATAATGTTTTGCAAAGAGACTCGTAAAGAGGGTAACTCAACCTCGTAGGCAAGATAGCTTCAGCACTGTAGTCAAGTGAATAAGATGTGGCTCTTGTAGGTGTGTGGATGCTTGTGCGGTAAGCCCAAAGTGCGAGGCTAAGTTGGATATGCCAATTGCGGCCAACATCATCGACTATCTTTTTTAGGATTTTAAGAATGGTTTTATTTGATGCCTCGGCTTGGCCATTATCTTGGGGATAATAAGGTGTGGAGAAATGATGGGTAATATGGAAGCAATCACAAAGTTCATGAACATCTTGATTTTTGAAGGGACGCCCGTTATCGGTGATGATGGAAATAGGAATATCGTATCGACAAATGATGTAGTTGAGAATGAATGTAGCAATCTATTTTCTAGTGACTTGTGTAAGAGGCAAGCTTCAATCCATTTTGTAAAATACTTTGTGGCGGTGATGATGAATTTATGGCTATTGGAGGAAGGAGGGTGAATCTTGCCTATGAGATGGAGTCCCCATTGGAAAAAGGGCCAAGGAGTTGCAATTGGTTGAAGTTCTTACGTTGGCGCATGAATGAGGTCTCCATGAAGTTGACATTGCTTACATTTTTTCACAAACTGATATGAGTCTTTTTCCATATTGGGCTAGTAATATCCAATCCTAATGAGTTTCTTGGCTAAGGTAGGACCACTAGAATGTGGGCCACATTTCCTTTCATGAACTTTGTGTAATGCAATCTAAGCTTCGTCCCTTTCTAAAAATCTAGGAAGAGTTCCATCTAGACCTCGACGGTATAGGATATCGGCTAAAATGACATATCGGGAACATTGGCGAATGAAAGTGCGAAATTGATTTTTGGATAAGTCAAGAAGAAGAGTATTATTATGAAGGTATGTGAAAATGGAACCATAAAACTAGGAATCAGGACCAACGACACATATCATCTCAGTATGAGTGATCTCATACGAGGGAACCAAAAGGTTATCCACCAAGAACTCATATGGGGCTTCATTCTGTGGTAGATCGATCAATGAAGCAATAGTAGCCATAGCATCTGTGGCTCGATTCTGCTCTCTTGGTATCTCCTCAAAGTTAAATTTTGTGAAATGTTGTTTCAAGTCATCCACCATTCTTTTGTAAGGAATTAATTTTTCATCCTTTGTTTGGTAGTTATCAGTTGCTTGACGAATTACAAGTTGAGAGTCCCCAAAGACATGAAGTTCTTGTATCTTCCACTGAACTGCAATCCGTAATCCAGTTATTAGTGCCTCGTATTCTTCTATGTTATTAGTGCAATGAAAATGATAATCGATATAATTTTGGTATGGAATCCCCTTGAGGTGTGATGAAGAGAATGCCAGCTGCACCATGCTGTGTGTATGAGTCGTCAAAGTATAGTTGCCAAGGCTTTGTGTGTGATACTATCAAGATGGATTCATCTAGAAATTTTGAAGTTAGAGGAGCATCATCTATCATGGGAACATCTTCTAATTGATCCATGATAGCTTGTCCTTTTATTGTTTTTCTGTCTACATATTCAATGTCAAATTCACTCAAGAGCATCACCCATTTGGCTAGTTTACCAGTAAGCATTGCTTTATTGAGAAGATATTTCAATGGATCAATTCTTGCGACCAACTTAGTTTTATGAGTGAGCATGTAGTGTAGTAATTTATGCAAAAGCAAAGACCACAGCGAGACATGCACGCTCAAGTGGTGTGTAGTTTAGCTCATATCCAACAAAAGTGCGACTGATGTAGTAGACTACCTTTTCTTTGCCCTCAGCATCTTGTTGTACTAAGAGTTCCCCCAGTGCTGTTGAAGTGGCGGATATGTATAGTAATAGGGGTTGATCTAGAACCGTTGGCATCAAGACTGGCAGATTCAGAAGATAACATTTTTGTATCTGGAAAGCCTATTGATAGTCATCATCCCATTTGAATTTGATGTTTTTGTGTAGCAAATGCTGAAAAGGATGACATTTATCTACAAGTTGTGCTATGAATCTTTATATGGAATGAAGTCTCCCTTACAAAGATAAAAGTTGGCTGATATTTTTTGGTGGTTGCATCTCTAGGATTGCCTTGACTTTTGTTGGATCGCCTTCAATTCCTCTTTTTGAGATAATGAATTCCAGGAGCTTCCCAGAGGTTACTTCAAAGACACATTTCTTGGGATTTAACCTTACTTTGTATTTTCCAACCAATCAAAAATGACTGAAAGTATGTCCAAGTGTGTATCTTTGTCTATTGATTTTCCCAAGAGGCCATGAACATAATCTTCCACAGTAACGTGCATGAGATCATGAAAGATAGTAGTCATGGCTCTTTGATATGTAGCACCTGCATTCTTTAGCCCAAAGGGCATGCCATTCCAGCAGAAAGTTCCCCATGGACAAGTAAATGTTGTTTTATGTTGATCCTCGAATGCAATTTTTATTTGATTATAGCCAGAGAATCCATCCATCAAAGATAGCATTGCATGACCCACTATGAGATCTACGATCAAGTCGATATTCGGCAATGGAAAATCATCCTTAGGACAAGCTTTGTTGATATCTCTGAAATCTATGCATATTCTGATGCTACAATCTGGTTTGTTGATAGGCACTAAGTTGGAGATCCATTTAGGATAATCAATTAAGCGTATGAATCCGACATCCAATAACTTTTCAAGTTCCGTTTTTACTATTAATGCCACTTGTGGATGCATCTTTCTTAATTTTTGTTTTACTGGTTTTGCCCCCGGTTTGGCTATCAAATGATATATTACTAAATCCGGATCCAGTCCAGGCATATCAGCATATGACCATGAAAAATTGATTTGTCTCTCTGTGAAGAAACTTATGAACTTTGGTCTTTCTATCTCTATCAGAGATTGTGCCAGGAATATGTTATGTGGATTTTCTTTTGTACCAATGTTTGTTTTGATGGTCTCCTCTACTAACATAGATGATTTTTCTTCATATGATGCTGGGAGAATGTTGAGCCTTCTATCTTCGGGTGCCTCAAAGAGGTTTTCGCGCTCAGATATGTCCTTTCTTTTTACTTTTTTGGGGTTAGATAGTGCCACAACGTGGTTTTCACAAGAAGACCCTTGATTTGTTTTTTTTTTAATATTTTTGCGAGTAGAAGGCCCAACACCCTCACCAAAATATGCCACACTGTTGAGCTCTATAGTGTATCCTGCCATATGGTTCCTAGGGGGAAGATCATCTCGTATGCCTAAATAGTCAATAAAGGCTTCATCATTTTGGAATGTGTCAAACTCTCCAGGTCCTTCATGGGCCCAGTCAATAAGTTGGTGGTGGACAAGGGGAAGACCTTAAATGCAAGGACTATGTGGGATCCTCAGGGGTTGTTTCCTAACCAACTTTGAATTTTCTATAAAATTCGTCTTCTTTTGTGGGTTCACCTGGTTCTCTGAATGTTTCAATGAGTTCATAGTCACTGAAGGATTTATCCAGACCCCATTCCCATTCATTGGAGTCAGTGGAATGATGGTTCCCTTGTTGATCTTGGGTAGCTTTAATTTGTAATGCTTCTTCTGCCTTTTGAGTATTTACCTTCGAAGACATGAAACCAATTCCTTTCAAGCGTTCCTTTTTGAATGTCAATTCTAGTTGCAAAGGTTGAATGATACCTTCCTTTCTTAAGCCAAGAGGAATTTTACCATCATACACAAATTTTTATAGGATCTTGAATCCCTTACCATATCTTTCACATGGTATGCTAATGTGATCTTGTGTATCATTTTCAGGTTCTTTGTAAAGCATTTTGTATAAGTATTCTTCTTCCATTTCACCCCATCTTTGGAAGATAGTAGGATCCCATTTGAGTGTAATGATAGATACCCATTTAGAAGGATGTGGTGATCCATATTCTTTTGGTGAACTCATAACTTGTTGTAAGCACATAGTTTGATTCAAAGTGTATTCACCCATGCCCTTGTCCTCATATTTACCTTTAAGCTCACCTTTTTTTGATGTCAAAGGTTTTAATGATTCAGGATCAATGTATGCAGAAGAAGGGACAACTTCTCTATTACTTGGAATGATCGTCTCAGTTTTTGGTCTCAAGTTATTGCAATATATGAATTGATTAGGATCACCATTAACTATTATTTCAACTCTATTGTCAGGAAACTTAATGCATTGGTGGTATCTAGATGGGACTGCCCTCATCTCATGAATCCAAGGATGTCCTAGCAATATGTTGTATGTGAGATCCAGGTCTAGGACTTAACAAACCACATCTTTTGTAATTGGCCCAACACTGAGGAGCAAGGTGACTATGCCTTTGGATGAACACTCTTCATCATCATATGCTTTGATGGTAATTTTGTTTGTAGAATTCACAGCTTTATCAGAATATCCCAATTGTTTAAAGTTCTAAATGTACAAATGTTTAGACGAGCTCCTCCATCTATCAGGAATCGCTTTATTTGATTTTTGTGTAGAAAGGCTTCAATGTGTAAAGGTGCATTATGTGGTTGGCTCATGGAAGCATTGTCAGCTTCTGTAAATGTAAGGGAGTGTGGAACGGAAAGGTATCCCACCATGGCTTGAAACTGGTCCACAATCAGATTAGTAGGGAGAGAAGTGTCTCTCAAAATTTTATCAAGAATGGCTTTATGTACAGGGGGTATACGTAAGAGCTCGAGGATGGAGATAAGTGAAGGTGTCTTCCCTAACTATTCTACAAGGTCATACTCAAGTTTGGTTGATGAGGAAGCTGTGCTTTTAGCTAGAGCACCTTGCAAATTGAATTTACCTCAACGAGTTGTGACATTACATTTAGAGGTAGGTTCAGAAGAAGATCCAATGCCTTTTAGGACAATCTTGGATCTTTAGGTAGAATTCTTAGATGTTTTTCCCTTGATGATAATGGTAGAGACATAATTGTCAATCGAAATTGTATTGATAGTTGAATCATAGTTATAAGATGCTCTGGTATAGTTGGTTTGGTCATCTGTAGCTTTACCTTCTCCCTTGTCATGTTTTGGGAATGGTTCTTTAAACATTTCATGTTCTTGATTGGATGTGTGTCCTTCAATCTCAATGTCACCTCTATCAATGAGATCTTGTATGATGTTCTTAAACCAATGACAATTTCCTGTTTTATGTCCTTTTCTCTTATGAAATTCATAATACTCATCATCATTCCACCAATTTGGTTTTAACCTTTGGCTCATAGGGAGGCAGATCTGGAATTGTTATTATTTTGTTTACCACTAGCTTTTAGAAAACTGACTCTAGTGGTTCTCCCAATGTGGTGTACTTCCTTCATGATTTGGAAGTTGTTTGAGTATTCACTTGATTTTTGAAGAGCTTGATCCCAAAAAAATGATTTTGGGTCACACTGTATTGGCATAAACAACACCATCATTTACTGTGTTCTTTTTTTTATTCCAAAATCTTGGCTTATCTTTTCCTTTAAAGTCATCTTTGTTTTCTTTGAATATTTTGATGATGTCTTGCTCAATTAGGAATTTTTCTATCGCTAAGCCTTTCTCAATGATGTCCTTGAAGGTGGACAAACAAGATTTGCTCAAGTCATAACCAATGTCTTTGTTGACATTCTGGGTGAACATATCTACCATTTGTTTTTGTGGAATTTCACAAGAGCATCTGCTGGCTAGATTTCTCCATCTTTGTAAAAATGATGAAAAAGATTCTCCATCTTTTTTCTTGGTGTTGCACAAAGTAGTGACTAATATATCTATCTCTATGTTGTATGAGAAATGTTGGATAAAAGCCTCTGCTAAATCACCCCATGACTTAATTCCAGGTGGGAGTTGGGAGAACCATTCCATATCTTGATCACCTAAGCTCTGTGGGAATAATCTCATCAAATATGTCTCTTCTGCTGCTACCTCAATGCAAGCTATGAAAATTTTTCTTATATATGCCTTAGGATCCCCTTTTCCTCTATACTTATCAAATTTAGGTGTCACGAAATGTGTAGGAAAAGGAGGCATTGGAATGCTTTTGTCAAATGGATAGGGAAATATGTCTCTCATTGTATAAGTTGGGTTCGGTGTATTTATGTCCTCAATTTTCTTTTGTAAGTCCTTAATTTGTTGTTCCAAATTGTTCTTAGGTGGAGACTAACTTCTTGGACCATATCCCATACCTAAGGCACCGGGTGGAGGAGGAGCATGTTTCATATATGGATGATACTGATCATACACATGTTCATATGGAGGAGGTCTATAGTGATGTTGTGTATAGGGACCACTTGGTATAGAGTCATGATGAGGAATGGAATATCTTTTTTGTCCATGTATACCATACTCTACAGGCATGTCATGAGTTTGTTCTAATGGGTTGCCCCCAAATTTGACATAGGGTTTCCTTGTGTCCAAGTTTTGATCATGCCTTTGGATATCCAATTGCTTTGGTGGTTTATCCTTAGCATTGGTATGTGATTGAGTATTTTTTTCTACATAAGACTTCCATAATGGTCTGTGAAGGTGAGTATCATAAGCTTGACCATGTGTATGTGGGACCTCAGGTTTTTGAAACAAAGATGATGGTGATTCAGGAACAAGATGTGGTCCTCTATTGCCTCCATTATTACGCCTTCTTTAATCCATGTTGAGGTGAGGTTGTTGCAAAGATTGATTTTCCATTATTTGAGACATATCAAAATCATGAGGTATCTTGGCTCAAATTTGTGCCATCACTTTTAAGAAATGTTGTCTATCTCTCCTCATTATTTCCTCAACTAATCGATTGAAACGGGGATCCATAATGGAGTCTTCCACTTCTGCTGAATGTATGGAAATTTGTCCATATTGTCATTGTGTCTATCATTGTTGTTTGTAGTGTCCATGTTCTCAATATTTGGAATGTTTCTATAGGCATCCATGTCAGGTAATGTAGTATGATCAGAATTGAAAACAGACATCATTATCGAATTCATGGGAACTCATGTTTGTGGACTCTTGAGCCTCTTTAGCTTCTCTCCTAGATTTTTGAGAACAGGTTTGAACCATGAACTAGGTATTGACTAGATGAAAATGGAAAGAATATGGAAGACCATGAGATGGATGGAATGTAAATGAATCTGAAGTGTACTTGCAATTTCCAAAGTGTACAACCAATTATGTATGTAGTAGAGTAGGTGTGGCTTCCAAAGAGATGATAGTTTCTCTTGATAAGGTAAGTTGACCTTGACTCTAAGTAAGACCAAATGAGACCCAAAGGTGATAGACCTTGATGAGGGACCACTTGGAAAAATGTTGTTGTATGTAGTATGTTGACAAAGTATGATGAGCACAAGCAAGTGACCTTTTGACTCAAGTTTAGACAAATGTGAATGTAATGTAAGGTGTAAGTCTGAAACTGACTGTTCTTGTTTGTTGGACTGTAAAGTTTTCCAATTCTAAACACAGATGTGCCTGTATACTTCACAAATGCACTTAAATGACATAGACGTGGTTCTGTCAAACACAGATGCATCTCTGAGATTTTGTAAATGAAAAGTTGCTCAAGAGAATACAGATGCATTTCTTCCCTTCATAGATGTGTTTATATGACATAGATGCGATTTTGTCAGACACAGACGCGTTTCTGAAAACTAAGTGCAATTTTTTTCAATTCGTGAAGTTCTTTTGCTGTGACCCAATCTGAATTTTTTTGACTATTTTTTGTGATAAGAGGACACAATGTTGATGAAGACTTAATGTTTGCAATTGTTTAGACTCAAAACGACTCAAAGAAAAGTGTGTTGTTTAATGTAAATATGTTTTGCATACAATTGAAGACACAAAATACACAATGTTTAGATGTTTGGTCTTGAATGTTTGAATGTTCAAAAGAAAACAAGCACAATTCTTATGGTTGGCCAGGACAATAGTTGTTGATCCCACATGGGGTTTCCCCCGAGGCTATGCTATTCAGAGTGGATACTTAGATACTTGACCCCATTGGCTCCACCCTTGACACTCACTTCGTCAGGGCAGCCAAGCATCAATCCCCATGAAAACTCCCTATGGTGAACTTTGTATCTCTACTAAGAACCGTATGTGTATGGGTCGCTCCAGAGGTCCAACCTCCTGACCCAACAACTAGAAGGATTTTGGCTTCTAAAACAAAAAGGTTCTAGTAAGGGCATCGCACATGTGGCCATACATGCAACACTTTCAGCTCTATAAATGCAAAGGGCTCCCAACCGACAGGGGTTATGCCCTACAACTGATCAAATAAATTTGATCAAATGGGTTTATGGGGAGACATAGAGTCGATATGAACTAATTAGTACACTTTATGCATAGTTTTCACCATGCATATAGTTGTTTATAGTGGTTTGAAAGAGGATGGCTTTTCCTCGCTAACAGTTAGGTCGTTCTCTCCTCACTAGTAGTCCTAATGACCACACAGAGAGAAAGGCCCTCTAGGGATTAAACAAAAGATCCTATTTCCCAAGACACAAAAGACACTAGTTCAATTTTAGTGCACCAATTGAAGTGTTTGCTAATCTATGAAAACAAGGCACATAATAAAGATAAAAAAGAAAACCCTTGTCAAGATCCTGCAACAAATATTTGTTAGTAGTTTGGATTGTTTCAAATGATCACCCCTTCCTGCAAGCACACAAGTTAGGTAAATTTTAGATCCAAAAGACTGTGAAATAGGGGCCTTTGACAAAATGATTTTGCTTTCAAGATAAGTTGCACCAATTTCATTAGCTAAATCAGAAGATGTTAGCTCAATATAAACCAGATTTGAAATCTAAATGTCAAAATTAAAAAAATTCCCAAAACTGGATAACAAACTGAAATGCAAGAGCAGAAACACAGACGTTGTTTCACCTAACATAAATGCTATCGAAAAATGCAGACGTGCCTAGATCTGACAAAGACACGATTACCAAACATAGATGCATTTGAATACCTCACAGACACGATTTTGGAATAGAAATGCGACCCTGCAAAATAAAATTTATGTCCAAGATGTAGACATGAGTCTGGATAGCACAAACGCAACAGAAAATCAAAAATGCGATCTGAAAATGCGCAAAAGCTAAAATGTCAAAATGTTGTTGGATATGTCAGATCTCCAACTTCAAAAACACAAAATCTGCAACAAAAGATGTTAAATGCAAAAGGGACAAGGGTCCCACCGGGCGCACCAAAATGTTTATGGTGAAAAGTGGAAACAACAATATTGAAAGACTAAATCAATTCAACCACAAAACCCTAGCCTAACAACAACAAAGATCCACCATAATATATGAAGATTACCTAAGACAATGCAAATCAAATGAAATCACAAAGATTATACCATCACATGTCCAATAGGGTTTGGATCTCCATTCTTCCTATCTCCATTGATCTTGTTTGATATATTTGCTCTCAGATTTTATGTGTGCACAAGAGCTCAACAAAGAACGGAAATGTGGTTGCAAGTAGACTTGATTGCATATGAAAGTTTGAATACTAGGGAAGTCCGGGTAATAGTCAGGAGGGTTTGATAATGAAGGAAGCATCTCCTTATATACAAGACACTATAAGAAATGGAGGGATAAGATTGAGAGGTGTAAAAGATAAATGGTCGGCTATGATTAGAGGTTAGGTAGAGGAAATAATAAAATAATGAGAGGGTAGGTAGTGTAGGAATTAAGAGATGAATGACATGTGTCATGGGTAGAAAAAGATAATGAATTAATTAAATAAATAAAGATTTAATTTAATTAATAGAAGAAGTGGGATCAATTAAATAAATAAGATATTTATTTAATTTAGGAAAAGGATAATTTAAATAAATAAATGTATTTATTTAAATGAGAAATAAGGCGAGAAGAGGATAAATGAATTAATTAAATAAATAAATATTTATTTAATTAATAGAAGAATTAGGCTAAAATAATTAAATAAATAAAAATATTTATTTAATTAGACATGACAATTTTTGGTGTCTACAACACCAATTTCCATTCACTAACATATCCAAGCTCTTGGTTCTTGCAATCAACATAGTTTTCCAAAATGCAATCGGAAAAAACACATGAATAATTCATAGTGTACAATGTCCATGGGCAATTATCTGTACTCATGACACAATGCAAAGATCTTGTCCTCTCTACGCTCCTACATACATGCATTAATCTTCTATCCACATCTGCAAAATGTACATGGTTACACGAACATACATGTAGATCAAGTTGTTAAATTAAAACATTTGAACTAGGAACATTTTTTAAAATTAAAAAAATATTTAAATAAAACACAAAAAGAGAACACGTACTGATTATCTCCCAAAACACTTTATATGGAATGGGTCTGCATTTTCTCGATGATGATTCACCAGGATAATTAGGTTGCACAAAGTGTGTCTTACACCATTCAACAACATCATGTGCATCGTCTATACGATCTCCTGTATAATTTATTTGATGTTTTCTTAGAGCAATTTTGATACAAGCTCTTGCACCATCATGTTCACCCTTTCCATGACCACTCTCAAAAAAACTCCAAACATGTGGTATTTTGTCATTTCGATGATATCTACATAGTGCATAAAATGGCCTCAAAGATTTGAAATGTGCCACACATCCATCAAACCAAACAAAATGTTTAAGTATTGTTATGCCTCTCTCTTTCAAATATTCAAAAAACTTCTCAAAGCAATGTTGTACAAAAAGTGTGTCATGCTCCTTATCATGACTGATATAGAAGTGGTAATCTTTCTTAATGACATGATTTTCAACTCTACTATCAACACCATCAAAATCCATTTGTGCATGTTGATAACACACATGAACCATAATAGTGATTTTCTTTGAAAAGTAATACTCTGATTGAATCTCTTTATGATGTGCAAAAGAGTATTTTTTTGCAAAGTCCACTACAGATAGAATAGTTGCAAGTGGGAAAGTGTCTCTTAATATTTCAAATTGTTTTGCTTGCCACTTGGCAAAAAAAACATGGCATATGTATGGTTTTATCAACTTACGAAAATTTTCCATAAATGTTCCAATAGGTATTTCCTCTTCTATATAATCTAATCTTCTAGATTCCTTTCCAAATTTTGTTTTAATTTTTTTGTACTTGTAACTCTTGCAATTTACCATCTTCCTCATGTCAGTATCTTCATCTCTCAAAGGCAATTTAGCCAACTTCTCGCATGTTCCACAAATTCCTTTTATGCAATTTATTTGATCAGTTGCATTATCATTTGATTTATCACATAAGATGGATGGTATGAATTGACTTGTTCATTTAGGAGGAGCTTTTTCATAAACATCACTATCTTATTTAATCTTTCGAAACACCTGATAGTACAGATCAAATTCGATGTGATAAAGACAACAAGTTTCGAAGAATTTTTTTACCTTCACATAATATGGCCTTGACCGTTCAAACATGTGGTTTGTCCAATATTTATATGAGGGTTTGTTTTAGTAAACAACACATACAATTCATGTTTTTTTGTGTCTAACCAATGTTTTACATGTAGATCATAACGATCAGGGCCAATCCTTTGCTTGATAACATCTCTACGGTTTGATGAAGGACGAGTATTATCATTCCAAAAACTTGTCATGAAGTTCCTAACAACATCTTCAATTCTATCAGAATGAGGATCTCTACACATAATTGCCCAATTCCCTTCTGAGGTAGTATCATCCAAACTCTTTCTCCTTTTCACATATTTTGATATTGTCCTTCTACTAAAACCAAACTCAGATGATAGTGAAGAGATTTGTCTTTTTTGAGGCAATCTTTCATTTACTAAAGATGTCAACATTACTCTTCTTGAAATAGTCTTATCTATTGTTTGAGATTTTTACCAATGTTCACCAAACCTTTCTCAACATTATCAACAATAGATTTTTGTAGTTGAGAATTTTTCCTCTTTTTAGTTGTTGTATCTATACCCAACAATTTCAGTGGATCTATTAATTTTTTATGAGTGAGTACAATTGATAACAATTGAGCTTTCTCTAGTGTAGTGTCAAGATTGTTGAAATGAGAACTTATTTCTTTTGTACTTTTATTCATTGACCTCCTTTTATTATGTCTAGGTTCTTCACTCAGACGTTTCAACTCATCCACATCCATTTCAAGTAAATGATCTAATTTTTTATAAGAAATATTTCTCTTTGCCTTTTTTAGGTAGATCCACAGTATGCTCATCCATACCGGTGGCAAGAGGTAAGGAGACTGACCCCTCTCCTTCAACCTCCATTGGTTCAACTTGGGCAAGTTCCTCCCTATGTTCATGAACTATATTGTGTTTTTCAATAGCTTCATTTGCCTCAACTCCCACTTGAGAACTCCCTTCTTCTCGAGCCCATTCTGCACATAATTTAAGATGACAAAGAATATTTTTAATGCAATGCAATTCCAAGTTTAATTTGAAACCAAATTTTCAAGTCATTTAGTAAGACCTAAATATTATGTCATAACAGGTGGACTATTATGTCATATTTAAGACCTATTATTGCATAATAGACCTCCTAATATAACATGCAATAGGTCATAATATCTGCATAATATAGGTCTTAAGGGGCCTCTTGAGTATAATGTGAAATGTTTTTGCATATGTCCAGTCATATAAATAGAACCTATTATGAAATAATAGGTTCTAAATTTACGTCATATTGAAGACCTATAATCACATAATAAGTCCTAATATCACATAATAGGCCTTATTATTACTTAATATGACCACATATGCAAAAAAAAATCACATTAATATACTTTACTCCCCTTTAGACAGATATAATATGTGATATTAAAGGACCTATCACATGCAATTAAGTAGGTCTTAAATATGATATAAGTTAGAACCTATTATGACATAATAGGTCTTATTAATTATGACTTAATACATGACCATGTATGCAAAAACATTTCACATTATACTTGACTCCCCTTAAGACCTATATTATGCAAATATTAGGACCTATTATGTATGTGATATTTGGACCTAAATTATGCGATAATAGGTCATTAATTTATCACATGTACATAATAGGCCCTAATATCTCATAAATATAGGTCTTAAGGCCCGAACTTAAGTATATAATGTGAAATGTTTTTGCATATGTGGTCATGTTATTAAGTCACAATAAGACCTATCATGGTCATAATAGGTTCTATTATGTCATATTTAAGGTAGGTATTATCACATATAATAGGTCTTAATATGACATAATAGGTCATAGTATCACATAATATAGGTTTTAAGGGGACTCAAGTATAATGTGAAATATATTTGCATACACTTGAAAACAAAGAAGACACAATGTTTGTTTGTTTAAAAGTGTTTGATTGTTTTGATCATGCAAGCACAAATCCTAGGGCTACACGAGATAGTTGTTGTTGAATCTCACTTGGAGGGTTACCCCGAGCTAAGCAATTTAGAATGGATACTTAGGTGCTTGATCCCACAGGCTCCCCTCCATGGCACTCACTTCTCTAGGGCAGCCAAGCACAAGTCCCCATGAAATATCCCTGTGGCAAACTTTGTATCTCTACTAAGAAACGTAAGAATGTTAGCCACTTCGAAAGTCCGACCTCCTGTGCCAACAACTAGAAGGTTTTTGCCTTCTAACACAAAAGGTGTCTAGTAAGGGCATCCATTCAGGTGGCTATAATTAATAGCGTGTTACACTTCGTTAAATGGAAGGCCTCCTAGCCTATAGAGGTTGCACTCTATAGGGTTTATGGGGAGTCATAACATCGTTATAGCAGCGTGTAACACTCATTGCTTACAACTTTTGTCACAAACACATTTATTTATAGTGGCTTGGATGAGCTTGGCTTTAGCTTGTTACCACTTTGGGTCGTTCCCTCTCACCGAGCCTTAAGGGCTACTCGGGAAGCATACCCCTTTCTAAGGATAAAACAAAAAGGGCCTATTGCTAAAGACACAAAAGACAAGTTTGTTAATTTTAGAGCACCAATTGAAATGTTTGCTAAAGTAGAAAGACACATGGTTTGAAAATCTAAATTAAATTATATATTTATGGACTATCTAAATTAAGTTATAAATTATAAATGGGAAAGAGAGGGGTTCTAAAGATATAAAATTTAAATTAAAACCATTATCTATTATAAATGGACTTAAGGAGGGGGAGAAAATGCCAATTACACAACAAGCAAGTTAATAGAATTTGAAATTTGCAAATACACATATTATTTAAAATTAAAACATAATTATTTTTAATTAAAATGAGATTATTTTTAATCCTACTATTTCCAATTAATTTAATAAAAATAAAATCATTTCGAATTAATTAAGATAGAATTATTCTATAAATTAAATTAATTTAATTTAATTAATATTATCTACAATAATTTTCATAAAAATATTAGATAAAAAATATTTAACTAATACTAACAAATAAACACAATTTTTGGTATGTAATACATATAAAATTAAATAGAAATAAAAATAAAAATACACACTTGCATCATGATATATTTGCCTTCTTTGTTCTCGATATATTTGTTCCATTTTGGGAGAATAATTACTTGAAGTCTTATTTTGCCTTCTCTTCTTGTTCCCCATGCTTTTAAATTAACCTTCAAATATCTTAAAATTATTGCCCTCAAAAAAAATTTCAAATGTCTTCTTTCATCCAAAAATGTGAATTGTTTTAATCATTTCTGTGTAAAAAAATGAAAAAAATTATGTTTATTTATATAACTGTACAAAAATTAAAAAAAAAAAAAAATTGGGTCAGCTAGGGTTCGAACAAACTCCGACGGTTACAAAAGGTTGGGTTCGTTCGAACTTGACCCTTACATGAAAGTACGCATCATTATTTTGCCCAGGGGGTTCGATCGAACCCCTTATTGTTCTATCGAACCCCCCTTCGTTCGAACCAATGTTCATTGGAACCCCCTTTTTAGAGATCTCTCCCCAAATTTTTCAGAGTTCTGAGAATTTTTTTCCTTCGGACCTTTGGTTCAAGGCACAAATGAAAGAATCTTGATAACCCAAAAATATAAGATGGTAGTGCTCGGAGCAAGCTTTCCAACGAGTATAATTTTATTACATTGTGAATTTATTATGTTCTTCTTTTTTGAATTTTATGGAATATTGGTTTTTCACTGAACATGAACTTCTTTGTTCAACGCATTGGAAAAAATAGGAAACTAATTAAAAAAAAATCTGAAAAATATCTATGGACTTCAAAAGTTAATAAAATGAAAAATATTCAACATATCATGATCAAACCAAAAACAAGTCATGGATATTGATGTTACAAACCAAAATTCAAAAGTTTTGAGTTTTTATAATTCATAGAAAAAAAAAATTATGCGTTTCGGGAGGCACATCATTCTTTAAAAATGTAGTTTGTTGTAAAAAGCTACTTTTGAAAGGAGATGGAAAAATTTAAAAATAAATCTTCAAAAAAATTTGAAAAAAAAATATTTAGAATCTACAAACAAAATGCTACAAATCACTAATTTACATCGTTATAATTATTGTTAGTTCACCCCTATTATTGTGGGAACTTTTGTTTTGGTTTAGTGTTAGTTTTAGGGTTATGGTTTAATTAATTTTGTGTTATACTTAGGGTTAAATTTTCTTTAAGATTGGAATTTAATTTAGTTTAGGTTAGGGGTTCAATATCGTTATAATTATTCTTAGTTCACCCCTATTATTGTGGGAACTTTTGTTTTGGTTTAGTGTTAGTTTTAGGGTTATGGTTTAATTAATTTTGTGTTATACTTAGGGTTAAATTTTCTTTAAGATTGGAATTTAATTTAGTTTAGGTTAGGGGTTCAATTTTTTTAGTATTTAATTATTCTTATGGTTAGGTTTCAATTTAGATTAGTGTTATGGTTCAATTGAGGTTGATGCAACATGAAGGTTCAATTTGATATAGTTAGGGTTGGGTTTTATAAGATTTGTGATTACAATTAAATTCAGTTTACTATTAGGGTTACAATTAGAGTTAGAGTTCATTATGTTTTAGGGATCAATTAGATTAAATTATTGTTAGCTTCCCTTTTGAACACCCAAGGATACTTACTGAAACAATTCCTGGAAGAACTGTAAATAATAACACTAAACCTAATTGAGCACTATATTAATTTAAACCCTAATTGTAAACCTAACCAAAAAAAGCTAAATTGAATGACAACCTTACATCAAGTTAAAATGTAACCCTACCTATAACCAAAGTGAACCTAGCCCTATTACTAAACTAAATTAATAACTAACCTTGAATTCAATTGAACGGTAAACCAAATTCAACCCTAATCCTAAAACTAATTAAAAAATAAACTAATTAATCCTTAATCATAAACCTGATTAAACATTGACCCTTATACTAAGACAAATTTAATTCTTATCGTAAACTTAATTAAGTTCCAACCTTATACCATACTAAACCAAATTGGTCCCTAACCCTATAATTAACTAAAATTAACTAAAAAAAATAGAACCCTAACCCTAAACCTAATTGGAGAAAACAAATTCAATTCTAACCCAAACACTAACTAAATATATATCCTTAATTCTAAACCTAATTCAACAATAAACCAAAGTGAACCATAAAAGTAACACTAATTAACATCTACTCTTCTTAAACAAAAACCAAAATTAAACCCTAATGGAATCTAATTGAACATTAAACCAAATGGAACCCTAATGGTCAACCAAATTAAAACCTAACCCTAATGCTAAGATAAGTTATAACATAACCCTAAAACTAATTGAATGTTATAATAAATTGAACCCCAACCCTAAACAAAATTGGATTGTAACTCTAAAACTAATTTAATGGTAAACCAAATTGAAATTTAATCCTACCAATAAATCAAATTGAACCCCAATGGTGAACCTAATTATAACTTAACCCTAACACTAAGCCAAATTAAATAATAACCCTAATTGGACACTATAATAGATCGAACCCTAAGCCTATACCATGTTTAAGAAAACCACTAAACCAAATTAAACCCTAACCATAATGCTTAACCAAATTGAACCCTAACCCTAAAGAAAATTGAACGTTATTTACTAGATTGAACATTTACCTAATTAAATATTAACAAAAATTAACCCTAA
Organism: Cryptomeria japonica; assembly: GCF_030272615.1. Taxonomy (NCBI): domain Eukaryota; kingdom Viridiplantae; phylum Streptophyta; class Pinopsida; order Cupressales; family Cupressaceae; genus Cryptomeria; species Cryptomeria japonica. The sequence continues at coordinate 486,688,168 of NC_081405.1, read as the reverse complement.
CTCCAACTATAAAATAAATCTAATCCTAAGTCTAACATTAAATCTAATTGAACCTTGATTGTAAGCCTAATTAAACCCTTATTGAATCCTCTATTTACTCAAATCCTTATTAAGGTGTATCCTTAACCATGACCCTATGCTAGCCCTAATCTTAATTTAATCTAATACAAAACCTCATTGAACACTAACCTTGAACCAAATTGAACCTTAATACTAACCTTAAATCAATTTGAACCCGAACCCTAAAAAATAACTAAATTAAACCCTAACCTTACATTAAACCAAAAATAATCCTAACCATATCACTAAAAATTAAACCATAGCCTAAACCAGATAGAACCTTAATCCTAACACTAAACCAAATAACTAAATTAAACCCTAACCTTACATTAAACCAAAAATAATTCTAACCATATCACTAAAAATTAAACCATAGCCTAAACCAAATAGAACCTTAATCCTAACAATAAACCAAATAAAACCCTAACCCTAAGTCTATTTGAAATTAAACCAAATTGAACCGTAACTTTAAACCTAATTAAATACCTCATCAATATTTTCTTCCACTTTATATTTGTTTGCTAAATACATAAATTCATATAAAGGGCATCACATAAATAATAATATTAATTTATGTTAAAGGAAACATTATATAAGTAATTAACTATTCAACTTATTTTCATATAGATTAATGATTTTATAAAAATATTTTAAAGAGTTCAAATATAATTGGCAATATAAATTTATGCGAAATAGATTCATGTGATTATTTTTGTGTTCATTTTAATCATGACCTTTTTAATATAGTTGGATTATTTTTTTCATTTTGTCCAAATGTAACTTCACAAGATCTAAAAGAGCATTGATATTCTTATGTATTCATTGAGGTTTATTGCTAAAAATGTATACATATTTTGAATTTAATTTTTTAAAGTAAAAATTGTTGTAGGTTTATGAGTCAAATGTTGCATAAGTTAAACCATGCGTAAATTATATAACTAGATACCCTAATTCTAAAGCTCAACCCTAATTCTAAAGCTCAACCAAATTAAAAAACCTTATAATTGTAAACGAAATTGAACTAAAACCCTACATACCAAATTGAATTGAACCCTTATCCTAATTAGAAACCAACTAGACTAGATTAATATTAACCACAACATTAAACCACATTCAATTGAGACCAAATTGAATATTAACCATAACCATAAACAAAATTAAATCATAACGCTTATTCTAATTAAAAACTAACTAGATTGGTACAACCTGAGTTGGCCTAATGGTGGAGAAAAGAGAGGTCACAAGTTCAAAAAAAATTCGTTATTGCTAATACTCATATGAACCCCAAAAAATACTAAACTTAAAAAAACCTAGACCTAAAATAAATCAAACCCTGACCCTAAACCAATGTAAACCCTAACCCTAAACCAAACTAGATCAAAATCATAAACCAAATCAAACCTTCATTTTAAGACTACACCAAATTTTAGGAAACCTAGCTCCTATGATATTCAACCATATAACTCTTCTTGTAAGCACAATTGTACCTTAACCCTAATATTAAATTAAAAAATACTAACCCTAAACTATATTGACCTCAACTCCTAACACTAAAATAAAATAAACCATATTCATAAATTGCTCTAAACAAAATTCAACATAAGCCCACCTCCATTCTACCTAAAATGAATTTGAAATCTACACCTACACTAAAATAAAATAAAAATTTGAAAATTAACGATATACCATATTGAACCCTAATCCTAAATTAAATTATACCAAAAAATTGAACCAATCTCCACGACAACTCTAACACTTAACAGATTTTAACCATAGCTAAATTGAAATATAAACATAACACTAAACAAAAATCAACTCTAAAACAAACTAAACACTCAAACAAAACCAAATTGAATCGTAATCCATGCCATTGAAAATATTATTGAATTATAAACCTCAACAAAATCACACCCTAATCCTAGACCAAATAAAAAATGATAACCCTTAGTTATTTAAAAATATTAAATCTCTAATTTTTATATTATATTAATGTTTAACCTTAATGAATAAATTTTTTTATTGCCCATCTGGGTTGGCTAATAGGTACCCGGTAAAGATTTGCTCATTTTTATAGGGAATAAATAGCTTATGAGCCGGGGTTTATTCATTACTAAGTGGTTGGGACCCATCCAGAAAATTTAATTATTTCATAAATATCAATTAATTTTTCTTATATTCCTTCATACTTCCTTAAATTGATTGTTTCCTAACTTTTAAATACTTTGCAAAGAAGTAAAATAACTATACATTTTTCCATTTCTATATTAACTTTGGTCTGCTCCATTTCATTCTTACCTACAATTTATTACACATTCTCAATCAATCTAGAAAACTCAAGCTCAGTTGGTAAATGTTAATTTTTTTAATTAATTTGTTATTTTTGAAAAATGATAAAATATCCTAGAAACAATGTAGGATATGTTTTATACCACTAAAAGTGATCTGATATACATAGATTTGATCTATTGATATCTTCTATATACACGAAAATCATTTAGAACACAAATTATTGTATTTTCTTGTAATCTAGGTTTTTTGTTTTTTTTTCATTTTCAGCGAGTGTTGTCGTATGTTCTTGTGTGTTAAAGTTAGGCTGAAATTCCACATTGAGAAGGAAATCTTGTGGAGTTTTGGGTGCACTCCATCGCAAGCTCAATCTGAGGAGTCATGAAAGTATTGAGGTATTAAGATATTGTGCATGCTTTGTAATTTTATATTTTATTTACCTCATTGCTTTTATCCACTCCAATCTCATCGTTCTCTTGTTCTGTGTCTCATCTTACAATCATGTTTGCCCACGATGCATTCTCCACACTTCCTGATTCTTTTCTCGCTTTCATACTATCAAAAATGCCGATAAAAGATGCTGTCAAATCTTGTATTCTTTCCAAGAGGTGGAGATTTCTCTACACCCAGATGCCTCAACTCACTTTCTATCCACATCATTCATTTTTGGGGGTCTGATTACCCTCCCTGCGGCCCTCCCTGCTGTACTCCATGTCATGTTTCGGGGAATATTATTTCCAACATTCTGCTTCGGCATTCGCACAATCTGGAGGGACTTCACCTCCACAGCACCGCGTTAGATTCCATCAGAGGGCACAACTTCTCTGATGAAAATGTGTGTAAATGGGTAAAACATGCATCTCAGTGCAATGTCCAACATCTCACTCTGTGTGATCACACCAAGCATATTGTTCCCACCAAGAATATGACTAAGTACGATCTCACCACCTTCCCAGTCGATTTCGTTGGATTCCCCCACCTCCTTACTTGTCGCCTCCGATATGTTAAATTGACAGATGAATCTTTAGTCTCCTTGATTTCGCTCTGTCCCCGTCTGCAAAAACTTGAAATAATTTAATGTCATAATCTTTTCATCCACTATTGAACATTTGAGTATAAGTTTTGTAAAGTCTCTATCTATTAACTGCCCCAAATTTAGAACTCTGTCGGCGGAATTGATTGAGGATTTAAGCGTAAATGGTGTACGGTTCTATGAGCTTTTTATGAACGGCACTGTGGAGGTACTCTGAGGGCATTGGACCTGAATTGCTCACCTGCAATGAATTTTGGAGGTATTCCAGGAATTGTTTCAGCAAGCAGAGTTCTTCAAATTGTGGGCAACTTCCACTCCCTGATGAAACTTGTCAAAAGGGAAGCAGAGATGGATGTTGTTATGTTGATCAAGCTCCATCTGCTTTTACTCGCACTATAGCCTAGTCTGGCTATTTGTTTTAAGGAATATGGATTGCTCGAAGAAAAATGATAGATGTTATTAAATTGTTATTAAATGAGGGATGTTATATTGTGATCAAATTTTAATATTATTTTTTTAGAATTCCACTTCAGATATTTCTATTAGAAATTAAACTTGAGTTCCACAATGAAAACACACTGTGGTTAAGCTCAAGCTCAACCCTTGAACAACCACAGTAATAAAACCACATGATTCATGATATTAGCATGCAGCCAAACTAAAAGCACTCCAATTATCTGTTATCCTGTGTGACAGGAAGATAGAAAGAGGCAAGTAAAAAAGAATTGGGTAGGGCGTTTAACCATAAGGATTAGGGTTTCAATGTTTTACCTTTCTTTTTAAACATATAGGCAAGGAGAACAACGCAACAGGGGAAAAAGGTAAAGCTATTACCATCTAATAGCAATTTAAAACTCAAAAAGGTAGTTAGCCTTCCTGAAATTTTTTTAATTTTTTTAAAAGTGAGAAATTGTAACGTTAAGTTGTTTCTTTATAAATTTTAATTTTTTTATTTCATTTTAATTGTTAGTGTAGTTCATAGAGATTCTAAAAGTAAAATTATAAAGTTTAGAGAATTTATCAGCATTAAAATTTCTAAGTTATTTGTAGTGAAAGCCATTCCAAATTCTAAAATCTTGTAGAAAAATAATATTATAGAAAAATTATCACTATTACATTTTTAGGAAGTGCAAATAAATAAATTAAAAATGACAATTAATGAATTCATACAGTCTAATAATTAAAATACATGTTTGTTTTGGTATTTATCAAATGTTAAATTGTTATTAGTTTGTAAATATTGGATCATGAAACTATATGAATGTCTTCTAAATAAAAAGATTTCAATTAATAGATTAAGAGGATGGAAAATAATTTTAAAATAAAATTAATTTATTTTAATAAAATAAAGTAAATTATTCACAATTAATCTATTTTATGTAAATGATAGTGGGGAATGATAAAAGTGTATATCAATGTTAATTCAATAAATTAAATGTAAGGGATTAAAATAATTATCTTTGAGAACAACATAAAATAAGGCTTCAACTCATTTATTAGGAAATTATGATATTTAATTGCAATCTTAATAACTAATATCAAATCTCCAACATCTTGGAATGGGTACTTGCATGCCCATGTAGGTGATTTCAGGATATTATTATTTAATTACTCTCCTTGTAACTTGCAACCAATGGTTGTAATGGTATTAAATAGGGAGGTGGAGCATATTGATGGTAGTTACAATTTAACTTTACCCAATTTACAACACTTTACCAATTGCTTTTGTTTTTTTGTGCCCACTTTACATTTTCTACTCATGGATGCATCGATGACTCACATAGGAGTGTTGGATTTTTTCATACAATGAGGATTATAGAGAGCAAAAAAAATGAGCATTAATTTTGGTTTTTTGTTTTCGTTGTACACAAGGGTTAAATATGTTTGAATGAAAGAGCTACATTTTCTACTCATGGATGCATCGATGAGTCACATAGGGATATTGGATTTCTTTCATACCATGATTTCGGGAGGTCTTGGTTTTAGGAATTTATTTATGATTTCCTCTGTGTGTGTGTGTGTACACACGCACATATATATACATATATAAACATTTATAGATATACATATATGCACAAATACATACATACACACACACGCATAAAATTTATAGAGTTTTCAAGAGATATGAAGGGTATATAGGTGATGATGGAATGATATTAAATCAAAGGGAGAAGTTTGTTGTTTATGTACAAGTCTTGTTTAAAAAGATTGATACATACTTGAGCCTCTCTTTTAGAGTAGGGATTTTTTGAAAGGGTTACTCCACATACATCTAGTGTCATGTGTAAAGTTATTATGGTTGTTTTTTATTAAGTTAAATGGGTTTTACAGGAACCCAAAACCCAAATCCATCCAAAAAATAATAGAGTTAACCAGAAACTAACCAGCTATTAAACAACAACAAATGTAGGGGATGCACCCCAACTAGTCAAACGACAAAAAAAACAAAAAAAACAAGAAACACCAGCCAAAAACAATTAAATAAGAGCTTTCATAAGCTCGGTATTCTTTTGGATCGCTCTATTATTGATCTCCTCGAGTTCTTCCATGATGAACCTCGAACTGCCTCTTTCCTTTTTTTTGCTCTTGGTCCCGGTAGAGGGCCCCATAGATGCTTGCATATCCTATATTTTCTTGTCTTGATTAATGTCTGAGGATAGTTTGGATCTAGTCATGTGAGCTTTTTGCAAGGCAATTTCCTCAATGACTCTTTTGAGGCCTTCGACACTATTATACAATTGCCTACTTACTAACTTTCACCAAGCCCTTAAGTTTACCCTTTAAATCCTGGATTTCATTCTTCAACCTGTCAATCCTAGCCTCATGGTTTGTCTTCATGACCTTAATATCTTTAATGATATTTTGGGATATCTTCAAGAGTTTATCGATTTTATCATCTGCTAGATTCTAAGTGAAAGAGCACAATATCCTTTATCCCATGTTTCAAGAAATTAATTTCACCAAAAACCTATCAGAAGCATTTCTCCTGATTAGCCAATGAATTGCCCAGGAGCTTGTCAACATCCATTTCATCACATTTAATCTCATTGGCGTCCACATTATGGGGAATATTGTTAGGGTTTCAAGCAGATCCGAAGCAAATATGAACTAACAATTATATGCAGATTTAAATACAAAAGATAAAGAAATAAAACAGGACACAGATAACACAGAGATTTAACGTGGTTCACCCAGAATGGGTTACGTCCACCATACACAGCCGTCCAATCTTTCTTATTATCCAGCAAAAATAGTACATCAACCTTACAATGCCTTAAGCATCCCAGCCGCTTATAACATGCGTTTTTAGGGCAACAAACAAAGTCGGCCTTTTTTAGGGTTTTATTACAATGTCGGTTTTCATCAACAAAAAATGGCAAAAAAAAATTTCTCAGGGGCTGCCGCCCCCGAACCCCTGCCCGAGGCCCGGCCCGGCCTCGGACCCCGGCGAGGATACGTGCTGAGTGTACAGTACTTTGCTGATCAGTCGCCACATTTCAACAATCTCCCACTTGGAGACTGATCAAGCTCCACACCGAACAATCTCCCACTTGGAGACTGATACTACACGACACCACTGTACATGCAACATCTGCTGGATAAAACACTAGGACTTGACTGGTATAAATTCCACAATTATTAATCAAGAAGACCAACAGAAACTGATGAAGAAATCAGTTTCTCCTGTGGAACTGCCTTTGTAAACATATCGGCAGGATTCTCACTTGTGTGAATCTTCTCAAGCCGTAACTGACCCTCCTCCAAAATAGTCCGGATGAAGTGGTACCTGAGCTGAATGTGCTTTGTCCTTGAATGAAAAGCAGAGTTCTTCGCAAGATGAATGGCACTCTGGCTATCAGTATACAATGGGCTATCCTCTTGTGTCTGACCCAATTTCTTCAGAAAACATTGCAACCAAATCATCTCTTTGCTGACTTCTGTAGCAGCAACATACTCAGCTTCAGTGGTTGAAAGTGCAACAACCTTTTGCAGCCTAGAAATCCAACTGACTGTAGTTCCCCCTATAGTAAAAACATACCCTGTAGTACTCCTCTATGAATCAATTTCACCCGCCAGATCAGAGTCAACAAATCCACTTAGAGTAGCATTAGATCCTTTGAAACATAATGCCTTCGTAGTAGTTCCTTTCAAATACCGAAGAATCCATTTCACAGCATTCCAATGTTCCATACCCGGATTACTCATAAACTTGCTCACAACTCCCACTGCATGTGCAATATCTGGCCTTGTGCATACCATTGCATACATCAAACTGCCAACAGCTGATGAATACGGGATGTTAGACATTTTATTAACCTCTTCCTGTGCCTTTGGACACATCTCCTTAGTCAATTTGAAATGACTAGCCAAAGGTGTACTAACTGCTTTTGCATCCTGCATGTTAAATCTTTTCAACACCTTCTTTATATACTCACTTTGGGACAAATTTAAGGTTCTATTTTTCCTGTCCCATGTAATCCTCATACCGAGAATTTGCTTAGCTGCACCCAAATCCTTCATAGCAAATGACTTGGCTAATTTCTGTTTAAGATCATTTATATGTTGCATGTTAGACCCAGCAACAAGCATGTCATCAACATAAAGCAACAGGATAATATAACTGCCATTATCAAATCTCTTAAAGTATACACAATGATCAGAATGACATCTATGATAACCGTGTTCAACCATGAAACTATCAAATTTTAAATACCATTGTCTGGGTGCTTGCTTTAGGCCATACAGACTTTTCTTCAACCTGCACACCAAATTCTCCTTACCTTTGACCTCATATCCCTGTGGTTGCAACATGTAAATTTCCTCCAAATCTCCATGGAGAAAAGCTGTTTTGACATCTAATTGTTCAAGATTTAAATCATCTGTAGCCAAAAGACTAAGTACAGTTCTAATTGAAGTCATTTTTACAACTGGAGAAAATATTTCATCATAATCTATACCCTTTTTCTGTACAAAACCTTTTACCACAAGTTTGGCCTTATATCTTTTCTGACCTCCTTCCTCCTCCTTCAGTCGATAAACCCATTTGTTAGGCAAGGCTCTTTTTTCTGCAAGTAAAGGAACTAAGTCCCAAGCCTTATTTTTCATCAGGGAGTCCATCTCCTCTTTCATGCCTAGCTGCCACTGTTGTTTGGCATCCACCTGCATTGCTTCTTCATATTCTTCTGGTTCACTAGAATCTATTAATAAAATAGAATACAAAGAAGGAGAAAATATTTCAGGGGGTCTACTTGTCCTTGTAGAATATCTAACACTTGCAGGAGTTTGTGGGACAATCTGTTGTTGCTGAGCATCAGGTACCTGTGGCATTTCATTTTCAGGAATCTCATCCAGCACCACATATTCTTGTTTGTCCTGTTCATTTTTCTTTTCCTGCATCTATTCTTTATACATAACCTTCTCATTAAATATAACATCTCTACTTCTAATTATTTTCTTATTTTCAAAATCCCATAACCGATAGCCATATTCATCTATCCCATATCCAATGAAGGTACATTTCTGAGATTTAGCATCAAGCTTGGTTTTGTTTTCTTTATCAACATGGACAAAAGCTTCGCAACCAAAAGTTTTTAGAAAAGAATAATTTACCTTTTTACCAGTCCATGCCTCCTCTGGAATACCACCATCCAAAGGGGTTGAAGGTCCTCTATTTATCAAATAGACAGCAGTATGTACAGTATCTGCCCAAAAATGTAAAGGCAATCCAGCATACAATCTCATGCTCCTCGCACGTTCCATGATGGTCCTATTCATTCTCTCTGACACACCATTTTCCTGTGGAGTTCCTGGAACTGTCTTCTGCTTTTGAATCCCATTTAAGGAACAATAATCTTCAAATGCTTTGCTGCAATACTCACCTCCATTATCCGATCTGAGACACTTCAACTTTTTTCCTGTCTCATTCTCAACCAAAGCTTTCCATTTCTTAAAAGTTTCAAAAACATTTGATTTTTGTTTTAGAAAATATACCCATGTTTTCCTGGTTGAGTCATCAATAAAAATAACATAATAACAAGAGCCACCAAGAGATGATACCTGAGCCGGTCTCCATACATCTGAATGTACAAGCTCTAACTTCTCACTCTTCTTCTCTTTCCCAACCTTGAGAAATCTGACTCTTTTCTGTTTACCATAAACACAATTTTCATAGAACTCTAAATCAATCTTCTTTAGTCCTGGCAATAGATTTTTGGAGTGAAGTATTTTCATCCCTTTCTCACTCATGTGCCCAAGCCTATGGTGCCACATTATCGAATCTGTTCTTGCAACATTTATTGTTGTTGTCCCTGCAGTAACTTTATCTGTAGCAGCTAAGGTAGAGTAAGTGTTACCAGTACATAGATATAATGTGCCTACCTTCGCACCTTTAGCTACTACTAACGATCCTTTAGTGACCTTCCACATACTGTCTGAGAAGGTAACTATGCAACCTTCACTACCTAGTTGCCCTGCAGAAATTAAATTTCTTCTTAAATTAGGAACATGTCTTACCTCCTGCAGAAACCAATCATTACCATTCTGCAACTTGATCTTTATCTTTCCTTTTCCAACAATTTGACAGGGCTCATCATCACCCAAATATACCTGTCCAAAATCACCTTGAACATAATCTAGAAAATATTTTCTATGGGGTGTAGCATGAAATGAAGCCCCAGAATCTATTACCTAGGAATCATTAACATTATCCAAACATAAGATTAAAGCATCTTGTAAAGTATTACTTGCAATATTAGCTTCCTTACTGTCATTTTCATTTTTGTCTCCTTCTTTGTTTTTTCGAGACCAACAGTCTTTCTTTAGATGACCAGGCTTTCCGCAGTACCAGCAATCTTTCTTTCCTCTAGATTGAGAACATCCTTTCTTTGACTTCCCTCATGACTTCTCATTCCCAGGGCCTTTTCCTCTTTCTTTTGATCTTCCTCTGTTCTCCACATTCAAAACACTACCCGATGATGTTGGAGTCTCACCTGTGCTTTTCCTTCGCATTTCCTCGCTTAGGATAACACCAACAATATCATCAAATACCAAAGTATTTTTACCAGAGACAGAGTTACTTATAGCCATAACCAAGCTATTCCAGCTTTCTGGCAAAGAACATAAAATCAAGAGAGCCCTAACCTCTTCTGCAAAGGTAATTTTTACCGAAGACAATTGACTGGTAATTGTATTAAATTCATTTAAGTGCTCCGCTACAGATCCTCCCTCACTCATTTTCAAATTAAACAAACGCTTCATAAGAAATACCTTATTCGAAGCCGAGGGTTTCTCATACAGCTTAGCCAATGTTGCCATCAAATCTACAGTCATTTTTGCTTCTGTTATATTGAATGCTACAGATGACGCAAGGCACAATCGAATGGATCCTAGTGCCTTTCTATCTAAAATGTCCCACTCTTCATCTAATATTGTGGTCGGTTTCTTTGCCTTTCCTTCCAATGGCCGCCACAAATCCTTTTGATACAGGTAATCCTCCATCTGCATTTTCCATAACTGATAATTTTGGCCGTTAAACTTTTCGACCTTGAATTTGGAATCCTCCATTGCTCCCACTCAAATCTGAAAGTCCTGCCAATTTACAGAAAACCTCGCTTTGATACCAATTGTTAGGGTTTCAAGCAGATCCGAAGCAAATATGAACTAACAATTATATGCAGATTTAAATACAAAAGATAAAGAAATAAAATAGGACACAGATAACACAGAGATTTAATGTGGTTCACCCAGAATGGGTTACGTCCACCATACACAGCCGTCCAATCTTTCTTATTATCCAGCAAAAAATAGTACATCAACCTTACAATGCCTTAAGCATCCCAGCCGCTTATAACATGCGTTTTTAGGGCAACAAACAAACCCTTGCCTGGGGCCCGGCTCGGCCCTGGACCCCGGCGAGGATACGTGCTGAGTGTACAGTACTTTGCTGATCAGTCGCCACATTTCAACAAATATCAAGTTTAATTTCATTTTCCCCTTTTCCTTGAATCTCCACCTTTTTTTTCAATCTTCTCCTTTTTAGGATTTTGTGGGCCCAGATTTTGGGGATGAGACTAGGGGTTTTCAACTTTCTCGCTACCCATCTAGGTGGATTTTTCCTGCTACTATTTGTGCCAAGTGTGGGCTTCTGCGGGGGACCTTCATCCTCCAAGGACGTATATTCTAAATCATCTAAAACATGGATGTCATTCCAGTCCATAGCAATTATGCCCTCCACCTCACCAAACTTTGTATCTAAAACATCATGCACCTCGTGGTTGGCTAAGGATATAGGGTTTCTCAGAGTAGGGGAGGGTTTAATCTCATGAGCCTTAGCGAACTCCATAACTAGGAGGATTAATCCCTTATGTAGAACCAGGTTTTCCTCATTCTCAAAATACTTATGAATGGAATTCTCAAGCGATGACAACAAATAAAACGGGATTGAAATTATTTTATCATGCCTCAAGTGGTTCAAAATAGTAAAATGATAGGAAAATATACTAGCAAAGTGGTCATCGAGGCTTATGTACCTCATAATAAATTCTGCCATATCCACCCATAGCTTCAAAAGGTCCTTTCGATTGTAGCCTCCATCTGGGTTCTTCTTGACTCTGCTTCTTTCACTCTTTTTGTCATAGAAAATTGAGAGGGCTTCTTCCAAATTTTTCCTCTCCCTATAGAATTTTTTACCTTCCATGCTAAGCCCAAAAATATTAGCGATGAAAGGTTCATCAATCTTGAACTCTGCCCCATACACACTTAGAACCCCATTATTCCAATTTCTAACAAACAAATCTGTGAGGTGGTGGTTCTGACCATGGAGTTTTCTGACAAATGGTTCCATATTTTCGTCCATGACTTCCCTCCAGACCTCTTCATTTTTTTCACAAGGCTCGCATTAAGACAAATCTAATTTGTTCTTGTCTCCCCCCATAAGATTGTTGTCTCTGTAAATTTTACCAGTAACACTAAAACTAAGCTTCAGACGAATGAAAACAAACCAAACCCACAAGAAAAATCTAGAAGGTCGCCGCCACAATTTTCTATGAAAGCCTTACAAATGTAAAAAGTTGTCATAATTAATGCTCAATCAGAGAGATATTTTTAGCATCCTCCCTCGCTAGCTCACACAACTGAAATGGAAAGGAATCCCCTTCCCAACACCACTTTTCATCATCTCTAGCTACGTCAAGATTCGCCACATGGTCCGCAGGCCTATTACCCTCTCTCAAAATGTGCGAAATTTGAATTGCCTCAAATTTGGCAATCATATTGAAACACTCCTCATTAAATGATTAATCATCCAGCTGAGGGTAGTATTTTTAACCAAACAATTGATTATATTTAGCAAATTATTTTCCAACTAGAATTTCTTGAATCCACCACGGATAGCCATTTTGAGCCCAATGTAGGCTGCATTTGCCTTAGCATAATGGTTTGTCTGAGTGCCTAGTGGGAGTGCCACTGCTGAGACAAGCCTACCATTATAATCACGAGAAACTCCCCCACAACCTGTCGGCCCATGATTTCCTTTGGCCACCCCATCAACATTAATCTTGATCCATCCTTTGGGAGGAGCAATCCAAGAAATGTTGGGTCTGATGTGCTTTGTTTTAACAGTAGGTCTTGAAATATCCCAATCAATGTGCCATCTATTGATAATGTCCTAGTCAAATTTGGAGGAACGAATGGTAGGTTCAAGCTTACGTGAAGGGAAAGAAGAGATGAAGTTCTCCTTAATAGAGGATTGAATATGTCGAGCAACCACTACAGCCGGAGAATCTTTGTCTCTAAAGATGTAGTTATTATTTTCCTTCCAAATGCCCCTGGCAATATGAGGAAGCATAAAATTCCATAAAACCATAAGAGATTGGTTATTCGAGGGGAAAGACCGTTGAGACCAACAATCCATCAAGCTGGAGGAGAAACACCAACTAACACCCCAAAGTTCAAAAAAGTGAGCCCAAATCTCTTGGACAAAGGAACAATGAAGTAACAAGTGAGAAACATCTCTAGCCACTTCCTTACAAAGAAAGCAATGGTTAGGCAAAGACATCCCTCTTCTACATAGATTATCAAAGGAGAGCACTTTATTCTGAATAAAAAAGCCAAAAGAAAATGTTAACTTTAGGGATTAAGAATTTGTTATAGAGACAAGACCAGAAAGGGGTTGGGCAAAGGATCTTAAAAGAAAAGCAAAGGCCCGTGAGACAAAGAATCCTCCAGAGGAAGAGCCCACCCAAACTAGGGAATCCTCAATGGAAAAGGAAGGAATGTGAACATTCAAGAGCCATTTCTATAGGGGGAGGAGCAACGGATCCAGACTAGAGAAGTTAATCCATCTACCATTCTGGATATATTCAGTAACCCAATGGCCAATCTAATCTTTACACTTCTCCATCACAAGGGACAACCAACTATAGTCTTTTAAAGGATAGTCTCCAACCTGGACCAGTCTTCCCAAAATTGAATATTCTAACCATTACCAAGGGACCACATCAATCCTTCAAAGATTAGGCATTTGGTATTGAGAATGTTCGACCAAAGGAAAGAAGCATTCTGGGGCAGGCAAAGTCCTTCAAGAATATCTCAAGAATGGGTTAGACAAAGGTACTTCATGTGGATGATTGAAGTCCATTCATCAGACTCCTTAAGCACTCTCCAGAATTGTTTGACCAACAAAGCCACATTGATGTCACATATATGTCTAGTGGCAAGACCACCAAGATTCTTCGAAAGGCACACCTGATCCCATGCCGAAAGATGAAGGAAATTTTTAGATTCAGTACCTGTCCACAAAAAATTCTTCTAGATTTTCTCCATTTGGTTAGAAAACTTGGCAAGGATTTTAAAAAGACTCATGGCATAAACTGAGAGATTGTGCAAAGAGGCTTTAATCAATTGGAGCTTACTAGCTTGGCCTAGCAAAGAACCCTTCAAACTTGCAAGTTTGTTCTGGAAATGATCAATCAAATTAGACCAGAAAACATCTGGATCAGGACTCGAGTAGAGAGGGAGCCCCAAATAAGTATCTGAGAAGTAGGCCATCTTACAACCCAATGTCTCAGCAATCTAAATTTGTCTATGATTAGGGGTATTCAAGATGAAGATACAACTTTTGGGGAGACTAATCCTTCGAACAGAGCCTTTTTCATGAAGAGAAAGAAGCCGCTTCAACAATTTAGCCTCTAAGACGAAGCTTTCCCCCATCAACAAGGTATCATCCTCAAATTGTTGGTGAGAACATATATGAGATTCTGAAGAAGGTTAGAGACCTTTAAGCCTACCAGTATGAACTTCCCTACGAATCATCTTGCTAAGAGCTTCTCCCATAATGATGAACAAAAAAAGCGAGATGAGATTCCTCTACTTGAGACCTTTGGAGGCTGAAAAGAAACCAGAGTGAGATCCATTAATCAACACCAAAAATTTAGAAGTAGAGATGCATTAATTAATCAGTTGAATAAAATGGCCACCAAAACCAAAATCATGAAGCATCCTAATTAGAAAAATCCGGTCCACCCTATCATAGGCCTTTAGCAGGTCCAATTTCAGAAAACAAAACCCAGTTTTTTATTCGTCGAAAGCGAAAGGATATTTTCATGAACTGAAACAATGGAATCCAAAATTTGTCGCCCCGGGACAAAACCATTATGTTTCTTTTAGATAAAAAGGGAAATAAACTTTTTCACTCTAAGAACCAAAATTTTAGAAAATATCTTATAAATGGAATTACATAAACTGATAGGCCTGAAATCCTGAAACAACAAGCATCAAGTTTCTTAGGAATTAACACACTGAAAGTAGCATTTAGCTCTTTAAGAAGGGTCTAGGACCCAAAGAATTCCTGAGTAACATTCACAACATCTTCCCCCACAATAGACCAAAAAAGATGGAAGAAAAACATAGGAAATTGGTCAAGACTTGAAACTTTATTCCCTTCAAAGGAAAAAACTGCTTTCCTAACCTCATCAACTAAGGGGATTCTAGACAACTCATAATTCATGTCTGGAGAGATACGGGCCTAGATTTCATTAAGGATCTCTTCCTGAGCCACCAAGTCAAGAGGATCATCAAGAGATAAAAGCTCAGAAATTTATCGAACAACTTTAGAGCTCATCTTCTCCTACTTGTCAATCCAACGGTTATTAACATAGATCCTCTTTATTCCATTTGTATCTCTATTCTTAAGAGTCGTCATATGGAAAAAATTAGTATATTTATCACCATTTTTAATCCAAATCGCTATGGATCTTTGTTTCCAAAACTCCTCCTCTTTAGAAATGATATCATACAATTTGGAAAGGAGCTCCACTTCTTTGTCCATAATATTAGGGCAATACCCTTGGCATTGAATTTGAAGTTGAATATCATCAAGCTCCCTTTTCAAAGAATCTTTCAGATGGATAATGTTGCCAAATGAGGACTTATTCTATTGCTGGACATTAGCTTTAACATTAGATAATTTCTTGGCCACTCTATACATAGTAGTTCCATGGACCTCAATATCTCATGATTCTGCAATCCTATCAATAAAATCCGGATTATGGGTCCACATTTTTTCAAATCTAAACAGAAAAGTCTTTCTCCTACTAAGGGAAGAGATACTCAACAAAATATGGAAGTGATTAGATCCAATCTTGGATAATGTCGATAAATTACAAGAGAAATCCATCAACCAATCGGGGGAAATAAGACCCCTGTCAAGTCTAACTTGAATAAGTTTTGACCCGCTATGCCTATTGGACCACATAAACTTAGATCCACTTAGCTCTAGATCCACCAACCCCAAAGAATTAATAAGATCTAAAAGGTCTTGCTTACTGTCTTCAGAAATAGGAACAACACATTTTTTTCTAGATTTGAAATAGGGCAATTAAAATCACCCATCAAAATCCATTTCTCATTACACAAAAGTTGTCTCGAGCTAACCAAAGAGTTCCAAAGAATCTTATTGGCATTCCTACTATTAGGAGAATAGATATTGGAGATGATACAAGATGACCCATCCAAAAGATTAGTGATTATGGTAGCAATGTGATTCAGACCAGAGACAACTGTCGACCCTTGAATAACCCTTGGATTCCAAAAAGTAGAATAACCCTTGGATGTCTATTCTTGGTCTTAACACCTATAGACCCCGACACCACCCCAACATTTGAAGGGGGAGAGCTGGGACATCGATTCTTGGATCTAACTTCAATAAAAGGATTAGGATCCTCAGCCACTAGGCCAATATCCAAAGGGAAAATTGGGCATGAAGCTTTAGTAGAGGAAGAATCTAGCTGACCCATCTTTTCCTCGGATGACCCCATGTCCACAATCAAATTCAAAATTCATCTCCACAGATATAATGGGAGTAGGGGATCCCACAATCATCTTATTCTCCTCCGAAGGGCAGAAAATTTCCTCCAGAACAGGACATTCTGGGGGAGGGACCTTGTGAGATTTTGCCAAGATCTAGAGCCAATGGAAAGCACAAATAAGAGATAATAAAATAGATGATAGGAATAAACTATATTCTATCAAGATGAAAAATATGATCAACTAGATCATTACAAGATGTTCAATGAATGCTTGTCTATTTGTGCAAACAATGTAGATGAGCTTGCTTATATAGGCAAGACTAGGGATATGTGAGTATGCAAACATGACATGTGGCTCAATAAGAAACAAGGGTAGGTAGGAAATAAGTGTGGGTAGGTAGGAGAAACAATAAAATATTCCACATGAGGTGGAATGTAACAACAAGATAAGATCAACACCATAAAAGGTGGAAATTATCCTACACACACTATCCCAATGTGGCACAAACACCCAAGTGTCTCATACCCAAACTACTATTAAATTCATTATCCTAAGTAAACTTAAGTAAGGTGTAATAAAATCCAACATGAATAATTATTTACACTAACACCCCCCCTTAAGTGCAACTTAGGAGAATGCACTAAAGTCTACAATGCAACTAAGCAATGCAAGATGGGTCCCGGCTACAAGGCCATGTTAGGTACCCATGTACAAATGCAAATGCATTCTCCCATAAATGAAGAAAGAGAAAAAACCCAATGGGAAAAAACCCTCCCCCAAAAGAGAGATGATGAAAGCACACAATGCTCTCAATGATGAAAAGAAGAGACCATGAAGCCCCCCGTCAATGTCGAATCTCCTACAAGGATGGTCCAATGATGTTGACCAAAATACCTCCCCATAAGGAAGAAAGAGAGCCAATGCTACACCAATAATGTCAAAGTGTGACAAAACCAGCTACCAAGTCGATGACGATGACTCATTCGTTGTAACAAAATGAAGATTAGGCATGGAGACAACCTACTTTGAGCATCATCTGGATACTCATAAATGGAAAAAATATTTGTACAATCTAAGTCTCATGGGAGCCATGCACAAATGTGTACAATCTAAGTCTCAACTAGAGCCATGCACCAAGTCTCACAAGATATTCCTAATCTGCGTGTACAAGAGGATTACATCAAATAGTCAACAATGACAAGATAAAAAGAGGTGTGGAACTTTATGATAGTGCGAGTAAAAAATTTCTCAAGCAAGAGCATACATCATGATAAAATATTCAAATGTGGAAACATGAAAATGATGCCACCAAAAAAGAAGCCCTGTAGAATACTGCAGATGAAGATGCCTCCGAATGGAATTTCACCAAGAGATATAAATGAACAACTGACCCCCCATAAAAAGATCATGTTGGCACTTGCAAATAATGGCAAAGTGGACCTCTAATTTCAATGATTACAACTTCTCAAAATGAGATATAAGAGACTTCAACAAATACTGCTAGTGATCTAAACTGAGATCCAAGCAAAATACAAGTACCAAATAGGCCAAAAAATGACCAAATACTGAAAGTACAATTTCTACTCATAGTCACTACAAACTAATGGCAGATTATGAAAGTAGACAAAAAATTATGCACTCTCTAAAAAAAAGGCAGCTGAAAAGTGATGAATACTAAGAGGGGGGGGGGGGGGGTGGGGGGTGAATTAGTATACCCAATAATCTTACCAAACACTTCAACAGTTTTACTGTAGACCAGTATAGCCCTTTCAACAATAAACTGGTTAATACACAAACAAGATAAATAGCAAATAAAGCATTCACCCACAATAACACAATCACCATAGCACAAGATATTTTGACGTGGAAACCCAAATGGGAAAAACCATGGTGAGTAAAACTCACAAGTCTACTATCTGCAGAATAGCAACCAGACCGGTTAAGGTTAGATCGCTTAAGGCCTTATAATGTTCTTCACCAGAATAGATCCTTTTAGGAATCCTGATCTCTGTTAGGAGATAAGTCATGTTAAAGACTACCCTGTTAAAGGATTTCAGATCCACAACTGTGAACCACCTTGTTAGAGGATTTAGAACAGGCTTAACTGAGCCTACCCGGTTAAGGGTTTCTCACTTGTCGAAGAGATTAGTAATCAACAAGTAAGTGATCTAGAAAGTAGCACAAAATGCTTAGTTAGATCCTTGATAACTCTCTATTAATGCATTGGAGCATTACTTCAGTCTTCTGTCCTTTGCAAGTTCAATCTCTATCACAAGATACCTTCTTGCAAAGACCTAATCTTCTTACACAACACTTCACACACATATAAAACCATAGACATGATGCCCTCATATAGGAGTCTGATTTCATGTCGATCCAATGAGATTAGACTACAATTTCCTAGGTACAGTGCATCTCAACACAATTTGTAACATGACACATAATCACCACATCAGTGATAGTGTCGGTGGATGATAACTCATCACACTTGACAAGTTTTCTGATTAACAAAACATAGTATACCAATTACCGGTTTACAAACAAAGACTGGTAAACTGAAACATAGTGTTTTGATCTTAAAAAGATTGGTTGCCGCTTGGGGTCCTCGTACTGCTTAAATTCCTCATACCGCTTGAGGTCCTTGGTCATGCTTTGACTGGTAAGCTCCTTTTGCAAACACCAATAGTCTTCAACAAACAAAGACTATGCATATAATACCAATTTAAACAATACATCACATAGTACTGGTTGAGAATAAATCATATAACAAATAAGTGTGTGTCCATCAATGACAATCACAACTAAACATCAGCAAAATGCCAACAATCTCCCCTTTGGCATTGATGGCAACACTTAGGAAAATTTGACATCTAAGTGCTTATAAAACAAAAATGATGCCATAATCAAATTACTCCCCCTAAGCATATACACTACTCCCTTTGCCAAAATTACAAGCATGTACTACTTCCATTTGCATAAAATTTTCACAATACCACTCCCCCTTTGCCAACAATGATAAAGTAATTCAAACATGCCAAAGAGATTTACCAAAAACATATTGGATAACATAAAAATAGCGTATATGTTTATGACAATAATGAGTAAAGCTTTTCAAAAATGAATTTAAAGTTTTTCAAAAATTCCTTCATGTCTGTAGACCAAGTATCTAGGAGTGAGGCAACAATTTCACTCTGAGTCTTCATCTGGAATGCTAACTCCTCCATGGCATCAATAGTGCTCAATTCCTGAGTGACAATAATTCTTGAGGCTGCTTGCAAATCTCTCAATCAATCCTGGCAATCTATTGTCTGTGAGTCTGTGCAGTCTGCCCATACACTGTGTAGGAATCATATGGCACTTTGAAGTTTGCTATATACTTCTTTAACTCTGATTGAATTTGACCTTTCTTCTTCAGAGCATCATCATAGAATACATCGGCCTAGCAGATTTTGCTCAAAGGTTTATGTCCTTCAACCATTGCCAGACTGATATCATCTCTTTGATGGATCATCTTGGCCCTGTCTTCATTAAATTGCTTCACCAATGCAACTTTTAGTGCCTTTGCATGCTTTTTCTCTGTAGTAGCCTGGACAATATCTTCCAATGATTGCACTTGATCACCCACTAATGTGCATAGAAGTTTCAATTGGGCCAGTGAGGAATCAGTACCGGAAAGATCAGTATCGGGGACTATGGTTGAAAGAGTGTCAATAGCAAGTTGAATAACATCTTTTTATTTCTTCCTGCTTAGTTCCTCCAATCTTTCTTGAGCAAGTTGAATACTTCTCAGTAGCTCATTTTCATCTACAGATTTGGTGAGACAGGCAAGAATCAATTCACTGTGACCGATGGGATCAACCTGTTTGGCTTGAACTCCAGTTGCCTTGGGAGTCTTGGAAGTCTGTCCACCTTCCTTTTCTTTGATCTCCTCTTGTCTCTTCTTCTCCTTCTCTTCTTTCTCCTTATCCTCCTTGTTGGCCTTCTCTTTTTCCTCTTTCTCCTTCTCCAGTTTCTCCTTCTTTGCCTTCTCCTTCTCCACTTTATCCTTCTCCGGTTTCTCCTTCTCTACCTTCTCCTTCTCCACTTTCTCCTTCTCTAGTTTCTCCTTCTCTTCCTTCTCCTTCTCTGCTTTCTCTTTTTCAACTTTCTCTTTTTCCACTTTCTCTTTCTCTGCTTTCTCTTTCTCCGCTTTCTCTTTTTCAGCTTTCTCTTTTTCCACTTTCTCTTTCTCTACTTTCTCCTTATCTGCTTTCTCCTTCTCTACTTTCTCTACTTTCTCTTTCGATTTGCTTTGGATACCTTCTGCATCTTGACAACTTCTTTACCCTGCAGATGAGAATCTTTGTATAGGTAGATCCCACTCCTTGCAAACTCCCCTTGATTTTTCTAGTAACCAGTAGGTCACTTGACCATTGAACATCACCAACTCTAGGAAAATACCCTTGAAATTAGAAAAACAACCCGACAAGTAGTTGACCGAATTTGAACCTTATTGTCTTGTCCTCTTTGATGGATTTCAAATTCTCTATGAGTTGTTTTTGCATACAGGTACACAAGTCGTATTCTGCATCATCCTTGATCATTCGATAAGCGGCATGCACCGCAGTGGTAGGGACAAAGTTCATTCTGCTAGCATAGAATACTCTATACCCCATCACCATGCATGCATACTTCACCAAGTCATCTCTTATGGTGTTGAAAGTCATTGCCCTCTTGTCGCTCATAGAACCAGTGAGCTCTATCACTTCGGCTTTTGTGATCTTACAAAGAATGGGGACTTCTCCAATATTGCAGAAACCGGTCATGGCATGGATTGCCTCTAGTGTGATATCATGGGTTCGCTCAAGATACATCTTGTCACCATGAACCCTACTAAGAATAATTCTTATATGATCTTTCGTGAATTCCTCGAGAAAATATATTGCATTATGGAATTTCTCCTTCTCGATCACGTTGTACTCTGGTTTAATCTTCTTATCTTTTCCACAGAACAAACTCAACTGGGAGTGAATCACTAGAGACCCTAGGTCTTCTAGTTTGCAATCAGTGTAAACAAAAACATCCCCTTCGACAATGACTCTGGCGAGAATTTGAGATAGGGCATTGTATTTCAACTTGTTCCTAAGAGATTCAGATGACTCCTCATGTGTGAAAGAACTAGACGAGACTTTGTATGTAGAAGCCATGTCTAAATTATTTTGAATGATAAGAGTGATTCGACAAAAAATACCTTTTCACTCTGAACTAGGGTTCGCCGATGTCGAGCACAACACACTTCTCCAAAAGCTTTCTTTACCACTCTGACCTCCACTCTGGATAACTTGAAATAACTATTGAGTCTTGCACAAGATTTCTTCTTCGATTGCAAGATTTATCACTTTGTTGCTCTGCTCAAGTTAGAAAAATGCTTCTTCGAAAATAGGTAAGTAAAAATGACTACAAAAATTGCCTTTATACATGCTACTACCTACCATAATAAATGCATCACCGTTAGGGCACAAACCCTAATTTTACCTTTTACCACTTTATTTCTTCTATCGATCGATAGATAACCAATACCGATAAAAGCATTTTACCGATATACTCTGGGGGTTTAAAACATTGTTACTGATATGTTCCCCCTTAAGCTTTTCAAAGCTCAATTTGTCGATTCAAGGGTCTCCACACTAGGTGCAGAAACTGGTACATCTTGTGGCTTCTCTTCAGATTTATTTTTCCAAATTTTATCCATATCGGCCTAAATGGTTTCAACATCAACATTTCCTTTACCTTCTAGGTTGACCGGTTTATCTTCCGATGGATTCTGTCTTAGTCTACATGCTCTGGCAAGATGTCTCGGTTTATGACAACAATAGCATACCATACCCGGTGCTCTTCCATGGTCTGGTGTTAACCTTTCCATTCTTTCTCCTACATGTTGTAGCAGTGTGACCGCTACCATGACAGATCACACAGGATGCTCTCCAACCATTTGTCACTCCATAACCATTTGACCTGTGGTCATAGGTTCTATACCGGTTTGGGTTCGGGTTCATAAGAGGTTCTTGGACAACTCCTTTTGATCTTGGTGCATAACCTCCAGAGTTGTTCATAACTGATCTTCACTCAAAGGATATATGCCCAAACTTGTTGCATGCATAACAATGACCATTAAATTTACCAGTTCTAGCCTTATGGTGATACACATTATTTTGCATGTAAGGGAAATTATTATAAGTCTTTCTCCTACTATATTGGTAGTATGTCCTTCCTTATGACAGTTAAAGAATACAAGTTTGAACTTTGACTTACTTTTTCTTTTGTTGTTGTTCTCAAGTACCGGTTTCTCTTTTGGTGCATAAATCTTGGTTCCAGAGGATTCACCTTCCTCACAAGCAGAGAAACCAAGTCTAGTGGTATCCTTTGATGGCTTCATTGATTCCAACTTTTGCTCCAACTTTGCAGCACTCCATTTGAACTTTACAAGTATCTCCTTCATCTCAGCAAGTTCTTTGGAAAGAGCTTCATTGGTCTTCATTAGGGTTTCATTCTGATAAATGGCTACATTGAGTTCTGCTTTCATTTCTTCTTTCTCTTCCTTACCCTCTTGCAGATAAGCGGTAATGGTACCAATTTATTGTTTCAACTTAAAGATCTCGTGCTCCTTGTCCTTCACTAGATTCTCAGCTTTTCTTCAGTTTTCTAGTTCTTGACTCATCCTAATGGTCGGTCCTTCTAGCTCCCTCCTCAGATTAGTTTTGGACTCATTCAGTTTCTCCACTTCTTCAACTAGGGAATCCATGTTTGCTTCATCAAAAGAGTTGTTTTCAGTAATCTCTGGCATTTGCTCAACAAGTTCTCTTCTTTTGGATAAAGAGGCTTTATACTTGACCTTAAGTTCATCATAGGCTTTCTCGGATTTAGCCAGATGATGAGTGAGTTCCCTCATGCTATATTCCCCCATATCTCCTTTCAAGTGGTTACACTTAAAGAAAGGTTGGCTCTGATACCAATTGATGAATACTAAGAGGGGGGGTGAATTAGTATACCCAACAATCTTACCAAACACTTTAGCAATTTTACTGCAGACCAGTATAGCCCTTTCAATAGTAAAACGGTTAATACACAAACAAGCCAAATAGAAAATAAAGATTCACCCATAATAACAAAATCACCATAACACAAGATATTTTGACGTGGAAACCCAAATGGCAAAAATCATGATGATTAAATCTCACAAGTCTACTATCTGCAAAATAGCAACCAGACTGGTTAAGGTCAGACTGGTTAAGGCTTTATAATGTTCTTCACCAGAACAGGTCCTGTTAGAAATCCTGATCTCTGTTAGGAAATAAGTCCTGTTAAAGGATTTTAGATCCACAACTGTGAACCACCTCGTTAGAGGATTTAGAACATGCTTAAATGAGCCTACCCAATTAAGGGTTTCTCACTTGTCGAAGAGATTAGTAATCAACAAGTAAGTAATCTAGAAAGTAGCACAAAATGCTTAGTTAGATCCTTGATATCTCTCTGTTAATGCATTGCAATATTACTTCTGTCTTGTTTCCTTTGCACGTTCAATCTCTATCGCAAGATACCTTCTTGCAAAGACCTAATCTTCTTACGCAACACTTCACACACATATAAAACCCTAGACATGATGTCCTCATATAGGAGTCTAATTTCATGTCGGTCCAATGAGATTAAACTATAATTTCTTAGGTATAGTGCATCTAGACATAATTTGTAACACGACACAGAATCACCGCATCAGTGTTGGTGGATGATAACTCATCACACTTTACAAGTTTGTCGGTTAACAAAACACAGTATACTGATTACTGGTTTATAAACAAAGACTGGTAAACTAGAACATAGTGTTCTGATCTTTAAAATATTGGCTTCCGCTTGGGGTCCTTGTACTGCTTGAAGTCCTCATGCTGCTTGAGGTCCTCGGTCATGCTTTGACTGGTAAGCTCCTTCTGGAAACACCAATAGTCTTCAACAAACAAAGACTATGCATATAATACCGGTTTGAACAATACATCACATAGTACCGATTGGGAATAAATCATATAACAAATAAGTGTACATGTCCATCAATGACAATCACAACTAAACATCATCAAAATGCCAACAAAAAGGAGTCCATATGAGCCCAAATGAAGCCTCCAAAGTTGTAAAAAATTGGGATTTCATAATTTCCGAATAACTTGTATCCAAAAAATAGAAAAATCATGCACCGTTGTACAGATCACAAAACTCTGTCTCAAAACAAAAAAAATTCCTTGAAAAAAGGAGTCCAGATGAGTGAGATATCACTATTTGAAAATTGCCTACAAAATTATAATTTCTAGAAAATTTCCGCCGCAACTTCAAACTTCAAATGCCTCTAGATTTGACCTCCGAAGTCCGATTTGGATGAAACAAAAGGCAAAAATGACTTTCTTTGCACCTTCTCAATCCAATGGTAATCTTAGATTTGACCCATCAAGCTTCAATAATAACTTGCAATAGAAAGCTCCAAAATACAAAACTCCAAATAGCATCAAATTTCACTCAATTGGCAAACCAACGACACTCTAATGGCTCTAATACCATGTGAGATTTTTCCAAGATCTAGAGGAAATGGAAAGCACAAATAAGAGATAATAAAATAGATGATAGGAATAAACTGTATTCTATCAAGATGAAAAATATGATCAACTGGATCATTACAAGATGTTCAATGAATGCCCGCCTGTCTGTACAAACAATGTAGATGAGCCTCCTTATATAGGCAAGGCTACGGATATGTGAGCACACAAACATGACATGTGGCTCAATAAGAAACAAGGGTAGGTAAGAAATAGGTGTGGGTAGGTACCTGGAGAAACAATAAAATATTCCACATGAGGTGGAATGTAACAACAAGATAAGATCAACACCATAAAAGGTGGAAATTCTCCTACATACACTATCCCAATGTGGCACAAACACCCAACTGTCTCATACCCAAACTATTATTAAATACATTATCCTAAGTAAAATTAAGTAAGGTGTAATAATATCCAACATGAATAATTATTTACACCAACAGACCTCAAAAGGAACAACCTTTGAATCTTTAACCATCATCTCCCCCTGTGAAATCTGATATTCCTGGCTTTGAATACCAAGAGAGACCGACGCTTGAGGCTGTGAAAATTCAATTTCTCGGGCGCAAGGTGCGTATCCACTGAAGGAGCCGATTTAGAGTATTTTTTCCTCCAAGCTTTTTTAGTCTGAAGCTTGACAGGGAAGTCCTTGGCCCAATGACTAGCCTTCTTATAATGGAAGCAAGCAAAATGAATTGATTCATATTCCACTTTTTGAACCCATTTCCCAAGCTTCGATTTGAAAGTGATTTCCTAGGGAAGGTCTACCAATTATTTAATATTCACACAAATGCGAGCATAGACCAGTCTTCGTTTGGTTGTTGTCAATGGGTCCAGAGATAGCAACTCACCAAAACAAGTAGTCAGCCCATAAAAGATTTCATCCCAATATTCGAAAGGGAGACCCGACAAGCAAACCCAAATGGGGGCCTCATTGCACTGTCAATCTTTAGGATTGAAACCAGGTTCCCACTTCTTCAGAGCCAAAGAGGATTTACCCAACATCTGTGGACCTCTTGCTAAGATAGATTTTAAATCCTCATCACAGTTAAAGGAGAAAGAAAAAAAACATTTTCTATCGCAGTAACTTCAATTTGGCCCTTTCCTTTCCATTTTCGAGAAATTGAGGCATAGACAGTTTCTATATTAGGCCTCGGCCCCACAAATTTACCCACCAAGATAGATGCCATATTGGCCAGGTTTTTATCCACAATACAATCCGGAATGGAAATAGAACACAAACAAGAAATAGGATCTACGCTATGAGAAATAGAAGAAACTGACATCTTTTGGATGAGAACCAAACAAAGCTAACCATTTCTTATTGCAGCCAACTGCAGAAGAAGAGTCCAGATGATTGGCAGAAACACACAGGTTGTCGATACTATCAGATGAAGCATCATTGTGGCACGTTGGAAAGCACAGAGTATCATCATCCTAGGACTTACTACCACCCCCATCATCTTTTCCATCTGCATCCTCCACCATTTCTGCCCTCACTACACTTTCTCACCTACAACACATTCAAATTTGCTTCCTCCACCATTTTCGTTACTCTTTTTTTCCCAACACAGGGATGTTAAACTTACTAGCCTCACCCACAATATTTATGTTCCAACAATAGCAAAAAAATTGAAGTACATAAGGAGAAGACCAACCGCAACATAGTAAAAATAAGCCAAAATTGTAAAACAAAAATGGGGTGATACTCTCCTCCTTAATAGAGTTATTATGGTTGTTGATTTTATGTTCTTTTTCAATTTCCATTCTATCGATTAATACATGAACACTTTAAAGTATGCATACTTAGTTTAATGCTATTGTTTGAATATTTTTCTATGCATTTCGCATTTGGTATTGGAGCTTTGGTTTTAATTAAGGGGGACACTTTTCTAAATGTTTTGTAAATTTTTAACATTATAATGGAAACATCTTATTGTTTGTTTATAAATCAATGCATGTATGTTGAAAGCCATGACAACTACATCTTAGTTGGAGATTGAGACATGCAATGTTATTAGTTATAAGATTTGAAAACTTAAAATGGAAGATTTCTTTGAAGAGAGAAACTATTGAATTTTTCTTTGAGAAAGATTAAACCAAAAGTATATCTAATGATAATAAGATATTAAATTAAATATAAACACAAGAAACCATTTAGTTGATCCTTGTAAATTATATCTTACTAAATGTCTTAGAGGAGGCCATCATATATCACTTGTGGAAAAGGATTTGTAATTTCTACTAAAGGCTGATCCCACAATAGTGTCACCCACTTACGGGACGTCTTAATTTTTGCATGAAGTCACATATTTTTTTAAGAAAAATTAACTATTTTAGTCTTGAGGGTTTCCATCTTAAGGGGTTTCATTTAAGGAGGCTAGATAAAACCTCCTTGGATAGAATGCCCTTGGGCTTAAATCAAACCCTTGACAGAGTTTCTTGTACATCTATAATGTCGACAACAACAAAAAAAAAATCCTTCACCTTTTTGGGGATCAAATAAAGTCATTTAGAAATGTCACTTTTTAAGTATGTAGCCCTTACTATTACCTTTACAAAAATATTATATTTATTTAATATTATATATAAAAAAATGATAATGAATGTAGTTTCATTATGAAAAAACAATGACCTTTATTCAAGATACCAGTGTCAATGATAAAGGAAACAAAAAAGTAGCTCCTTCTAATCAAAATCTTCAAATTTTCACTGATCATTTACCTTCACATTCTACTAATGTGATTGAGACTGATCATCTTGCCTTGGCTCCCGATGATCTTGGCCTCGAGTCTAAAAATGTGGTGAACCTTATAGATCAAAATGAGTCTCCTAAGGACTTATGCATTACATTTGATCCTAGTGAGACTATTGAAGCACCTACTAGCCCATTATATATAATTGTGAAAATCAAAGGCATACCTTCTCAAGGGGTGCTCATTGATCCACCTTGCATGGTTAATGTGCTAACTAGAGAATTTCTTTATACTTTGCAATTGCATCAAGTGACATATGATGAAACTGATGTGATAGTTAGATTTTTTTATGGCTTCTCTTGTCCTACTATTGGTTCTATCACACTTCCTATTGATGTCGACACTAAATTCTTAGATGTTGTCTTTGCTATCATTCCTACATCTGATCAATTTCGTATGAAGTTGGGACATCCTTGGCTCTCTTCCATGAAAGAAATCGCTTCTATTGTTCATAAGGGTTTGAAATTTCCTCATGATGATAGAATAATAACTATTAATCATGGCATTTATTAACCTACAGTGAGGCATGGAGATGTTTGTCTTGATTACTTTTTGTCCGAACAAATCCAACCTCTTCAACCTAGAAGTGATGCTCTCTTTAAATCACATCAACAATGGAAAAATGACATGATTTTATCATTAAGTAAACCTAGAAATCCAACACTTATCCTTCCTCCTAATGATCATATTCCTCTTCTTATGGATAAGACTATCCTTCCTCCTAAGGATAGAGATATTCTTTCTGCTAAGGAGGAATCTATTCCTTCTCCTAAGGATGAGTCCATTCTTTGTCCCAAGGATAAAAAAGAACTTCCTCCTAAGAATAAATCTATTCCTCCTTCCAAGGATAAAATTATTACTCCTCCTAAGGATAGACATATTCCTCCACCTCATGCTGGACCTGGTCTCCTTCCCACACCTTTTATTTCATCTTTATACGACGTGGTTCTACCTTCTACATCTTACAAAGGGAAGCACCTGGCCTCTCCTATTGTTCAACCTAAAAGACCCTCTCCTATGCATCCTTCCTTAAAAGAAGAAAAGAAGCATATACTTGAAGAACCTAAACCTTCACAACGTTCAGCTAAAACTAAATGAAACTGTTGTGCGAGAGAACACTGACATAGACATCGTGCTAGATCTCATGAACTTTCTTCCCAAACCATTTCTTCTCCCAAGACACCAACTGCTGACATGATTCTATTTGTTCAACCTTCTCCTAATTAATATGTTCAACCTAATTCTCCAAGATGTAAAATGCTTAAGACAAATTAT
Source organism: Cryptomeria japonica (assembly GCF_030272615.1). Classification (NCBI taxonomy): domain Eukaryota; kingdom Viridiplantae; phylum Streptophyta; class Pinopsida; order Cupressales; family Cupressaceae; genus Cryptomeria; species Cryptomeria japonica. The sequence goes on along the minus strand of NC_081405.1, from coordinate 486,658,835 downwards.
GGTTCAAGTTCTATTCCTATTAGAGATCCTATTTTTGTTAATCTTGATGAAGAAACAAGTGAGAATGTTGTTAATGATGAAAATGTTGATCCTAATATTTCAGATAATGAAAATGAATATGTTCATGTTGACAACAATTTATCTAAATAATTTTCAAAAGCTTTAATCCTAGCTCCTAGTAACAAACAAAGTGACTCATCATTAGAGCATGGTCCTTGTTTGGAACTTGTGATAGCTCCATATATTGTGCTCGATTTTGCTCCTCTTGCATGTTGTCCATCTTCCCAAAACAATGATCGCAAAATCTGGGGGAGGATGATGTGCTTGATTAGCTTCATTATCACCGTATATTCTCTCTCTCCTCTCTTGCTTGTTTGTGACCTTCTTCTATTTGTCTCTTAATTCTTCTATTTTTTATCCCTAGTGTTGTCTACTTGAGGATGATGCAAAGCATTGAGATCTCTTTTGGTCTCTCCTATGTGGACTCAAAAGACACATGTTCCCTTCTTCCATTTTGGTTTCCTTTCTTTGGGGGGATGAGGACAATTCTATGCATATATATAGACATGATATACATTTCTTATCATAAAAAACATACTGACTCCAAAGTTAAGTGAAACCACCCCATGCTTTGTGTTTTGTGATCATTATCCTTTGATTTTTCCTCTCTTGGGGGATTATTATTGTGATAATGTGCATGGAGTTTTTGGGTGTATCTTACCTTAAAGAAATTTCTCTAGATAAGGTGTACACAATCGCTTTAATGTGGGGGCATACACTCTACTCAATGATTCTCTCTATTGTGCATCTTGATACTTAGGTTACTTAGTGAACTTTGTCTTTTGCTTTGTAATTTTGGTATTTTTATTTTCATGACTCATAGTAAGAGAACCTTACTATTTTGTAGTCATGGTTCTCTCTCTTTCCTTCATGATGTCCCTTTTATCTTGTTAATGAAGTTGTGATCTATCTTAAAGTGCACTGGGGGCTTGGTGTATCTTTCCTCCTCGATGACTTGCTAAATGTTTTTCAATGTGAACCCTTTGTACTTTACCAAGAGTATGATTGACTTCATACTCCCGCTAAAGTGGATGCTAAATGTAGCGTCCTAAAATCGTACACCTTTACAATTTTGACCGCATTTGGATCTTCACCTTACTGTTTGCACCCCTTGGCCTGTTTGAAGACCTGATTATGCTCATACCCCTCATAATTCTCATAAAACTTGATTTCCTCCCCCTTGGGCACCTTGATCCTAACCCTAAATAGGGTAGGACCAAGGCATGGTGCCCTGGTCCTCCCTAAATTGGGCCCCCTTTAAACCCATTTTGGCATTTCAAAATTAAGCAGGATTCCCCTCTCCCTATCAGCTCATGTCGGAAAATTAGTCAATTTTTCTTGATGAGCAAGTATATAAAGAGGTTTTCCCCTCTCATTTGATCATGCACAAGAATAAAGTGTACACATACAATAAAGCCTTCAAGCATTTGAGAATTAATTAGTGTTCCTTCAAGCCTTGGACCAACAATAGAGTCAAGATTCAAGCATTGAAGAAGACATCATTCATCCTATTTTTGTTGAAGACTTCATCAAACCCTAATTCCGTGTGGAGACAAACAAAAATTCACTAGGAGGTATATCACTTGATTTTCAATCATAATTCAACATTTCCCTCAAAAGGAAAATATTCCATTACAATCATTTCAATTTCATGGTTAATTCCAAAAAAGGGGTTTGACCTAAGGCAAGCCTCTATTCCCAACCTATTCCCCCTTCTTTCTGTGTGCAAGAAATAAGTATGGAGCAGCAACCTTCAAAATAAGCTTTATTTACAAAGACAAATCAATCCCCCTTTGGTGTTTGAAAACTACGGAGGACCAAGGCGACCACCACCATGGTCCGGACATTTTAGGAGCTCTTTCAAAGATCAAATTTGACTCAGCTTGCATTGCTCAGTTCTAGGTTTCCAGCTCGATCTCATATCTGCAGCTTATAGTTTACATGTTTTTACCTTCATTTCTTAGCACCTTACCTGATTTCAACAATTCAACTAATAAAAGAGGAATAAAACAATCACATAATTAACCTAAATCCATTCAGTATTTAGTTCTTATCTGATTTGTGACTGAATCTAGTGGATTCCATTTCCTCTTTTGAATGTAATGGTCCCTAAGTGAAATATTAGTGGTTTTAATCCCTCTAAGGGTGGGAGCCTTAAATTGTTCCATATTACACCTTTATATTCAAATTTGGCTCTAATTTGGGGGGACAAAGATGCATAGGAACTCTTATCTAGGACAAAGGCACCCAAAAAATCTTTTCCACCCAAAACAAGGTGAACAAGGCAATAATGTGGTGCACAGAGCTCGAGACAAGGGTTCATATTGTCATGCAAATAGATGACATTAAATTTGAGGTAAAAAGGCCAAAAATAGTCTTGGATAAGAGCTAAGAGGGAACATGTTGCAAGGTGTGTGCCCTTGGTCTCCTTGTGTTGTGCAACACAACACTTGAGTTTGTGACATGGCTTAATCGCCTCATGTGGATTCTATAAGTCTAGTGGTTGTATCAGGCATTGACATGTCTATCTTTTTGTGCAATGACAACTACACTTGTAACAAGTGGTATCAGAGCTTGGTCACAGGTTCAAACCCCTCACTTGCATTGGGGGGATTGTTGTAAGCTGTGCGCCCTTGGTCTCCTTGTGTTGTGTAATGTAGCGCTCCGGTTTGTGACATGGCTTAACCACCTCTTGTGGATTCTATAAGTCTATAGGTTGTATCGAGCATTAACAGGTCAATCTTTTGGTGCATCGACAACCACACTTGTAACATAACACACTAAGGAAGAGACACAAAAAGTGGTATAAATTATATAGGGTTATAATTTACGATGCTACATATCCTATCTAATATGAGTCACATATAATGGTCATCACAAACCCTCTCTCCCCTCCACTAATAGCCTCCTCTACAATTGGCTCATCACAACCTCTCTCTCTCTCCCCTCACATATGAATCTACAAGATCCTCCAATATAATGGTCACCTCCCCTATCAATAATTGAAAGCTACTCATAGCGCTATGTCATTACTCCATAAAGTGATCATCATCACTTGATGAATCCTAATATGAGGCATCCTCAATATCTCCCATATTCCTAACCCTCTCAACCACTTCACACCTATTAACTCCAATTAATATCATAATTGCATCATAATTTACCATCATTACTCTTGCAACAGTAGTAGAAGCAATACCCTTGACTCATACATAGTCCATTATTAGAATATTCCTTTGTAAATTCCCCTAGCCAAACCCTAGTTTAAAAATGTCAATGTAAAAAAAGGTTATTGGATCACTTTTCTTAGGTTCCCAATTGTCTATCATGGGTGCCCCATCCTCTTACCCAAGAACCTATTTTCCCAACTTAAATATACCTTATTCTCTTACCCAAGCACCCATTTTCTTATCATAGTTGCCCCATCCTCTTACCCAAGTGCCCATTTTACCAGCATAGGTTCTCTACCCTCTTACCTAGGTACCTACTTTATAAACATAGGAAACCTATCAGGTCTTACAAAAGCACTTATTTTTCCAACATGGGTGCCAATATCCCCTCGTGCAAGCACCCATTTACCTAGCCCAAGTATCATCCCTTTGTGTAGACACCCTCATGCCTAGCAAAAACACCCATATCCCTTGCAAAACTACCCATATGATTGGTGCAAGTGCCACCTACTCTGCATAAGCACCTGTATGCCTTGCACGAGCACTCATTTCATTTTCACAAGTGTCCTTGTACACAAGCACCCAATTACCCAACCCAAATGTCTAATTCACTGACATAGGCAACCCTTTGGACAAAACTCACTTTAGCTAAAAGAAAAATAGAAACACTAAATGAATTTAATTGAAAATTCAAATCCCTAACCCTCAAGACTTAAAATGAGGTACTTACCCATTCTCTTGCATCAACTAGCCATTGAAACTATTGAGTTTTCTCTGCATGATATATGTGACATGGGATTTGCACCATCTCTATCCTTTTCTCTCCTCCACTTTGCTCTCTATCTCTCAAAAATTTGTGTCGAAATGACTTCAAATGGGGTCCTCATCCATACTTATAGGCTTTCTAACTCTTAATGAGCTCTATAGGCTCATGGTGCTTGGCAATTTTTTCTCCTACCATGGATTTTTTGTTCCTTTTGGCTATAACTTTTGTTCTAAATTCTATATTCCTACTAACTAACACTTGCCTATATTTTTTGAAACATTATCAAAAATATTTTTATTTATTCTTCAAAAGGTTAAAATATTTAATTAATTTAACCTTTCCTTTCATATAATTCATCCAAAGTCCATTAATTAATTATTTAATTAATTAAATCATACTTTAATCTTTATTAGCTCTTTTCTTGAATTTAAATTCCTCTAAATGTCAAACTTGACATCATTGTCATATGTCATGTGCAAGCTTGCACATTATTCAAATAATCTTTCACCCCTCCTAATGAACCCACTGAGGACAAATGTCACCTTTCATTTGACTTCATATGAGATCGCTTCCCTATTTAAATAATATTTAATATTTATATTCTCAAATCCGTTAAAAGTAAATCTTTCCTTTTTTGGAAAGCCAACCAAATCATTCCTTCTTTATTCTCCAATCTCCATCACTTAGTCACACTATCTCATGAAACCCTCTTATTACATTTGTTTTTCTTTCTCTTTCTTGAGAACGCCACCTTCTGTGAGCCATTGATCTTAAGAAAAGATCTCAAGTGTCCATTCACTTCACCAAGAATCTATAAATCAAGACCTTCACCTTTCATTTTTATTAGGTGTTATTGTTGTATACTCTCGTGTATTAGTTTGTCATTGTGAACTTTCATGCTTGCCAAAATTATGTTGAAATTACTAGAAAGAAATCTGCATTAAAAATAGTTTGTGCTTAAATTGCAGAAGGATTTTATTTTTTAAATATTTTTATTTATTATAACAATGATTTAAAAGTGTTTGTATAAAATTATATTAACAAATATTTAATGATAAACATAATATTAGTGATGTTTTTTTATTTACTGTTGGAAGTGGGTGGATAAGGAAATTGGATCCCTGAAAGATGGGATTAAGGGAATTATTGAAACTTTCATGGAATCCCCTATGCCCAGTAAAACTGAGAAGATCATGAGCATGATCCAGAAGATATTTCAGGATGTTGAAACTATGAAGGTCTTCCATGAACGCAGAATTGATAAGCTGGAAGAGTGTGTGAGTGATATCAAGGAAAGCCTGAATCCAGTGGAAATCAGTAGGGAAGCGATGAACAATAGTACTGATGGTTTGGAGAAAATTACTTCCATGATGGCCGACTATAAAACCAGATCCATCGCAAGTGATCCTCCCTTGGGGGGAAAGTAAAAAAAGATTGCCTCAAAGGGTGGACAGAGTGTTGTTGGTGGGAAGACTAGCTTGGTTCCTTGCACTAGAACCAGAAGTCAGAGCCAGGACCAAGGAACCTCCAGATTCATCATGGAGAATTTGGAGAAAATTAAAAAGAAGATTATTCAGAAAAATAGTGAATTGGTGCACTCTCTTATTTGAATGCTTTGCACTATTTTTTGGCACTGTTGGTTTTGTTTTTTATCTTTCGGTCTGTGTGGGGTTTTTCTCCTGTTTTTCTTAGGTTTTGTATCTGGTTGGCTGTTGGCCTTGGTCTGTAATACTCTAGATTTCAGGTCCCTGTAAAACATGTTTTTGATAAAGATAAACAGGTTTTACAAGGACCTGAAACACAAAGTATTACAGACCAAGGCCAACAGCCAACCAGACCGAAAAACTAAGCAGAATAGAGGATAAGCCCCACACAAACTAACAACAAAAAACAAAAAGCTGAACCAAAAAATAGGACCACGTACTCAGCTAAGAGAGTGCATCAATTCAGTATTTTTCTGAATAATACTCCTATTAATCTTCTCCAAGTCCTCCATGATGAATCTGGAGGTTCTCTAGTCTTGGCTCTAACTCTCGGTTCTAGTACACAGACCCTAACTAATCTTCCCAACAGCAAAACTCTGTCCACCCTCTGAAGCAATCTTTTTCTTCTTTTCTCCCATGGGTGGGTCACTAGCAATGGTTCTGATTCTATAATCAGTCATCATGGAATTAATCTTTTCCAATCCATTAGCGCTATTGTTCATCTCTTGCCTATTGATTTCCACCAGATTGTTTAGGTTTTCCTTGCTCTCACTCACATCCTCTTCCAGCTTCTCAATTTTGCGCTCTTGCTTAACCTTCATGGTTTCCACATCCTACAAAATTTTCTGTATCATACTCATGATCATCTCACATTTTTTGGGCCTAGGGGATTTCATGAAGGTGTCAATGATTCCTTTAATCCCATCTTTTAGGGATCCAATTTCCTTCTCCACCCACTTCCAATAGTTCTCCTGACTTCTGGTAGCCTCCAATAGCAAATTTCCCATCACCCTCTCTTCCTTTATCTTGCCTTTATTTTCCTTAATTGCACTCCCATGTTTCTCATCATCCACCTTGATAGGGATGTCAAACATAATCTCGTTGTCCAGGACTTTGGACCCACTATATTTTGCAAGTTTCAATTTCTTTTTGGTGGGTGGCTCCAGGTCTTTCATTTTCCTACTGCTGGATTCGAACTTACTAGTCGCCCACCTTAGGGGATTGGTTTTCCTACTACTGTTAGTTCCCCGAGTCACCATAAACTCCCCTTCAATTTTTGGTTTATACTCAGGGTCCTCCATATCATTGATATCCTGATAGTCCATGGCCATACCACTGTCATCCTCATCCATTTTTGTATCAGAAACCAACTGCACATCAGGGTTAGAAGAGGAAATGTGGTTTTTATCCTTGGGGGAGGGTTTCACTTCATGAGCCTGGGCGTATTCCATAATCAACAAGATAAGCCCTTTATGAATCATAGGGTTATCTTGGTTTTCTGAGTGTTTAACTAAACTATTCTCCAAGGACGAAACTAGATAAAAGGAAATGGAAATCAATCTACCATGCCTAAAATGGTTTAAGATAGTAAAATGATGAGAAAAAATACTAGCATATCTACCATCTAGGGTGATGTACCTCATGATCAATTCTGCCATATCAGCCCAGAGGGAAATCAACTCTTTCCTATTATAGCCACCGTCCGCCATCTTCGTAACCCTCAGTCTTTCCTTCTCCTTATCATAAAAGGAAGCAATAGCCTCCTCACCTGACTTTCTATCTCTATAGAATTTTCTGCCTTTCATATCCAGGCCCATAACAGTGGCGACCAGATTTTCATCAACTTGAAACTCCACACCAAAGGCAGTCATCACACCCTTATTCCACCCTTTAACAAATCTTTTTGTAACAATGATCGAATGACCATGCAGTCTCTCCAAAAAAGGAACCATCCCGCCATCAGAAATTTCCTCCCAAACCTCCTTGTTCTTCTGCCACTTATCATAGGTTGTGGGTTCAAACCTATTCTTCTCACCTCCCATTCTGAAGCTCGAACAAATCAGAGATTCTAGAAAAACCAAGAGGAAATAAAACCATAAACAAGGCAAATTGAATGTTCTAACACTTCTCAAAGTGGTAATAATTCGAAATACCACCCCAACAGCTCCCATCCCATCATAATCTTTCATCATACATTTCATTGGAAAGACTATAAATCTTGGCATCATTTCTTGCTAGGTCACAAAGGGTTTTCGGGAAATTTTTCTCTCCTCTCCACCATTTAACCGCCATGTTACCCACCGCCAAGTTGGCCAAATGATCTCCCGGTTTGTTTCCTTCTCGAAAAATGTTTAAGATCTTGAAATCCTCCAGGCCAGCTATCATTTCAAGACAATCATGGATTAAGTTTGAAATAGTCCAGCTAGGCACCATACATCCCTTAATGCATTTGACGATGTTAAGAGAATCACTCTCCAACCAGACCCGCTTGAACCCCTCCTTTCTCACCATGTGTAGCCCAATATAGGTAGCACTAGCCTCCTCAAATGGTTAGTCTAGGTGCCCAAAGGGAGCACCAGGCAAAGACCAACAAACCCAAATGGTTCCTTGTAAAACATGTTTATCTTTATCAAAAACATAATATTAGTGATATCATTTAACCATAAAATATTGTTAAGTAAGATATTAAATCAATAAAAAATACCTTTCACAAAAATAAAATAAAAACAAAGTATATTCATATAAAAAATGATGCTGTAATTTTTTATTTACGAGTAATATCATCATTATAGTATCTTCAAAAATAATATAAATAAAATAAAATAACTTTTAAATTGTATGTATGAATGTTGTAATATATAGATCTAGATTAACAATATTTAAGTGATATGTATGTCTTTACTCAACTTTCTTATTGAATAACTATTCAAATATAATTCTTCAATTTCATAATCTATTTTTAATAAAAACAATTAAGATTCAATCTTAAAATTTAATTTTTAATAAATAGTTAAGATCATTCAATTTTACTTTTAATTAATACTTTCCTTTATAGCTATTTATTTTAAAAATCATTTAAGATTATATTACTTATATATTAATGTTGGAACTACTTTACTTTAGAAATTTTAAATCTCTAATTTTAATATTATATTAGTTTTTAACATTAATTAATAATTTTTATACTATCCATCAAAATAATTTGTTTACTTCATAAATATCAATTATTTTTAACATTAACTAGTTTTTTTTATATATTCCTTCATATTTCACAAATAGATTGTTTTGAAAAAAAATTAAAAAAATGAGAAGAATAAACAATACTTTTTTTCATTTCTATATTAACTTTAATTATGTGTGATCATTAATTTACATTTCATTTTACTTGGTCTACTACTAAGACTGGCCATTTCATTCTTACCTAAAATTTACTACACATTCTCAATTAGATCCAGAAAACTCACAAGCTCATACAGTTGGTAAATGTTCATTTTTTAATTTGAAAAATTGTAAAATAGTTTAGAAACAGTGGAGGATATGTTTTTATTTGATGTTTTATATGGCTGGAAGTGAACTAGTATACATAGATTTGATCCTATGATTTCTTCTATATACACCAAAATCATTTGGAAGACACATTATTGTATTTTCTCATAATTTAGGTTTTTTTAATAACAATTGTTTTTCTTGTGGATTTAGGGTGAGAGCATGAGATTAGATATTAATAAGACCACTATTAAAATATAAAATTTTCATAATTACTTCAATAATATTTCACCCTTCTCTCAATGAGAAATGTCACCTTTCAGTTTGACTTTGTATAAGATCACCTCCCTAGTTCAGTATAATTCAATGTTTAAATTTCCAACTCCTCAAAAAGTAAATCTTTTTTTGGAAAACCAACTAAATCTTTCCTCTTTTATTCTCTAATCTCCACCACTTAGCCATCCCATCTCATGAAACCCTCTTATTCCAATAATCTTTCACCTCACTTTTTAAGACAAGTGTCACCTTTCACTTTGAGGGTTCACCTCCCTATTTCAATAAAATTTATATTTAAATTCTTAACTCCTCCAAAAATAAATCTTACCTTTTTGGGAAAGACAACCAAATCCTTCCTCCTTTATTCTCCAATCTCCATCACTTAGCCACCCCATCATGTGAAACCCTCTTACTAAACTTGTCTTTCTATTCTTGCTTGAGAACACCACCTTTTATGAACCGTTGATCTTTGTGATAAGAATCTTTTTTTTGGAAAACCAACCAAATCTTTCCTCCTTTATTCTCTAATCTCCACCACTTAGCCATTCCATCTCATGAAACCCTCTTATTCCAATAATCTTTCACCTCACTTTTTTAAGATAAGTGTTACCTTTCACTTTGAGGATTCACCTCCCTATTTCAATAAAATTTATTATTAAATTCTTAACTCCAAAAATAAATCTTACCTTTTTGCGAAAGATAGCCAAATCCTTCCTCCTTTATTTTCCAATCTCCATCACTTGGCCACCCCATAGTGTGAAACCCTCTTCCTAAACTTGTCTTTCTATTCTTGCTTGAGAACACCACCTTTTATGAACCATTGATCTTTGTGATAAGATCACCTCCCTATTTCAATATAATTCAATGTTTAAATTTCCAACTCCTAGAAAAGTAAAATCCTTTTTATGGAAAACCAACCAAATCTTTCCTCCTTTATTCTCTAATCTCCACCAGTAGCCATTCCATCTCATGAAACCCTCTTATTCCAATAATCTTTCACCTCACTTTTTTAAGACAACTGTCACCTTTCACTTTGAGGATTCACCTCCCTATTTCAATAAAATTTATATTTAAATTCGTAACTCCTCCAAAAATAAATCTTACCTTTTTGGGAAAGACAACCAAATCCTTCCTCCTTTATTTTCTAATCTCCATCACTTGGCCACCCCATAGTGTGAAACCCTCTTACTAAACTTGTCTTTCTATTCTTGCTTGAGAACACCACCTTTTATGAACCGTTGATCTTTCACCTCCGTATTTCAATATAATTCAATGTTTAAATTTCCAACTCCTCGAAAAGTAAGTAAATCTTTTTTTTGGAAAACCAACCAAATCTTTCCTCCTTTATTCTCTAATCTCCACCACTTAGCCATTCCATCTCATGAAACCCTCTTATTCCAATAATCTTTCACCTCACTTTTTTAAGACAAGTGTCACCTTTCACTTTGAGAATTCACCTCCCTATTTCAATAAAATTTATATTTAAATTCTTAACTCTTTCAAAAATAAATCTTACCTTTTTGGGAAATACAACCAAATCCTTCCTCCTTTATTTTCCAATCTGCATCACTTAGCCACCCCATCCTATGAAACCCTCTTACTACACTTGTCTTTCTATTCTTGCTTGAGAACACCACCTTTTATGAACCGTTGATCTTTGTGACAAGATCTCAGCTGTCCATTCACTTCACCAAGATTCTATAAATCAAGACCTTCACCTTTCATTTTCATCAAGTGTTGTTGGTGTACGCTCAGTGTGTTAGTTTGTTATTGTGAGTTTGTAATCTTGCCAACGTTATGCTGAAATTCCTATAGAGTAGTCCATCTTCTGGAGTTTTGGGTGCATCCCATTGCAAGCTCAATCTGAGGAGTCATGAAAGTATCGAGGTATTAAGATACTGTGCATGCTGTGTTTTTATTATTATTTTTTACCTCATTGCTTTTGTTGTCTGCAATCTCATCGCTCTCTTGTTGTGCATCTCATCTTACAATCATGTCTGCCCCCGATGCCTTCTGCACACTTCCTGATTCTCTTGTTGCTTTAATACTATCAAAAATGCCAATAAAAGACGCTGTCAAATCTTGTATTCTTTCCAAGAGGTGGAGGTTTCTCTACACTCAAATGCCTCAACTCACTTTCGATCCATATGAGATGTCTTTTTGCACTTTCCTCAATCTTCTCTTAATATCAAGGGTTGAGAATATAATTTCCAACATCTTGCTTTTGCACTCGCGCAATCTGGAGGGATTTCACCTCCACAACAACACACCGGTGAACTTCAATCGGGAAAATGTGTGTAAATGGGTAAGATATGCATCTCGGTACAATGTCCAACATCTCACTCTCTATGATCACACCACTTTTCCAATCGTTTTAATAGAAATCCCACCCCCTGCTCTCTTTTCATGTTCGCATCTCATAACACTTAATCTGGGTAACTACGATCTCACCAGTTTTCCAATCGATTTCGTTGGATTCCCCCACCTCCTTACTTGTCACCTCCAATATGTTCAATTGACAGATGAATCTTTGGTCTCCTTCATTTCTCTCTGTCCCCGTCTGCAGAAACTTGAAATAAGGAGAGATTCTGGGCTAGGTAATGTAGTAATATTTTCATCCACTATTGAACATTTGAGAATGGAAAGAGTAAAGTCTCTGTCTCTTAACTGCCCCAAACTTAGAACTCTGTCGGGGGTATTGATTGAGGATTTGAGTGTGAATGGTGTAGTACTGCTCTATGAGCTTTCACATGGCACCTTTCATCTTGAAATGGACTGTGGAGGAACTCTGAGGGTATTGAACATGGATTGGTCACCTGCAATGAGTGTTGGACACCTTTCAGCAAGTAGAGTTCTTCAAATTGTGGGCAACTTCCAGTCCCTGAAGAAACTTGTCATACACCTGAGTAATCGCTGGGTGTTCAGAAGGGAAGCAGGTATGGATGTTCCTCTATTGGACCTACTTCACAGGCTTCCAAATCTTCATACGCTCTCTATGTTTGGCTACTTTCTTTAGGTATTTACACAAACTTCAAAGTTCTGGACCAATGGTTATAAGTTATAAGTTTTGTAGTTTAATGTAATGCATTTTGAATTTAGATAAGTGATAGATAATAGTGGTTCTTTTTAAGCAAGTCATTAGGGTTTTCCTCAGCGAGATAAAATGAACTCTGGGTTAAATTACTGATTAATGGCATTGCAATGCAGGAGGTGGCAAGAGATCCTATACCTGACTGCCTCACCCCTCCACATGTTAACCTCAAGAAAATATGTGTAGACATTCATGAGTTTGACCACAAGGAAGTTGCAGTAATAAGTTGCTTGCTTCAGAGTATGCCCTCTCTCCTAACATTGGAAATTCGGCTGCCTGAAAAATTGGATGAGAGTGTGATACCTGATAATTTGGATGAGAGTGAGAGTGAGTATGATTATGAGGGTCAATGTTTGAAGCTGTTAAAAGATATTATGTATATGAGGAGGGCATCCTCACTAGCAAGGATAATTATACAAGTAATAGGCTGAAATTAAAATATGTTCTTTGAACTGCATAACTGCGTTTTCTGTAATACCCTGTTTATGGTATTTAATTCCATTCTCCTTTTTGCTTTTAATGAAAAAACTGTTCATGTTGCTTAAGCTCCATCTGCTATCTGCTTTCTGCTTTCACTCGCACTGTAGTCTAGTCTTATGATTTGTTTCAAAGAAATAAATTAATCTTGAAATGAAGGAAAATGATAGGTTAAGCCCAGCCATCTCTACCGCAGTCAAAATAAAAGATAATATTGCAATGACAATAAGGTTTTTTTTTTTTCTCTGTGTTTCCTCTTTACTGAAACGTGTGGGTTCCAATACGGTCATGTATGTTTGTTAATTATTAGTTGTACTTTGAAGCATTCCTTTTTTATAAAAGTCCCTAGGAAGATTTGATTTCATGGCTGTACAAAATGGATCTGCTCTTTGCTTAGATCTGACTGTATTTTTCTGAAAATTTGAGGTTTTCTGTGACACACATTTATAGCGGAGAATACTCAAAGTCATTTTATTGCAAAACATAATATAGACTATTTTGAATGAAGGATATGTATAAATATGAATCATGTTCTATTAGTTTTTATTATTAATTATTATTATTGTCATATGTATATCTATAGCTAACTGTAACTAATTAAAATGACACAAAAATTCAATAAAAGATTGTTTATTTTATTTTTGCAATCTATGATGAATAAAAGAAAACATTAACAATAATTTGTTTATTTAACCTAATTTTATCTCATATAATGATAGCAAATCCTACTAGAACTCATTTATTTACTGTTGCATATAGGAACTAGAAAATCCTTTAACATGTATTTCACAACATAAAATAACTAGAAAGTTCAATAGAATTTTTTTCTATATTCTTTCCCAACGCATAATTCATAAAAATTTCATTAAAAACCTATTTATTTTCTCTCTTACATACCATGGCCAAGAACTCATTGAAACATCTTTATTTTCCTATGACATACCATAGTCTTGAAAGGTATTTTAAACATACTTTACTCAATTTACAACAAGCATAAAAGCTCTCTTTTCAAGACATCTACTAAGGTATTCGTACAAAGACTTGACATTTCAAAATCTCTAAACTAGAGAACAATGATCTCCCAAATTTGCAAGTCAAATTGATAACAAAAGACTCATTGTCAAACTATATACAATTGTGGGATGATTGAGAAAGATTATTCTACTCTTCAATCTTTGCTAAGACAAAAAGTGTATTCATAGATATCTTGTTAAGGTAATTAAAGGTGAATAATAACTCTAGGTTAAATAACATAAATATGTCCTACTCAAAATTAAACTTTTTAAAATATATCCTTCCTAAAAATTTATAAGTTTGATCAAATCTAATTAGAATGCACATGGTGCTACATTGTTCTGGATGGTAGGATATGGTTTAATTGAAATTCTTTTTTCAAACCACTTTTCATCAACTTTTCTTGAACTAAACTGTTTTCAATTAAATCTTAGCATTTCAAGTTTTCTTCTACAAGATGGGGTTATCCAATTATTTTGGTTCTTCTTCCTACAAAATAAATGAGATAAAAAAAAATTCTATAAGAATAAATATAAATGCTGCACTCTATTAGGATTGTGTGTGATACTTATCTTATTAATACTAAGTTCCTGTTGAAACCCCACCATATGTTAGCAATGTTTGGCACTTGTAAAATATAGGATATTTCGAGTGAATTTTAACTCTACATCAAAAAAATTATGAGTAGTAATCTCATGCCTCTCACCTATTCATCACACTCTGATATTCTCAAAAGTTCTAAAAAATTAAGTATTAAATTCGTAGGGGTCATTTTCTTATGTTGTCATTCTCTCCCTATAGATCATGACAATAACGACTCATGAATTTACTATAAATCTCCTAAGTGATGGTCTTTTTGGTTTTTTGGCTTGTTTTTTATTAAAGAAAAAACAGGTTTTAAAGGGACCCGAAACCATTTACAAAAGGAGATCGGTTTGGACTTAACAAGACATTAAGCAAAAACAGACCACAACAACAAAATAGTCCCATAGCTAAAGATATTCAAGAATAACCACTAAACAAAGTTGAACTGAGATGAGATGGAACAAAGCCAAGAAAGGTGATCGAAATAGATTGATCCCTCCAAAATGAAAAGTTGCCTTACAAATAAAAACATATACATGGAAAATCTGCAAGTAGTCCGACATCCAAAAGGAGATACATCGAGCCATGAAAAAGAAAAGGCAAAATAAAGTTCCCACTGCCCAAGAGGGTTTTAACAACATGCACCCCCAACCTAGAGCAAACAACCATCATTAGGATTTCCCTTTGGATCCCTTCTTTTGGGATCTAAGGGTCATGTCAAAAGAAAGCAAAGAACTTTTAGAATGTTTGCTTTTAATCGAAATCCAACCTTCTTCAACCTTAGCAGCCTCAGCTTGCTAATCCAGTGTATCCAAGGCAGGAAACCCATTGCCCAAGGAGAGGCCAACAAACATCGAAGAACTTGTAGGACCAACAGAGCCAAGGCCAAGCACATCCCTGGAAGAAGAAACAGACAATGGGACAACTCCAACAAACGCATCAGAAGCATTAACTGGTATAGGAGCAGCTCTAGCAGACATACCATCTAGAATCCTGACACACCCAACAACATGGATAGATCCAACAAGTAATATATCAGGGCCACTAGATGGCTCAGAAGGAGTCGAAGAACGAACACAAATTGAAACATTAGCAGAAGGGACAACACAAACAACAACATCCATTGAAGGAGTATCAGATCATGTCCCAGGGACCAAGGGGGTAGATCTAGCAGAATCTACCACAGGTACTTTAGAGCCATTGATGGGAAGATCCTACCAAACTGTCTGAGAAGAGCTCTTGAAAATCATATAATGTTGAGAAGAGGCACCTTTCCACCACGAAGAGGGCTTCTTCACTTTAACTTTCTCTAAATCACATTTAGTTGCGAAATGCCCAGTCTTGAAGCATCTTCTACATCTAAAGGGAATTCCTTCACAATCCAAAGGTTGAATCCAGAAACAACTGGGGGTCGAAAGTTTGATCTCTGCTGGTAGCCCCTTGGAAGCATCAATATATACCAAAATACGAGCATAGGTGGAATGGAGGATATTAGAGGACTCCACATCCACCATAAGAAAATCTCCCAATGCCTCACCCACTTCCTCAAGGAGCCGGTCCACCCAAAGATGAAGTGGGAGGTTGGGGAGTCTAACCCAAATTGGCATTTTACAGAAGGATTTAAATGAGGGATTAAAATCATCATGCCAGGGTTTAATCATCAAAGGGAAATGATTCTCCCAAGTAAAAAAATGGTCACATAGAATGATCTTTCTATCTACCATTTTATCAAACTTGGCAATAAAAAAACCTTTGGCCAAAGGGAAAATCTAAACTGAATCTGAAATGAGGGGTTCCCAATGCCTAGAGATCTAGTCATGGAGTCCCAGGAGACTGGGTCAAAAACCCCTAAACCGACATATAACCATAGTAGAAGAAAGATCAAAGGCAACCTAATCAATCTCTTTAATTGTCTCTTCTTTGATATTAATATAAATAGACTTACAAACATGAAAAGGCTGTCTCAGCATGAGCAGGTCCCTTACCCCCACCAAAAGCCAGACAATCCGCATAAGATCCCCTAGAGACCCCAAAAGTTGAGCAATCTGTGCGATCCTTCCCTGCACCCCCTATGATAGATCCATCTACAACAGTGGGAGCAGAAGTGGACCCATCACCATTCAAAGCAGCTGCAGCAGGGGCGCTCTTGTCCACTCAGGCGGGAGAGCCATTGGACCTGTATTTTAAATTCTCGAACATCTCCTTTTGGATTTTTGGTTTGTTAGGCTCCATCCTTGGTGCATATTTATTCACCGAATCCAAATGATCTAGTATAAACCCTTACAAATTTATCTAAGTAAAGTTATCATGGTTAGCATGATAGTCATCCAAGTCTTAAATTTTTTTAATGTCTTAAAGAGTTATGGTATATATCATAACAACAACATCATATTTACCAATCAAATTAAATTATGTTTTGTATTTATTAATTACATGCATAAATATGTGTTGTGTGTTATGCAATCAACCTAGATTAATTCTATATCACAATTTTGAACTATAGATTAAAAAAGGTTCAACTTGCTAGTTTTTAAAGCATTATAGAGTCAAATAAAATACAAAAATATTATTTGGATCACACTTGGTTGTGAATTGTACTAGTTCATATCTAAAATCACATTATGTGATCAAGTATGAAACTATATTGTAAGATGATGTGTTTTCTATATTGATTCAATTTCACAATTATAGAATTGGTTTTGGATTTGACCCTAAATTTTCATAAACAACCTACTTACATATACTATCTATTATGCATAGCTTTTGGAGTTAATTGTATAAATATTTTCTCATTAGTCAAGCCCCTTGAGTTGGCTTAAATATTTAAGAAAGTTTGAAGACAAGTCAAGCAATATTGTAAAATAGATATCTATAGCTATGACCAATGATGTAATTGTTGGTGTGAAAAACGATATTTCCTATCCATTTTTCCCTTTTATAGTGTGAACAATGGACATTATCTAACCACTTCCTAGTTAGATCATTTTCACACATAATCACAAGTTAAATTTACTTAAAGGGAGTCATGGATCATATTTCTAGAAGTCTTTGTGGACATGTGATCTTACCTTATATTTGTCTTACATCATGGGATTAAACTACTTGTCATCATCCTAGTTAGTCCTATCTATCAACATTTCCTATAAAAGAAAGACATTATATGTACATTTTAATCTTTTGATCTCATAATCAAATGAAGTTTAGTTTTGAGCTCATCCTCCAGTCTTTGATCGACAAATCTAATTCACTCTACACCAAAATGAAGCAATATTTTTATATTGTTTCTCATTTGTAGAATTAAATCTTTGGTGTTGTGGGTTAATCATGACATCTTGAGTCTACTAGTGACTCTAACATGGTATTAGAGCTTTTGATTTGTTAGCCCCTTCTCAAATCTAAGAGATAATCAGGTTGGATCTTTTTCTGAGTTCACTTTAGAATAAAATAGACCCCAATATTACATCTAGAAGGTTGGAAAACCTCTATTTTCATATATGGAACTCTATATTTGGATAACAAAAAACTTTCACCATTTTTTACAATTTCTAGATTATAAAAAATTTCTAGATTATTTTTCTAAATTTGTATGGAATCCATTTAGTATGGATAAATACCTTATGACACTTGTCATTGTTAGTCTATGTAGGTGTCAATAAAGTACCTTTGACATATTCATAGAATTTTTTACATATGTATTAACTAGCATAATGTTTAGTAGAAAAGTACACATTTTGGACTTTAAAAAATATATTTTTAATCATTTGTGTATCTATTTAGGGTTGTAAGAATAACACCTTGACATGAGCATCATTGAGGTCCCTAACATACCCAACTAGAGGCACTAAACTCTTGTGGGTGGTGCATGGGTCGTGATCACTTCATCGACATTGATGCTTGTTGAACACACGACAAGACTAAGAGGGGGGGGTGAATCATTCTGAAAATTCAAAACAAATTAATTGTAAACAACATTAAATAACATAGCGAAAACATATCAATCATCAACATATGAACACTAGATTTATGTGGAAAACCCAAACAAGAAAAAACCACGATGAGAAACTAACTCACAATATGAATATGAATGATTACAAAGTTTTAGGGTCACTACCAAGGAGCAACAACACCTGATGGAATTGCAAGGCTAAGGCACACTACCTTAGGGCATGATACAAAGACTTGCACAACTAAGACTAGCTTCTTCAAGGCAAGATGCAATCTACTGCCGAATATCTCACTATCAATCAACAATAAAGGAAATAGTAGAACTGAAGCTTAGAAGGATATCTTGAACATGAAATTTGCCATGAACTATTGGATCAAGTGACCAACATCATGGGAAAAATCTCTAATAATCACCTTTGTCACAACACACTATCTCACCAAATAGATCACCTTCAAAGCTCTGACTTTTGCACTTTTACAATCTTAATTTTGCTTGCACGTCATTAAAATACACTTCTCATCAATTCACAAATAATCCATCCATAAAAGTTCTGCATTCACAATATGAGATAGATTACTGAAAACTTAATTTAGAGTTGACCGAAAACAAAATAAATATTATTACACAAAATAAGCCACCCTGCCAAAAATATTCAAAGTGGTCCATTCCATGACATAGAGGGAGCTGCTGCAACAATTTCTACTTGTAGACATTGATTATAATTTTCTATTTGTCCCTCTTCTTCCCTTAAGGTAGCATTTACCTTTCTGTATTCAGTGAAATCAATTCATTATTTCCAAGATCTATTGCGCTTAGTCTAGAAATGATGTCGCTTTGCTCACTTTGTGGCCAATTCAAATCAAGTTGAATTAACAAGAACTAGTTTTCATGGGGTAATACCACAATCCTATGACATCAATTTGTCCCAAAAACCTGTCTTAGTGATGTCAGTTTGCTCCCATTTCAATCACATGACATCATTTTCTCCCAATTTCAATCTCATGGCATCATTTTGACCCATTTTCCTATCCTATGGCTTCATTTTGTCCCCATTTTATGTCCATTGACTCACTTTGACCCGATTTACTCGTTTCAACCTAATTTTCCCAACTCTTCCCATTTTCTTTCCATTTCTTCCCAATTCTTCACAATTTCACCCAATTTGACTTAATTTGATCAAATCGAGGTCTCTAGACATCAATTTGACTTATTTTACCTGCTAGGTCTAATTAATATTAAATAAGAATTTAATATTTATTTATTTTCAATTTTTCCTATTGATTAAATAAATTCCATTTTATTTAACTATCTAACCCATAAATATAAATAATAAATTAATAAATTATATTTATTAATTTATCATATTTCTCTTATTCTAAAATGGACATATTAATAAATTTTATTTATGAATTCTCCATAATATCTTCTTTTTATGAGGAGATATTTAATAAATCTTATTTATTAATTATCTCTATTTGTCCTCTCATGTAGGGATAATTCACAATTTTTTAATTTTTAATTCTCCTATTCATCCTCTTATGTGGAGATTTTTAAATATTAAATTTCCATAGTATCTCCAACCCACTAATTTGATCTTCATGAGGAGATAATTAATGATTTTATTTATTAATTCTCAATGATATCTTCTCCTCGACTTTTTTTGTTTTCATCCCTCTCAAATAGCAGCTTTGTCGCATGCTCGATCAGGTCCATTCGATGTCCCAAACATCAATTTGATCTTGGCCATCCATCAAAATTAGGATTTCTATAAAAGGAGGCCTATTTCCTCAAATAAATCATGTATTTTTAGCATCATTATTTTGTTCAATTAGCAATCTAATTTTCCCCATTGTTACTCTATTGAATTAGTTTTCATAATCACACGTATAGTAGTCTCTTTACCACATCCCTTGCTTTCGTATGTATTTGTGCATCTTGCATTTAGAGAGAAACATATCCGCATTAGAAAAGAAAGAATCAGAAGCAAAGTTTTATTAAAGGAGCGCATAAATAATGGTTTAATTTATATTCATGTTCATGCTTGATTTCAATAATTTTGTTGGTTAGATTAGTTTGATTTGCATGTTTCTTTAAGTTTTTGTGATTTCCTTAGATTAACATTCATACTCTTTGGTTTCATACCCGATTTCCTAGTTGATAGGTATGAAATTAGATCTCGATCTTATGTTCTACCTAATTCCATTTTCATATTATACATTTTGGTGAACCTAACTCTCATGCTTGCATTAATTACTTCTTATTTTCATTTTTAGATCCGATTTGTATGCACTTAAAAACATTCATATTTACGATCATTCTTTAAACACATAGCTTATGCTCTTTTATTAATTGCACTGGCTAGTTCATATGCTTTCACTTAGTTAATCGCATACTTGTTGTGTTGCTTAGACATTCAATTTTCTTTCTCTTTGAATTATTTCTTTCATTGCATTGTAAAGAATTTTTTTTAAAATTAAAGAGGATATTTTTAAATCTTTTTATGTTGCCAAAGTTTTTTGGGGGGCAGTAGTCGTCAATTCTAGGATAAAACATCGTCCTTTGATTGACTTGTGTTTGCATTATGATAGTTTCTTAGATCTTCTTATGACCCTTAACCCCGCTCCTAAAAAACCTACAAAGGATATTTTAAGGCAAGAGGATGATTTCAATAACACCTTTATTAATGCCCCCCCTTCTAAAAATGAAGCATTAATAAATAATTCTTGTTCCTTTCCCAAAATTGGCTAGGCCCATGAGGACATCCTAGTTCAAGAAGAGGATATTAATATTTGTTTCAAATATCACCCTCTCAAGGATGAAGCTTTGAAGGGTAATGTTGATCCTTCTCCTAGATTGTACCTCCCCCATGTGGAACATTTGGTGCTAGAGGATGATATGGTGGCTATCTTTCTTGGTGACACTATGTAGTACCCCTCCCTCGATCGGACTTTTTAGACTCGTATTTTGACTTCAGTTGACTTTTTCAGTGGATATTAGTGGATGCACTATATTGTGATATTTTACTCAAACATTATGTTATGATGCGTTATGTTTTGATTTAAGTTTCAGTGTATGTTGTTTACGCATTATTTCCCTTAGTGATGGTTAAATATTGTTTTAATGAATTACTGACATGGACTAATACATTTAATTTATGAGTGTGATGCATTATATACATGTTTCATGTTTGTAAGTGTATGGGGTGTGAGGAGATGATTTTCCTTCACTCACTTCGATGAGATAGGGAACTTCATGATTCTCCTTCACCAGTGTCTCTACTATGTTTGTATATATATGCATATGTGGTTCGTTGATGCAAGAAATTGTAGGTACGAGTACCGTGTAGGTACGGGGTGTCGACTCCATCTGGCTTCATAGGTCTGAGTGTACCTTATTGACCTGATGGAAGTGGAGGAGATAGTTGTAAGGCCCTACAATTAACCCTAGCCATTCTCAATAGTGAGCATTGCCAATCGTCTGTCAGTTCCCCATGTCTGGTATGCGGGTCATGTATTTATTTGGTTTACTTGAGTTGTGTGAAGTTAAGTATTAAACCTTAAAGTATTTAATTAGTAAATGTATTTTATTTGCATATTTAAATAAAATGATAAAAAGTTAACTAGACCCCTTAGTATTATAAATTGTTAAATCAATTTGTTCAATGCATTAAATTAGGAAATTTGATTAATTGTTATTTTAAATTGTGAAATTAAATCATGTGTATGCATTTTTGAAAATAGATTAAATAGAAATTTGAAAAGTAAAATATCTCCCTCGTTGACTTTTCAAAATGAGAATTTCAGACTTTACTTTAAATTGGAAAATGAAAATTTGAGGAGAAAGCCATATTTGAAAATTCACTTTATAAGATAAGTTTTTGATTGGGTGGAAATAATTTTAACCTAGAATAGACTTTTAGGTTAAAATTTTTCTATTTATCTGTGTTTTTTCACGGGAAAAAGGGGGAGGAGTTTTTTTCCATTTGCAGGATTTAGCTCTTCTTAGATTATCTTCCAGAATAGTTTATTAAGGTTGGTGTTTATAAAAACCTTTGTTTTCCAAGTTTATTTGATTTGAAGGAAAATCTTTGTGTGTATTTGAAATCATCTCTTTGCAAACTCATTTTAGTTTTGTTGGAAAAGGGAAAGATAGCATTTAAATTTGGAATTTAAACCCCTTCAATTTCTTTCAATTTCCCCAATCATTTCCAAATTTGTTGAAAATTAGTTTCAAATTGAAATTTGTGAATGGTTTTTCACTGTGTTTTTGAAAAAAGATTTCATTTTTAAAGTTTTCAATTTGTTTATAAAATAGAAAATGAGTTTATTTATTGTGTTTTGATTTGGGGGATATCTATTGAAATTCACCCCTATATGGGGTTATGCTGGCAAAATTTGCTCAGATTTGGTTGCTTGAATGTTGTTTTGTTTTCAAAAATTATTATATGCTCTGTTTTTTGACTGGTTGTGGGGGGGTGGGGTGACGCGGTGGTGCTCGTGGCAGCAATATTTAGTATTTGTTTATTATATTTATTTTTTATATTTAGTGGTTAAAAAAGTATAATATGTTATTTAGAAATTTGAAAGTGAAAAAGGAAAAGGATTGATTGGTTTTGGAAACTAAATATTTTTATTTTATTTTAGTAAAATATAAATATTAGTTCAATAAATAAATGATTTAATTTATATTTTTATATGTATTAGTAAATATGTATAGTTATATGAATTTAATTTGGTGTTTAATTTATTATATAATGATGTATTTTGAAATTTAGATGAATTAGGAAACCTTGGTTGATTTGCATTTTAAACGAAATGGAAAAATAGTGTCATTCAAGATTAGCAAAGTTGTGTGTTTCAATTGATTGTATTCGCATTTATTTTTAAAACTGCAAGTCTTTAGTTAAATTTATTAGATGTTGTCATGTGGTTGTCTTCACGGTTGTACATGTCTTTAGTCAAGGATTTGTCAATTGGTCAACATTGTGTAAGGGCTTATTTCGCTAAGTGGTTTTCTATAGTTTTGAACTTCGTGTACATTTCATGTTTTACCTTGGTTTTGGGAGTTCGATTGTTCATTTTTTATTAAGTGTCATAAGGAGAGTGGCTTTCGATTGGGGGTCACACCCAAAGTGGTTAGTAGGGTAACCCATCAAAAATTTTCTTAAGTGACAACTTAATAATATTTAGGGGGCTTGGTAGATGAAACACTAAGTAAGATAATTTTACCTTGCTCATGGTTGGGTGCTAGTAAAGACTCAAGATGCAGTGAGAAGGCCTGGAATGACAAACCAACAACATTGTCCTCATGAAAGGATTGTTTGGGTCGATATGAGACTTGGATGGGGCTGGGGGTTCGAGAGAGGTTACCAAGGTAACCCAAGATGGGGGTCAGGACCTATGGAGGCTTGCCAAGGTAACCATACCAAGCTATGTGATTACACTCTTCCCTTATGGTCACTAGTGCGTAGCCTTGTTGATTTCACTTGATTTTGATGTGGAGTCATGTTCTACGAGTTTTACTTCATGTGAGTCTTCCCGATGTTATATTCTCGACCATGTGTGTGGTACATACCTTTAGGTTTCTAATGGGTCTTATTCCTATCTCCTAGCACGGTGGGGTAGTTATTTTTGAGCCACATGGTCGAGTGATAGTGCCACTTTCCATCAGGTGTGTTGTCCCTTCTTGCGGGGTTTGGCTTCACAGGTGTACCAATTGCACATTGTATTCGATCGTATTGTTATCCAGTTGTATCCCATTTGCTATGGATCATTCTTTGTATATCATGAACCTTTTATGGTCGGTTGTAATTATTAAATTGTATGCCTTCATGTTAAGATGTAAATTATAATGTAAACATTATCTAAGATTTTAAATTTAGTGATTTAGTTAAATACAATGTAATTATTATCTTATGATACAAACAATGCATGTATGGAAATTTAATGTTAATGCATATGTTTCTTTGACTATTAGATGTAATGTAATGGTTAGTTTCCTAATGAATGAACTTAGACATGTTTTTTTTATATATAATACTATTAGATGAATTATAATTATGTTTTCAAAGTTTAATCAACTTAATTGGATTAATTAATGTTAAGCTAAGTTAGTGTTCAACCAAGTTAACCAAGTTGGGAAACCCTTTAGGTGTTTAGTTAAGTCTTTCATTGTGTAATCTAAACTTAATGTTAACTCATTGTATCATTAAACTTATTAAAGTTTTTAAAAAAAAAAATTTGCACTCTTATCTTGTGTTTTAGTTTAATCCCTTTGGGGTTTGCTGGCAAGGCATTACACACTATACCTTCTTTCCATTTCAATAACCTTCCCTCTAGGGATGAATTATTAAAAAATAATGTGTATTCCTCTCTTGAAATTGGCCCTACCCATGATGAGATTTTGGTTCAAGAAGAGACTATCAACACTTCTTTTAAAAATACCCCTCACGAGAATGATGTTGATCTTTCTCCTAAAATGTATCTTCCTTGTAAGGATAATTTGGAACAAGAGAATTCTCTTAGGCTACAAGGGTTCAATATCACTAACAATCCCTTCTATGAGAATTTCCCTTACATTCAATCCAAAGACAATCATATTCATGAAGAAGTGTTTAAGGTTCATAATCCTCTATATGAAGCACTCGATGATGTCAGGTCTACCAAATCTTCTTCACATATTCCCAAACCATCTTTGATCAATATGATACATGTGAATGGTTATGAAACACCTATCAATCTTGTGATTATTGTTTAGGGTGGTAGTACTCCTCAAATCTCTCAACCTCTAATTAAACTAATTATTGTGGTTAAAGGTGGTTAATATAATCATGATACTTTTTATACTCTCAGTAAACCAATCATTCCTATGAATGAAGGTTATGACACTATGATTCCTTATGATACCTTTCTTATATATTCTTTGTACCTTAGGTGCATTTATGTATTGCTTCAGGCCTTCCATATCTTAAAGTGCATATTTCATACCTTAGTGTATATTACTTTACTCCATGCCATACATCTATGCTCCATGCCATATGTATATTCCTTCATATTTAAATCTATGTTATTTCATACTTCATGTATATACTTCAAGACCTTTGTGATACATTTTTAATATGTATTTAAGTGAAATGCTTCATTTTTTTAAGTATTTGATGCATATTACTTGCTTTATTTGTCTATGTACCTTATGAATGATTCATGCCTTAAATGTATCCTTGTATATGATTCATGTGTATTTTTGTGTATGATTAATACATGTATTGTGTGTATACTTCATATATGCTTCATGTCTTTATATACATACATATAACTTGTGTTTTTATTGGAAGATGACTCGGCCTTCCTTTTCAAGTTAGCCCTTGTCCTCTTACTCGAACCATAAGAATCATCCTTTCCCTTATTCTTATCAACTTCTAACTCCATGATTATTTTTTCTTGATAGGCATTCTCCAGCTTATCCACCGTGGTGTTCATAGTATTAGTTGTTCGCTTAATAACTTTTTGGTTGTTATTCATAATAGCTTTTAAAGAATGCTTGATTTTCTTCAATTCATCATTAATACCATGCACCTTTCTCTCATAATCCTTCTTGAGATTTTCAATTGACTCCACAGTTTTCTTTAGGCATTCCACCATAGAGTTATTTTCCTCTTCAGTCCATAGCTCCTTATTCTAACTTCCCTGGTTGCCTCCACTATTTTCTAAGACCTCAAGTTTGTTATTCATATCCCTTTTCTTTAAGTTCAAATTCTTTATTTCATGGAAGGTCCACTTGATGATCCTGAAGAAGTCAACCACACCATTCCTTGCAATAGCCAAAATGTCATCAAGGAACTCCTAACTAGGTTTGCAAAAGTGGGAATTTGGCCTCAAATCATAGAGGAATCTAGGTTTGTCTTCCCTATCAGTAATAGGATACAAAGTAAAAGAATCACTAGGGACAGGGGAGGAGGCAAAGACCTCCTTGGCCGTACCTACCAAGGGAGTATTCAAAGTTGGATTTTTGCCTTTGTCTAGAGATTGAAGAGTCACCACCTTGCCCTTGGTCTTACTTTGACTAGTCACAGAAACTAAAGGGCTCTCAAAAACCTTAAGCTTTCTTTTACACACCAAAGAGGGAACGGGGGTAGCATGCTTCCTCACCTTTTTAGGGGGAACATACTCCACATCTTCCCAATCCATTTCCCAATCATCATCCTCCACAGTATAACTAGTTTTAGTATTTTCTCCATATGACACACTAAATGAGGATGAGGGAGCAGACATAACTTTAAAATGTTCAAAAATCAAAAGCAAAAGACCCTCATGCAGAACAGGAAATTTTGACAGATCCTTCCTATGTAATTTGAAGCTTTCATTCAGAGATGAGGACAAATAAAAGGGAATAGAAACCCTAATGTGGCGCCATAGATGATTTAAAAAGGCAAAATGGTAACCAAAAGCCCTTGACAATCTTCCATCCAAAGTAATATATTTTATATAAATAATATTATATATAATATCATTATTTTGATATATAATTAATATTATGTATACTATATGAATCATATCATCATTATAGTATCTTCAAAATAATATAAATAAAATAAAATAACTTTTGTATGTATGAATGTTGTAATATACAGTTCTAGATTAATAATATTTAAGTGATATATATGTCTTTACTCAACTTTCTTATTCAATAACTATTCAAATATTATTATTCAATTTCATAATTTTACTTTTAATAAATATTTAAGATTCAATGTTTAAAGTTTAATTTTTAATAAATAGTTAAGATTCAATTTTACTTTTAATTAATACTTTCCTTTTTAACTATTTATTTTAAAAAATTATTTAATATTATATTAATTATTTATTAATGTTAGGAACTACTTTACTTTAAAAATATTAAATCTCTAATTTTAATATTATATTAATTTTTAACATTAATTAATAAAAAATTTGCTTGCCAATTCAAATAATTTAATTACTTTATAAATATCAGTTAGTTTTAACACTAACTAATTTTTCTTATATTCTTTTATATTTCATAAATAGATTGTTTTAAAAAAAAAAGGAAAAAAGGTAAAATGAGAAGAATAAGCAATACATTTTTCCATTTCTATATTAACTTTAGCGATGATTGATCGTTACTTTTCATTTCATTTTACTTGGTTGATCCAGAAAACTTACAAGCTCCTACAAATGTTAATTTTAATGTAAGATATATTTTTATTTGATGTTTTATATAACTCAAAGTGAACTACTAGATTTTTTTTATATACACCAAAATTATTTAGAAGACACATTATTGTATTTCTTATTATTATTATTATTATTTTTCATAACAGTTGTTTTTCTTGTAGATTCTAATATAAGACGAGAATGAGATTAGATAATGAGACCACTATTAAAATACAAATTTTTCATGATTATTCCAATAATCTTTCACCCTTCTGATCATGACAAATGTCACCTTTCAGTTTGACTTTGTATAAGATGGCCTTCCTATTTCAATATAATTCAATGTTTAAATTCTCAACTCCTCCAAAAGTAAATCTTGCCTTTTCTTTGGAAAACCAACCAAATCTTTCCTCCTTGATTCTTTAATCTCCATCACTTAGCCATCCTATCTCATGAAACCCTCTTATTCCAATAATCTTTCACCTCACTTTTCAAAGATAATTATCACCTTTCACTTTGACTTGGTATGGGCTCACCTCCCTATTTCAATAAAATTTAATATTTAAATTCTCAACTCTTCCAAAAATAAATCTTATCTTTTTGGGAAAGACAACCAATGCGTCTTCCTTTATTCTCCAATCTCCATAACTTAGCCACCCCATCTCATGAAACCCTCTTGTTGCACTTGTCCTTCTACTCTTGCTTGAGAATACCACCTTTTGTGAACCGTTGATCTTTGTGACAAGATCTCAGCTGTCCATTCACTTCACCAAAAATCTATAAATCAAGACCTTCACCTTTCATTTTCATCAACTGTTGTCATAGTATGCTCCTGTGTGTTAATTTGCCATTGTGAACTTTTAATCTTGCCAAGGTTATGTTGAAATTCCTATAGAGCAATCTTCTGGAGTTTTGAGTGCCTCCATTGCAAGCTCAAACTGAGGAGTCATGAAAGTATCGAGGTATTAAGATACTGTGCATGCTTTGTTTTTGTTATTTTATTTACCTCATTTCTTTTATTATCCTCAACCTCCTCTTACAATCATGTCTGCCCACGATGCATTCTGCACACTTCCTGATTCTCTTGTTGCTTTAATACTATCAAAAATGCCAATAAAAGACGCTGTCAAATCTTGTGTTCTTTCCAAGAGGTGGAGATTTCTCTACACCCAGATGCCTCAACTCACTTTCGATCCATATGAGATGTTTTTTGGCACTTCCCTCAATCCGCTCTTCATGTCAAGGGTTGAGAATATCATTTCCAATATCTTGCTTTTGCACTCGCGCAATCTGGAGGGATTTCACCTCCACAACAACAACACACGGGTGAACTTCAATCGTGAAAATGTGTGTAAATGGGTAGGATATGCATCTCGCTGCAATGTCCAACATCTCACTCTCTATGATCACACCACTTTTCCAAGCGCTTTAATAGAAATCCCACCCACTGCTCTCTTTTCATGTTCGCGTCTCATAACACTTTATCTGGCTAAGTACGATCTCACCAACTTCCCAATCGATTTCGTTGGATTCCCCCACCTCCTTACTTGTCACCTCCGATATGTTCAATTGACAGATGGATCTTTGGTCTCCTTCATTTCGCTCTGTCCCCGTCTGCAGAAACTTGAAATAAGGGGAGATTCTGGGCTAGGTAATGCCGTGATATTTTCATCCACACTTGAACATTTGAGTATGGAAAGAGTAAAGTCTCTGTCTGTTAACTGCCCCAATCTTAGAACTGTGGCGGGGGAATGGATTGAGGATTTAAGTGTGAATGGTGTACGGTTATATGAACTTTCTTATGCCATCTTTCATCTTGAAATGGACAGTGGAGGTACTCTGAGGACATTGGACCTGAATTGCTCACCTGCAATGAATTTTGGAGGTATTCCAGGAATTGTTTCAGCAAGTAGAGTTCTTCAAATTGTGGGCAACTTCCACTCCCTGAAGAAACTTGACATACACCTGCGTTATCCCTGGGTGTTCAAAAGGGAAGCAGGTATGAATGTTCCTCTATTGGACCTATTTCACAGGCTTCCAAATCTTCATACGCTCTCTATGTTGGGCTACTTTCTTCAGGTATTTACACAAACTTCAAAATTCTATATACGTTGGTAGTTTAAGGTCATGCATTTTAAATTTAGATCAGTAATACATAAAAGTAGTTCTTTTTAAGTCAGTCATTAGGGTTTGCCTCAGCTAGATAAAGGAATTCTTGATAAAGTTACTTATTCATGGCAATGTAATGCAGGAGGCGGCAAGAGATCCTATACCTGACTGCCTTGCATCTCCACATGTTAACCTCAAGAAAATATGCGTAGAAATTGTTGAGTTTGACGAGAAAGAAGTTGCAGTGATAAGTTGCTTGCTTCAAAGTACACCCTCCCTGGAAGCATTGGAAATTAAGGTACCTGATGAATGGGATGAGAGTGAGAGTGAGAGTGAGTATGATTATGAGGGTGAATATGAGGGTCAATGTTTGAAGCTGTTTAAAGATATTATGTATCTCAGGAGGGCATCCTCACTAGCAAGGATAATTGTACTGGATAAATGCTCCAAGTAATATGCTGAAAAAACTATGGTCTTTTGAACTGCATAACTGTGTCCTCTGTAATACCCTGTTTATGGTATTTAATTCTATGCTCCTTTTTGCTTTTAATGAAAAAGTTGTTTATGTTACTTAAGTTCCATCTTGACTGGTAAATGCATGAAATATGTCATGTTTCAGCTTTTGTGGAGGTGTTATTTTATTACTCCAAATAAAATATAATCCTCCCCACTTGTCTCCATAGATTCACAGCTTTTTGCATGCGGAACTTTAATGGATTTGTATTCATGGTGTTTAATATTTTAGAAGAACATTTATTTTACAGTTTATTCTCTTCTATTATAAAATATCTCTCGGCATATTTTACATATTTTTTTAAATATAAGTATACCAGTTATGCCTAGAGGCATCTACAATGACATCAAAATGGTATATAAAAATCCATTTCTGAAACAATTTGACATGTAAATGAAGGTAAATGCATGAAATATGTCATGTTTCAGCTTTTGTGGAGGTGTTATTTTATTACTCCAAATAAAATAGAACCCTCGCCACTTGTCTCCAGCTAGATTCACAACTTTTTGCATGCAGGACTTTAATGGATTTGTATTCTTTTACATATATTTTTTTACATATATTTTTTTAGTATAAGTATACTAGTATGTAATGCCTCATTCTAATCACCCATATAAATGGAAATGATATGCATTTATTCTAAGAGGTTAATAGAATGTAGGGCACTATACAAGCATAATACAATGCATAAATTTTAGTATATGTATAATTTGTAAATTTTACTATATATATAATTTGTGCAAAACAACATTGCATATATGACAACAATATTGAAATTACACAGGAATTCAATAAAAGATTGTTTATTTTAATTTTGCAACCTATGATGAATAAAGGAAAACATTAGCAATAACTTTACTTGTTTATTTAACCTCAATTTTATATCATATAATGATAGCGAACCCTACTATAACTCATTTATTTACTCTTACATATAGGAACTAGAAAATCCTTTAACATGTGTATTTCACAATGTAGGATAACTAGAGGAAAGTTTAGGAGGCTTTGAATTTGTTGTTTAACATGTGTATTTCACAACATAGGATAACTAGAAGAAAGTTTAGGAGGCTTTGAATTTATTGTTTCTCTACCTGGGTCAGCCCCATAGTTCTGGTTGCTTTGATTTTTTTTCTATATACTTTTGTAATGCATATTCATAAGGATTTCATTAAAAACTTATTTATTTTCTCTATTACATACCATGGCCAAGAACTCATTTAAACATCTCTATTTTCCTACAACATATAATAGTTTTGAAAGGTATTTTAAACATACTTTACTCCTCAATTTACAACAAGCATAAATCTCTCTTTTCAAGACATCTACTAAGGACATTTCAAAATATCTAAGCTAGGGAACAATGATCTCCCAAATTTGCAACAAATTGATAACAAAAGACTCATTGTCAAACTATAGAAAATTGTGGGATGATTGAGAGACATATTATTCTAGTCTTCTATCTTTGCTAAGCCAAAGAGTTTATTCATAGATATCTTGTTAGGGTAATTAAAGGTGAATAATAACTTTAGGTTAAATAACATATGTCCTAATCAAAATAAAACCTGTTAAAATGCATCCTTCCTAAAATTTTATAGGTTTGATCAAACCTAATTAGAATGCACGTGGTGCTACATGGTTCCCAATGGTAGGATATGGTTTAATTGAAATTATTTTTTCAAACCACTTTTCATGATTTTTTCTTAAACTAAACCACTTTCAATTAAATCTTAGCATTTCAAGTTCTCCTCTAAAAGATGGGGTTATCCAATCATTTTGGTTCTTCTTCCTACAAAATAAATGACATAACTTTTTTTCCATAAGAATAAATATAAACGGTGCACTCTATTAGGATTAGGTGTGATACTTATATTATTAATACCAAGTTCTTGTTGAAACCCCTCCATGTGTTATCAATGTTTGACACTTGTTGGTTTTGCACTTGTGTTATATTAGCTTAGTGTTAATCACCTTTGATAACCAATCTAAGACATTTCAAGTGAATTTTAACTCTATCAAAAAATTTATATGAGTAATAATGTCATGCCTCTCAACTATTCATCACACTCGGGTATCCTAAAAAGTTCTAAAAAATTAAGTATTAAAGTTGTAGGGGTCATTTTCTTAAGTTGTATGTGCTATCATTGTTTTTACCTATCAACATTTCTTATGTTATCATGCTCTCCCTATAGATCATGACTATAACAACTCATGAATTTACTATAATTCTCCTAAGTGGTTGTCCTTTTGGCTTTTTGGCCTGTCAGGTTCCATCCTTGTTGTATATTTATTCACCCAGTCTAGATGATCTAGTCTAAACCATTACAAATTTATCTAAGGAAATTTATAATGGTTAACATGCTAGTTGTCCAAGTCTTAATTTTTTTTAATGTCTTAAAGAGTTTTCATATATACCACAACACCAACATCATATTTACCAATCAAATTAAATTATGTGTTGTATTTATTAATTGCATATAAAGATGTGGTGTGTGTTATGTAATCAACCTAGATTAATTCTATATCACAATTTTTTTATAGATAAAAAAGGTTCAACTTGCTAGTTTTCAAAGCATTATAGAGTCAAATAAAATACTAAAATATTATTTGGATCACACTTGGTTGTAAATTGTACTAGTTGATATCTAAAATCACATTATGTTATCAAGTATGAAACTATATTGTAAGATGATGTCTTTTCTATATTGATTCAATTTCACAATTATAGAATTGGTTTTGGATTTGGCCCTAAATTTTTATATAGGACCTACACAAACCTTGTTGGAATCCAAGAACACTGAGAGGGGGGGTGAATCAATGTTCTCCTGGTATGATTAATTTTAACCTTGTTAGCACAACAACTTAGCAACTGGTAAGCATAAAAGAAAATAACAACAAGTAATAATGCAACCACAAAGATGAACACCATAACACCACACATTTATACATGGAAAACCTCAAGGAGGAAAAACCATGGTGGGATTGGAGACCCACAATATCTATCCACTGATCAGATGAATAAATATTACATATAAGGGGCCTGCACATGCAGGAAGGCACACTGCTCATCACAAAAGAGCCTCACTGACTACAGAAATCTTCGGAAAATAATCCAAAAAGGAGAATGAATTGCAAGAATAGCATCTCATATGCCTGATTACAGTTCCAGTTAAGCTCAATACTGGAGGTGTTAAACCTCTTACTCAAACCCAATTCGATCACCTATGATTGACCAAAACCTCTGCATATGATTATAACTTTATTCGCACACAGATAATCCCATAACCCATAACCCATGATCTACAAAGAGATCTTATATCATATTTTTACAAACCCAAGACCTAAACAATTAGGTTGGCCACCTAAAAGATAATATAATAAATCCATTACATAAACCCACAAACCAATGATAACCCAAGTCATCCTGAGAACGAAACAACATTAACCAAACAATAAATTTGGAATTGGTAATGCATCGGGAGCATCCACCAACACGTTATATAAACTAGTCCATAACCTAATAGAATAGCACCAGACCTAAAATAGGTTGCCATAAGCCAAATGCAACACCGCCGATCAACTAGAATACGAACATGATAACCATCAACATCCTGAGAACCTTCTAGAAGCCGCACCAACACCACTTTAGAATCCATCAAAATATATTCAACAAAGCTTTGTCGGTAAAACCCTTACCGGTAATCAAAAGGCTTACTAGAGCATATTATAGCTTCTGGATCACCAAATCCTGAACCAGCTAAATGTGACACGCACATGAATGATCGAACCAAACCAATTCTACCAAATTGAACGTACCGAAAAATAGCGGAGATGATCTCCAGATCAACATCACAGTCCAACCACTCTACCAAAACCCGGTAGACAGCCAAACAAGCTAGTGTTGACATCAATGACAAACAACAATGCAACACATAATCAATTCCTCCAAATTGCCAACAATCTCCCCCTTTGGCATTGATGACAACACTAGATGTGAAAAATGTTCAAATGCCAAGAAATGCCAAACAAGTGTCCCACAATGGAAGACATCCAACAATCTCCCATAAATGATATATCAATGAAGCTCTGAAGCAATTATCTTTGTACCAATTAACCATCCATAGACCTGAACCAAACTCCCCTAGTGGGATACAACTAATCTGAAATTCTATTCCTCCCCCTTTGACTAATATCTCTGTTAAGCTTTGTTTTTCACATGTATATCTCTCCCCCTTTGACATTAATTCCATAAATCTAACATAAACATCCAAGAAAAACCATAGATCCTCTAAACCACACAACTGACTACTCCCCCTGAGTACCAAAATGAAGCAATAGCTATATTCTTTCACATCCAATTCATTGTGTACCAAAATGAAGCAATATTTTTATAATGTTTCTCATTTATAGAATTAAATCTTTGGTGTTGTAGGTTAAACATGATTGCTTGAGTCTACTAGTGACTCTAACATGGTATTAGAGCTTATGATTTGTTCACCCCTTCTCAAATCTAAGAGATAATTGGGTTGGATCTTTTTCTGAGCTCACTTTAGAATCAAACAAACCCCAATATTACATCTAGAAGGTTGGAAAACCTCTATTTTCATATATGGAACTCTATATTTGGATGACAAAATAAATTTCACCATTTTTTTACAAGTGTTTGAATAATTTCCAAATTATTTTTCTAAATTTGTATGGAATTCAATTAGTATGGATCAATACCATACAACACATAATTTTTAGTCTATGTAGGTGTCAATAAAGTACCTTTGACATATTCATATGTTTTTTACATATGTGTTAACTAGCATAATGGCTAGTAGAAAGGTACACATTTTTTATTTTAAACAATATGTTTTTAATCATTTGTGTGTCTATTTAGGGTTGTAAGAATAGTACCTTTACATGAGCATCATTTAGGTCTTGAACATTCCCAACTAGAGGCACTAAACTCTTGTGGGTGGTGAATGGGCCACGATCATTTCATTGGCACTGAAGCCTATTGAATAGTACATGACAAGACTGAGAGGGAGTTAAATCGGTTTGAAACTTCAAAAAAAAAATTATAAACATAGTAGCAGCATATCAATCATCAACACATGAACACTAGAATTACATGGAAAGCCCAAACAAGAAAAAACCATGGTGAGAATTTAACTCATAATATGAATATGAATGATTACAAAGTTTTAGGCTCACTGCCAAGAAGCAACAACACCTGATGGACTTGCAAGGCTAAGGCGCACTACCTTGGGGAATGATACAAAGACTTACACAACTAAGACTAGCTACTCCAGGGAAAGATACAATCTTCTACTAAATGACTCATTGCCAATCAACAACAAAGGAAATAGTAGAACTGAAACTGAGAAGGATCTCTTGAACATGAAATTTTCCTTGAACTATTAGATCAAGTGACCAACATCATGGCAAACATCTCTAATGATCACCATTGTCACAACGCACTATCTCACTAAATATATCACCTTCAAAGCTTTGACTTTTGCACTTTTACAATCTCAAATCTGCTTGCACATCATTCACATAAACTTCTCATCAATTCACAAACAATCCATCCATAAAACTTCTCTAATGACACTCCTTAAGTATGAGATAGATCATTGAAAACTTAATTTAGTGTTGGCCTAGAATACTTTAAATATTATTATACAAAATAAGCCACCTGGACCAAAAATACTCAAAGCAGTTCACTCCACGAGAGAGAGGGAACCACTACAACAATTTCTTCTTGTAGATGTTGATTATAATTTTATGCTTGTCTCTCTTCTTCCCTTAAGATAGCAATTACCCTTCTGTATTCAGTGAAATCGATTTGTTCTTTCCAAGCTAGTGCACTTAGTCTAGAAATGATGTCATTTTTCTCACTTTGTGGCCAATTCAAATCAAGCTAAATTACCAAGAACTGGTTTTCATGGGGTAATATCACAATCCTATGACATCAATTTGTCCCAAAAACCTGTCTTAAAGTGGTATTAATTTTCTCCCATTTCGATCCTATGACATCATTTTCTCCCAATTTCAGTCTCGTGACATCATTTTGACCCATTTTCCTATCCTATGGCTTCATTTTGTCCCCATTTCATGTCCATTGACTCGCTTTGACCCGATTTACCCATTTTGACCTAATTTTCCCAATTCTTCCCATTTTCTTTCCATTTCTTCCCAATTCTTCCCGATTTCACCCAATTTGACTCAATTTGACTTAATTTGATCAAGTCGAGGTCTCTAGACTTCAGTTTGACTTATTTTGCCTTCTAGGTTTAATTAATTAAACTCCTTTTACTACTAACCCTTCTTCTAAAATTAAATAAATTAATTAAATATTTATTTATTTTCCCATTTGCCTATTAATTAAATAAAGTCATTTTATTTAATTATCTAACCCATAAATATGAATAATAAATTAATAAATTATATCTATTAATTTATCATATTTATCTTATTCTAAAATGGACATAATTAATAAATTTAATTTATTAATTCTCCATAATACCTTCTTTTATGAGGAGATATTTAATAAATCTTATTTATTAATTATCTCTATTTTTCCTCTCATGTGGGGATAATTTGCCATTTTTTTATTTTTAATTCTCCTATTTGTCCTCTTATGCGGAGATTTTTAAATAATTTTTAATAATTGAATCTTCATAGTATCTCCAACCTACTGATTTGATCTTCACGAGGAGATAATTAATGATTTTATTTATTAATTATCTATGATATCTTCTCCTCAGTTTTTTTTTGTTTTCATCCATCTCTTAAATGGCAGCTTTGTCATGCACTCGATCAAGTCCATTCGATGTCCCAAAAATCAATTTAATCCTGGTCGTCCATCGAAATTAGGATTTCTATAAAAGGAGGCCTCTTTTCTCAAGTAAATCATGTAGTTTTGGCATCTATATTTTGTCCAATTAGCAATCTAATATTCTGCATTGTTACTCTGTCGAATTAGTTTTCATAATCACACTTATAGTAATATCTTTATCACATCCCTTCCTTTCATCTATATTTGTGGGTCTTGCATTTAGAGAGAGACATATCCACATTAGAGAAGAAAGAATAAGAAGCAAAGTTTTATAGAAGGAGCACATAAATAATGGTTTAATTCATATTCATATTCATGCTTCATTTCAATAATTTTGTTGGTTAGATTAGGTTTGATCTGCATGTTTGTTTAAGTTTTTTGTGATTTGCATAGATTAACATTCATGCTCTTTGGTTTCATATCTAATTTCCTAGTTGACAGGTATGAAAGTAGATCTTGGTCTTATGTTCTACCTGATTCCATTTCCAGACTATACATTTTGGTGAACCTGACTCTCATGCTTGCATTAATTACTTCTAATTTTCATTTTTAGATCTGATTTGTATGCACTTAAACATTCATATTTGAAATCATTTTTCAAACATATAGCTTATGTTCTTTCATTAATTGCATTGGTTAGTTCATGTGATTGCACTTAGTTAATCACATACTTGCTTTGTTGCTTAGATATTCTGCATTGTTTCTTTCTCTGCATTGTTTCTTTCATTGCATTGTAAAAAAAATTTAAAAAATTAAAGAGGATATTTTCAAATCTTTTTATGTTGCCAAAATAATTTTGTGGAAGCAGTTGTTAATTCTAGGATAAAACATCGGTCTCCTTTTCACTAATTTTTGCATTATGATAGTTTCTTAGACCTTCTAAATGACCCTTCATCCCTCTTCTAAAGATCCTACAAAGGATATTTTGAAGCAAGATGATGATTTCAATAACACCTTTATTAATGCTCTCCCTTCTAAAAATGAAGCATTAATAAATAATGTTTTTTTCTCTCCCAAATTGGCCAGGCCCATGAGGACATCCTAGTTCAAGAAGAGGCTATTAATATTTCTATCAAATATCTCCCTCTCAAGGATGAAGCTTTGAAGAGTAATGTTGATCCATCTCCTAGAGTGTACCTCCCCCATGTGGATCATTTGGTGTTAGAGGATGATATGGTGGCTATCTTTCTTAGTGACATTGTACCTTCTTTCCATTTCAATAACCTTCCCTCTAGGGATGAATTATTAATAAATAATGTGTTCCTCTCCTGAAATTAGCCCTACCCATGATGAATTATTAAGCATTAATGATATTAATAAATACATAAGCATACAAAGTGGCTTCGAGGTACTTACCAGCTCACCCATGTTATTTGGTCTTTGCTATCGCCAGACTCAATCGAATCTATGAACTCTATCCATCATTGTTGATTGCTCTGACTGCTCTAAGCTCTCTCTCTGCACTCTGATCTCTTAAGTGTGTGGATGTAAATGAGTATGTTTTCCTTGTGGCCCTATCTTATAGGCTACTTAATCTTAGTCTCTCATGTTAGTATTATTCTTATGTGACCTTGTCACCTTGTCTTGTCAGTCCTTTCTAGCCTTTCTTTCTTATTGAGAGATTGTCTACGATCTTTCAAACATTTTCATCCAATCTCTTGAGGGGGCATAAAATTCCTATCATGGGGCAACTTTGTATCAATTTTTCTTATCTTCTTTGAGCCAACACAACAAGTTGCATTGTCTCAAAGAGGGGCAAAATGTAGACACCTAAAATTGTCCTGTCTAATTAAATAAATATTTTTATTTATCTAATTATTTTATCCTAAGTCTTCTATTAATTAAATAAATCTTTATTTATTTAATTAATTCATTTATCCTCTTCTAGCCCTTTCTAGTTTAAATAAATAATTTTATTTATTTAAATTATCCCTTCCTAATTAAATAAATATTTTACTTATTTAATCAATCCCACTTCCTCTATTAATTAAATAAATCTTTATTTATTTAACTAATTTATTATCCTTTTCTACCCATGACACATGTCATTTATCTCTTAATTTTTCTCTTACGTACCCACTTTATCATTTAATCATTTCCTCTACCTACCCTTTAATCCTAGCCGACCATTTATCCTTTACATTTCTTAATCTTATCCCTCCATTTCCTAAAGTGTCTTCTATATAAGAGGATACTCTCCTTCATTAAAAACCCTAATGATATAATCAAGCCTTCTTTGTGATCAATCTATCAACCACATTTCCATTCTTTGTTGAGCTCTTGTGCACACATAAAATCCAAGAGCAAATATATCAAACAAGATCAATGGAGATAGGAAGAAATGGAGATTGAAACCCTAATAGACATGTGAATGGCATATCTTGGTTTATTTTATTTATTTGCATGGTCTTAGGTATCTTCATTTGTGTATGGTGGATCATTTTCATTGTTAGTCTAGGGTTTTGTGGTTGGATCTTTGTTAGTCTTTCAATATTGTTGTTTTCACTATCCATTTTCACCATATAGAGTCATTAAATAAGACTTGCAAAGGATATTTGTGACTTTCTCCCCATTTTCTTAGGATTGGCTAGTTGAATCATCATCAACAACTTTATTTTTCTTTGGTAACTTGGTATGTTAGATTCTAGGCTATTTCATTAGCTATTCTTGAGCCCAAATTGTCTCTTTGTCTAGGTATTATTTATCAAAACCTTTTACTTGGTTCTTGTTTAATCTATTTGGGAATACCTAGTCCTCACTATCCATTTTCTTGATTATTGGAGACACTCAAAAATCTTTGTTGGTTTTACACCACAACTCAAGAACCTTTTCTCCCTTCAAGTTATACCAAAATTTGGCATTCTTTTAAGGTGAAGGTTCTCTTCAATATTTGGAAAGATAGAAATGATATTTTTCAAGATGTTTTAGTTGTATTATTTTCTCTCTATACACTAAAGATATACTTTTCTTTAATGTCCTTATGTAGATTTAAGTTCAAGATAGAAAAGTTACATTGAAGGTGGGTCATCTATAAGAGCTTTTAGGTCACTCAAATAATGATCCTTGGATTATTATTAAAGTCTTGCCTCCCTCATATTCTCCTTCTTGAGGATGTAGGTAAGATTGCAACCAATTTTTGAGAAGAGATCATGGTTCTCATTCATTGGGAAACAAATATAATGCTACTTGTGGATATTCCCAACACTCAGAACCTCCTTTTATCTCTTCTCACAAGCATCATGCTCTTGATCGGCCAAACTTTGGCAAGGTTCCTTGGCTAGGGTTGGTCGTTTCTCTAGTTTGTGCTCAACAACCTTTGGATGATAATTTTAAGGAAGAGAATGCGTTCACTTGTTAGGAGTTGGTTGGTAATAATCACATCCCCCCTCTAAAATTCTATGAGCTACTTCCTTTTTTAATGTTATGTTTAAGCTTGACCCTTTAAATTATTATCTTTCATACATGCTTGACCCTGTTTAGATTTTACGAATGTATTTTACCTATTATCAAAAATCCCAATTCCTAATTCTACACACTTCCTAATTGTCTTCTTTCTTCCATATTATAAAAAATCCAATTAAATATGTTGCTAAATATTTTATTATTTCCAAGAGTTGGTGCTTTCATTACACCTAGATGCCTGAACTCACTTTTTGTCCACATCTTGTTTTGGGGTTCAATTGCATTTCCCTTGATGCATTCCTCATGTTAAGCATTGAAAATATTATTTCCAACATCTTGATTCTTCACTCAAGCAATTTGGAGGACTTTCACCTTCACGACACTTGGTTAGATAATACCCAATGGTGGCACTTCCCTCATGAAAATTTGTGTAAATGGGTAAGATATGCATCTTGGTGTAATGTTAAACACCTCACTCTATTTTATCACAAAGGGAATTTTGTAGCCGAATTCGACGGTGCTTTAAAAGAAATCCCACCCCATGCTCTTTTTTCATGTCAATGTTTGGTAACACTATATATGTGTGAGTACGTTCTCACCAGTTTCCCAATCAGTTTTGTTGGATTCCCCCACCTCATTACTCTCCATGATGTTCAATTAACAAATGAATCTTTAGCCTCCTTGATTTCACTTTGTCCCTTCTATAAAAAGTTGAAATAATAGGAGATACTGGGTAAGGTAGTGCCATAATCTTTTCATCCGCTACTAAACATTTAAATATAGGAAGAGTAAAATTTATATGTTAACTGCCTTAAACTCAAAATTTGGTTGAGCTGCATGATTGAGTATTTGAGTGTGAATGGTGTAACGTTTTATGATCTTTCTTATGCCATCTTTCATCTTGAAATTCTTTGTGGAGGTACTATGAGGGAATTAAACATGGATTTCCCACAAGGAAAAGAAAGCAGTCAAAGAGCTGCCTCAAAAAGTCTATTTCTTCACATCATGGGCAACTTCCATTCCTTGAAGACTCTTGCCATATGCATAATAGATCCCATTGAAAGGGAACAAGATATGGATTGTCCTCTATTGAACCTACTTCACAAGTTCTTTGTGAAGGTATTTATACACTTAAGAACCTCAAGCCCAATGGTTACACATTTTGAATATATATAAGTAAGAGATGAAAGGTTTCTTCTTTTAAGCAAGTCATTATAATTTGCCTTAGTGTGAGAAAGGAACTCTTGGTTAAATTACTTACTCATAATAATCCAATGCAGGAGTTGGCAAGAGATCCTTTACTTGTTTTCCTCACCTCTCCACATCTTAACCTCAAGAAACTATGTGTAGAAATTCTTGATTTTGACCACAAAGGAGTTGTAGTAATAAGTTGCTTTAGAGTAAGCCCTCTCTTGAGGCATTGGAAATTCAACATATCATGTTTCATGTTAATATTGATACCTTCCCCATGATGTCAATGGAATGATTTTTCTCTCAACCCATTAGCTAGGTGTTGCCCTATATGCTAAATGAATTATAAGTGCTTTTGAGGGGAACAAAGCCTAGAAGTTTTCATTAGGAATTGTATGAACTTAAATGTGCCTTTCATTTGGCCAACATGGAAAGGACATAATCTTGACACTCTTATCATTATAATTGGTCTATTTCAAATCAAATGACCTTTTGCCATTAAAAAAATTTGTAAATACTGGGAGGCTATTAAGCCTTGGTTTCTAGAGGTTCATAATGATTTCTATAATGGCCATTCAATCAACTAGCAATCTATTTGGTGGTCTTTTATTCTTACTTGTCCATAACCCCCACTAATTAAAGTGTCATGGATTCACACCTTGGAATTTACCAAGCTAGGCATTAGAACTCTTCCAAATCGCATTCATAGTGTCGCCATGAATTTCCTTTCATGGGTAAGAATAAAAAGAAAATTTATGTTTTCTAACTAAGACAAAAAGTCCTTTTACGCTATTAGTGATGTCATTCCTCCCCAATTGATTCATGAAATAGGGGTCAATTCATTAAATTGTGGCAGAAGGATTGAAAATGTACTCTAATATAACATTTTGT
Source organism: Cryptomeria japonica (assembly GCF_030272615.1). Taxonomy (NCBI): domain Eukaryota; kingdom Viridiplantae; phylum Streptophyta; class Pinopsida; order Cupressales; family Cupressaceae; genus Cryptomeria; species Cryptomeria japonica. The sequence goes on along the minus strand of NC_081405.1, from coordinate 486,616,377 downwards.
CATTATAAGACTTGCAAAGGATATTTGAGGCTTTCTCCTCATTTCGTCATGGTTGGCTAGCTAAACCATCACTAAAAACTTTAGTCTTCTTTGGGAACTTGGTCTTAGATTCTAGGCTATCTCATTAGCTATTCTGAAGCCCAAATTGTCTATTTGTCGAGGGTATTCCTTATCAAAGCCTTTCATTTGGTTCTTGTTTAATGTATTTGGAAGTACCTAATCTTCATATCCATTTTCTCGATAATTGAAGACTCTCAAGCATCTTTGTTGGTTTTACACTACAACTCAAGAACATTGTCTCTCTTTCAATTATACCTAGATTTGACATGCTTTTAAGGTAGAGATTATGTTCAACGTTTGGAAATATAAAATTGTTATTTTTTAGGATGTTTTGTTGATATTCATTTCTCTCCATTTACTAAAGTTATAATTTGCTACAATATGCTTATGTATATTTAAGTGCAAGCTAGAAAAGTTGCATTGAAGGTGGGTCATCTATAATATAGTTTACGTCACTCTAGAAATGCTCCTTGGACTATTGCTAGAGTCGTGCATCCTCCTATTATCCTCCTTGAGGATGTAGGTGAGGTTGCAACCAATTTTTGAGAAAAGATCATGGTTCCAAATCCCATAAATCTCATTCACCGAGAAAAGAAGATAATGCTACTTGTGGATAATTATAACACTCTCAACCTCCTTTTATCTCTTCTGACAAGTATCGTGCTCCTTGTTGTTCACCAAAAGTGATAACCCAAGAACACCTGCAATCCTTCTATGAAATGGCCAATTTCAGTCCACGAAACACATCAGGGCTTGGACAACATAACATAGGACCCTAATTGATCCTTTTGCACTTCAGGTTCTGCTAGACCTAGGGGGGGACACCCTTTTGATGCATTAAATACAACGATTACAAACACATAACTGCATCAACACTAAGCAGATAGATCATTTCACAAGCTCAACAGGTTAGGAAACACTACAGATTGGCTAAATCTGTACAAACAATAAGATGGAATAGAGCTTTGAAAGAATGGAACACACACCCCTAAGCATGAAGGGAAATTAGATTTTCTTTTAAAATGTGTATCTGAAAACATCCCCAAACTTGCAAGACTAGTGCCTTGTTCATTGGGCAACAGAGTCTCACACAGAATTGCAAATATGTCAATTACAGCTACAAATTTGTTTTCCTTATAGAATATCCCTACATTAACACCTTATATTAATGCATTACTCAGATCCATTCACAACATTATCAAATCTGGGACACATTCCATTATTCATGATTGATTACAAAATTTAAAACCTTCATTGAAGGATACCCACAAACAATCACACAACTTCCTTGAAATTGACAAATTTCATCCTCCTTGAGGATTGAATTCATAATACTGAAATGCATACATAGAGACAATATGGTGGGAAATTACTCATGCCTGACACAAGTAAAGCCTGCAACTAGAAAAGCACATCTTGAATGCTGCACTCAAATCCTCTGTACCCTGAAACCAAACAAAAGCATTTACAAACTTGGGTCAAGATATTCAGAAAATGGAAGCCATCAAATCTGGAGCATTTCTCCAAATTTCTGGAACCTTTACAAATGAGAAGAATTGGGAATAAGAAGAGGAGGGAAAGATCAGATCTGCAAACGAAATTGCCAAGTGTCTATTTTCTCTAACTGAAATTTTTTACCCTCTTCTTTCCCATGGAAATTGCTCTCGAAATATCCAATATTTGTTAAAATGAACTATCTAATCAGATTCCTCACTTCGAGATCTTTCCGACAATATATAATACTTGCCATTTTGACCAAAAATGGAGCTTGAGCGAATTAATTCCTCATGTGTGCACATCATTTAAATTTTTCATTTATTCATATAGTCTGAACAATATAATTAACATCGCCTTTCGCCATTTCGTAGCCTCTAAGACTTCGCTACATTTTCGGAAAGCAACCTCGCTGCATTTTTGGAAATGCTTTTCGCCATTTCGTGGCCTTCGAACTTGCTCACTGGTTAAGCCGACCCTTCTCTGCTCACTGGTTAAGCCGACCCTTCTCTACAAAATTTGCCCTCTTGCCTCAGGAAGCGTTCCTACGTGGGGTCCACCTATCACTGTCTATCACCTCTTTCGGTCACCTTGGGATCCACACCCACGCGCTCGCGGTTTGCTTGGGCGCCCAACGAGCATCGTCCGTCAAAAGCCTTGATGGCTTTAACATTATGCATTAATGGAGATTTACTTATAAATATCAAAAAACTCCAATGCCCAAGCAATGTGGGATAATTCATTTTGCCTGGGACTGTGCATTTTAAGCTTTCCTGAGAACTTTAATGGCCTCTTTCTTTTGCAACTTGAATGCCTCTATTTTCACGCAGGAAGATGCTGGAGGTTTCATGCTCACGTGAGGAAGAGGATAACTGAAATTTCTATTTGCATTTGATTTTCTTTCTATTTCAAAAGCCACGTTGCATCTTGTTTGGAATTTCTATGCCTCAATCTGCAGGTTCACATAGAGGGAGAGTAAGCATTTACACATTGCAGAATGCACTTTGCATTGGGAGGTTTTGAAACGCCTTTCCAAATCATTGCATTTGTTTAAAAGAAATGGTATCGCTGCCCTCCAAACTCCATATTATGTTCCACGCAGGGAGGAGGCAACTTGGTTGTGGAGTTCGGCTTTTCAACCTGCTAATGGCCTTTATTTAAAAACACATTTTAACGCCCTCTCCAGCTATCACGTGGGGAAGGATGCTGGGAAGTTTGCAGGAGCTTGGCTTTACACCAGCCAAAGGCATTTTCTATTGCACCCCCTTTTGCTAAACACCACGTGTCTTTGTGCCTGCCACCTGTGCATTTGCTGCAATATGGAAAACCCCAAACGTGAACTTCATGTTTCATTTCATGTGAGCAAGGATTTTAGGGAGTTTCGTTAGATTTAGAGGGGTGACTGGCAGAGGGAAGACACCTGCCACGTTGCCATTGCTTGGGGTTTCAATGCTTTTTACACAGCCACGCACAGCAAGGAGAGGAGCTGGGCGAAATATCTCCATGTCACGCAGAGGAAGGGGAGTGCTGCCAATACATTTGGTTTGATCTCTCTGCAACTTCACACAGGGCCACGCACAGGAGTAAACAATTTCAAACTTTGGCATTTGATCAGAATTTGTTTTAATACACTCCACACTCCCCAACAAAGGCATCGCTTGGCTTGCAAATCACGTGGGTTCTGTACTCGCCACATGCCACGTCTAAGGGAGGCATTGTTGACTGAGGCGATAGATAAATGAACTTATGGTGTGAACCTTGAATTACTGTTAGACAAAAATAACACCAACATGCAAGGCATATATAAAAATAAAAAGACAGTAATTCCTCTATCTTGGATTGCCAACAATGAAATGCAATTCACCAGAGGGTGTTGCTTCCACATTATTTGTTATAAAGTTGAATGCATATAATTGGCTGAATGTCTCTAAGCCACGCAATGTTCCATACACAATCTTTACTTCCAAATGAACACCTTGAACAACTGAATGTCTATCGCCCACAAGCACATAAAGAGAATAGCTTTCATCAATTCCAAGTTGAAGAGTCTCATCAACAACATCCTTGATGTTAAAATTTTCTAATTCGCCACATTCAAATTTGCATTTGGTGTTGGAGTCTCTCTGCTCTTTCACGGTCCAACTGGCGAATTGCAATCAAGCCAGGTCGGGCCCCAAAGTGGGTCCAACTAAAAAAAATTTCGTTTTCATACAATTGACCTCTGAAATGCTTCACGGACCTCAAACATACCTCTGGAAATGATCGACATCGTTTTCGAATCATCAGACTGCATTTTACAACTTTCAGGCACTTACGCCACATTTTCGCATTTAATCGCGAAGACGTATTTTTCAAACCTATCAAAACACCTTTCTGGAGCTCGCCATCTGACAAGCGTGTACTCTGATATGCAAGCATGAACACTGCCAAACGGTTTTTCAAGACGAGTCCCGAGTGAAGAGATATTAATTGGCAAAAATGACCAATTGACTTTGTCGACACTGCGGACCTGATGAAGTCAATGTTCTGGCAACACATGATGCCTTTCTCAAAAATATCAAACGACCTCCGTAGGCCCTCAAATTTGAAACATAGGTACCTTGAAGTACATATTAAAACTTGGAAATCTCAGTTCGATCACAAGACTGACAGGATGCAAATGGCATGCTCACAAAAATGGCTACATTAACTGATATAGCACTGAAAGTACGGATAACTGAAAATGATGGCTAAATGAACCCTTTTGAAAACCGATCAAACGGATTGGCAGAGGCTTGAAATTTGAAACATAGCTTTTCATTTATACCAACAATAGCTCGGAAGAAACATTCTGACATGACACCCACTGAGGCAACTTTTACACTTATGCGAAACAGGGCTCCGACTAGCTATCGAAACAGGGACTTGCCAAAACACACACACTGCAAACGGATTTGGCTTTGAAAACTGAGCAAATGGATTCATTAGGACTTGAAATTTTGCAGGCTGACTCACATTTATGCATAGAATCCAATCCACTTTGAATTTTTTCATGATGATCAACAGGAAAAAAGATATAATTTCTCAAAGTAGGCTACTCAATAAAATCTACATTTGTGCCTAAAATGCACTTTCAGCTCACCCCTCGAAATGGGTACCTGGTAAACTTATCCAAACTGAATTCTGAAAGTTGCACATCATTGAATAGGCCAAATGAAAGGTGTAGGACATGAATCCTGAGCCTTACCCCCTGAAAATCAACTGGCTCCATTTTACCCCCTCTCTAACTAGGCCATTCAAACTGACTCATTTTTATCATTTGGAAATGCAGGGCAAAATTTTGAAATGGGCCTCTAAACTTGACTCAAATTTAATGAGTCCCAACACTCCTGGTTGGCCAAACTTTGACAAGGTTCCTTGGCTAGGGTTGGCTATTTTTCTTTGGTTCATGCTCAACAACATTTGGATGATAATCCAAAGGAAGAAGGTGCATTCAGTTGTTAGGAGTTAGTAAATCATATCCCAAGTGATATTTGGGGGAAACTTGATAATAAAGACCCTCCTCTTAAAATTCTATTAGCCACTTTATGTTTTTAATGTTGTGTTGGGCTTTACCCTTTGAATTATTATCTTTCATATGTGCTTGACCTTGTTTAGATTTTGTGAATGTACCTTTTTACCATTCAATTTTTTTAATATTAGAATATTATCTTTTAATTTAATTAAAAAATATATAAACTTATTCATAAAACAATTTGCCATCTTAGAAACTAAATATTTATAGAATTAAATATTAAAAGACTAAAATAATATTTATCACTTTTCTATTCAATTTTGTAATACAAGGTTAAAATTTCAAATGCCTTTGAAGACCTCATTACCAGTATTACCAAATTAAGGGCAGGTCCCCATATAGCTGCTTAGCTTATTTTGGCTTGTTGTCGTTGCTTAACTTTTTTAGTAGTAATTTGTGGATCTGGTGGCCCCATGGATAATCAAATTTGCTACTAATTTTAAGTAGTCCTCTTAAATGAAATTTTTAATAATACTTCTTGCAAATAAAAATGAGAAGAAAAATAACAAAATGTGTCATTTTTCTCAATAAACAGTTGTTACTTATTTCCAATCCCCCCTTTTTTTCAAAGCTTATTTTCCAATTTTTAAGTAGTAGCTGCTCCATTAAAATAAAAAAGATATTCCATTTTATCCTTAATTAAAAATTGACATGAAAACACTCCACTATTTAAATTTAAGCAAAAATTGTACATAAGCAATAACATAAGAACATGGGGTAACTCCCCATACTTTAAGATTTCTTCCACTAGAGTGGTTGAATGTTCGACTAGAGTAGTTGAGAGTTGGACCAACTTTGTGATTCCTTATAGATATTAATATTTCTTGCCTTACATATTTAAGTTTTTTATTTTTTTATTTTTAAAATATTTCACGCCATCAAACATCAATCAATATGTTTCACTTTGAAGGAAATTCCCGCCATCAAACATCAATCAATATGTAGATAATTCTTTTACTCGCAATGGTCTATGATCAAGAATCTTCAACTTCACTAGTCTGTTGTATTTTTACAGATAATCTCATTTACTCCCTTGTTCTGCATCTCATGCCACAATCATGCCTGCCCAAGATGCATTTTACACACTTCCTGATTCTCTCCTTTCTTTCATACTATCAAAAATCCCAATAAAAGACGCTGTCAAATCTTCTATTCTTTCCAGGAGGTGGAGGTTTCTCTACACCCAGATGCCTGAACTCACTTTTTCTCCAAATCTTGTTTTAGGGCTTTCTTGCAGTTCCCTCGATCAGCTCCTCATTTCAAGCGTTGAGAACATTATTTCCAACATCTTGCTTCTTCACTCAGGCAATCTGGAGGCCTTTCACCTCCACAGCACCTGGTTAGATCATACCCAACAGCGGCACTTCTCTCGTCAAAATGTGTGTAAATGGGTAAGGTATGCTTCTTGGTGTAATGTCCAACACCTCACTCTATTTGATCACAACTTGACTTTTGCAGCTGAGCTACACAGTGCATTAAAAGAAATCCCACCCGCTGCTCTCTTTTCATGTTCATGTTTGGTAACCCTGCATCTGGGCAGGTACGATCTCACCAGTTTTCCAATCAATTTCGTTGGATTCCCCCACCTCATTACTTGTCATCTCCGAAATGTTCAATTGACAGATGAATCTTTAGTCTCCTTGATTTCACGCTGTCCCCTTCTGCAAAAACTTGAAATAATAGGATATGCTGGACTAGGTAATGTCAAAATCTTTTCATCTACCATTGAACATTTGAGTATAGAAAACGTAAAGTCTCTATCTGTGAATTGCCCCAAACTCAAAATTCTGAAAGGGTACATGATTGAGGATTCGAGTGTGAATGGTGTAAGGTTTTATGAGCTTTCGTATGCCGTCTGTTATCTTGAAATGCATTGTGGGGGTACTCTGAGGATGTTGAACATGGATTTCTCACTAGGATACAGTCCAGGAGTTGTTTCAGCAAGTAGATTTCTTCACATCATGGGCAACTTCCGGACCTTGAAGGGACTTGCCATATACCTGGGCCGTCCCTTTGAAAGGGGAGCAGAGATGGATGTTCCTCTACTGAACCTGCTTCACATGCTTCCAAATCTTCAGTGGTTACGGATAGGGGGCTCCTTTGTACAGGTATTTACACAAACTTACTAACATAAAGCTAAATAGTTTTTAACTTAATAGTTTAAGGTCATGCGTTTTTTATGCATATAAATAAAAGATGAAAGATTTCTTTCTAATATTCATGACACTGCAAAGCAGGAGTTAGCAAGGGATCCTATACCTGTTTGTCTCACCTCTCCACATGTTGACCTTAAGAGAATACAAGTAGAAGTACTTGAGTTTGACGACAAAGAGATCGCAATAATAAGTTGCTTGCTCCAGAGTATGCCTTTTCTTGAAAGAATGGAAATTCAGCTACCTGATGAATATGATGAAGTTCAATGTATGTACTTCTTTAAAGATATTTTGTACCTGAGGAGAGCATCCTTACTAGCAAGGATAACTATAAGGGATGGTTTGCATGAAATGTAGACTGAAAAAACTGACATCTGAAGTTCATAATACATCCTCTATAATAACTTGTTTATGGTATTCGGTTTCATGCTTTTTTTTCTTTTATTCAAAAAGTTGTTTATGTTGTTGAAGCTCCATTTACCTTTACTGGCAACATATTCTGGTGATTTCTTTTAAAGCATAACTTATTTATGGTATTTGGTTCTATGTTTCTTTTTCGCTTTTATTTCAAAAAGTTGTTTATGTTGTTGAAGCTCCATTTGCTTTTAATGGCAATATGGTCTGATGATTTCTTTTAATGCATATAGAATGAGAACTGTCCCCTTCTGGGAATGAAAAAGAATGAGAACTGTCCCCTTCTTGGAATGAAGAAGAATGATAGATGCTAATATCTTATTTCATTGGAGCTGTTAAATAACTTAAGATTTTAATATTTAAGGTATTGGTATCTGTTTTTGTTTTTTGTTTTATCGAGATATTTCAAGTTCTGCTTTTAATGTTTTAAATTCTTTCAAAAAAATCAGTGGTTGACAACTGAGCACATGGTTCACATCTGCTTGCATTTGTGTTGTGAACTGTTTTTCCTCCAATCTTGACATGTGGTAAGGATGCTCTGTTTAAATATTAATTGGTTTTATTTATTTTTTATTATTTAAATGAAGATTTAAAATCTGAATTGTTCTGTTGTTTTGTAAATGAAAGATTTGTTATCTGATATAGGAACTTGAATCTATGTTGATACTTCTTTGGTTGAGAGTCAAAGACTTTAAAATCTGAATTGTTCTGTTGTTTTGTAAATGAAAGATTTGTTATCTGATATAGGAACTTGAATCTATGTTGATACTTCTTTGGTTGAGAGTCAAAGACTGAGGGGTGTCCATTTTGTCAAAGTCCTTCAAGCTACCCATCCTAATCACATCTGTTATATCATAAATTCAGAGGTTTGAACTTTGGTGGATGACATAATTAAAGAACATACCATCATCCTCGCCAATTATGCTCAACCAATTGAATTACACTTGTTTGGTGAAAATATCATTTTCAAATGAAAAAAATATCATTCTACCAATCATGTCATTCATATTAATTAAATGATCTCCTTATTTTAAAATAGAAGAAAAATATCTTTTATGATTGAACCGATTGATTGTTGGGATACTTATTCAGCTCACTTACAAAAAGTAGTCTCTTTTAAAAGAATCATGCAAAAATTATCAGCTTCAATAAGACGGAATACAGAAGAAAACAAAACCTATAGATAACAAGTGATAATTGCTTTGTATAATGTCAGAACCCTAACAGCAAAAGTATTTCAACTAGAAATTTAAGTACCTAACATATTTTCATAACCTTGATTTATGTTCACATACAAGTGATGTAGACAGAACAATTGGTCTCATAAAAAAACAAATTATCACACATCAAATTTAAAAAAAATTATCTAACACAAGCATAAATATTTATAATGATACTGAAACACAAAATTCAGTATAGTGAACCTGGGTACAAAAAGAGAATTCTAAGCCCAAATTTGATGTAACTGCCTTCTTTATGGCAGAGACGCACTCTTTTCTCAGTTTCCCATCTTTTTCACTGTGTTAAATTTTGGTATGTAACAGCCTATTTAGATTTTTATTTAGAGGAATTTTCGTTGGTAGCAAGGTGCTGCTGGGGAATTTTCGGTAGGAATATTTTTTATTTTTCAAGTGATCCGGTAATATTAGTGGCAGTGTTGTTTTCCTTAGACTGTTCTAAAGTTTGTTCTGAAGTTTGTAATGCCAGTGTCATTTCTGTATTTTTAAATCCTGAATAAAAGAGACATTGCTGTATTTTTTTATTGGTATGACCTGAACGTGTATTTTTTGACCTTTAAAATCTGCATCTTAACTTGTTATTATTCTATTCCTGAGTATAAATCTCAAGTACTCTGTTGAAGTTGATGTTTTCTCGATACTAGTAGGAACAGAGGTGTCTGCATCAAAATTCTACTATTGTTATTTTCACAACATTCACATCAAGTCAGTTACAATATTGACTTACAACAGAACCAAAATCAATCTATGAAATGCCAATCACCCAGAGACAAGAACTAAAGCAGTATTCATGTAGAGATCAATAGCAAAATAACTTGAGTGAGCTTTCCAATAGTCAATTAAAATAAAATCATAAAACTAATAACTGACATTACAAAATCTGAATATCAAACAAGATGCAAGTCATTGCTATCAAATAATTATTTTTAAGTAATGTTAAAACTTCAGTAACAGCATTGTCTGTGGCAATCCAGTATTCAATGCACAGTTTGGCCTGCTTTCAACTCAAAAAATAATAATAAAGCAAATTTCAAATGATAATTTCTATGTTCTGGTAATTTATAATAACAAGCTTGTGGAGGTTCAACAATTTTTTATTTTTTATTTTTTATCAGTAAAGGCAGAGCTGAGATTTATATTAATTATGCTTAATTACAGTATTAACATAGCTGATTGATGAAGTATCAAAAAAGCTTATTGAATGCTTCTGAAACCATTCTCAGCATTTTCGAGAAAGAGGGTTTCCAGACAGGCAGAAAACCATAAGCATCATAATCTATCATTCCAAAATCTAGCAAGATTATATAGTCTAGAAACATAAAAACTATAGAGAGTTTGAATAGCAGATTCTCAACTGCCAAAAAAACAGAGATTTTACCATAATTATGTAGCCAAAATTAACTATTACGAAAGTCTAAAGGTTCAACAATTGTTACACATTAGTACGTTAGATTTTTAAAAAATAAAAGCCACTAATACGATAATCAAAACCATACACTCTGTGTACCTCAAAGCCTACACAACTATTCCTCTCCTTGAATTGAAGTACTACTAAGACTAGTTACGTAATGGTAACAAGTACTGAAAGATTCTTCTGTATTGAATTTAACAACAGAAAATTTAGCATTGTTGAAATTTTAAAAAGTGTAAATCATAAAAATTAAAAGGTACATGTTAAATTGTAAATAAGAATTTTTGTGTTGAAATATTATCTTGCAAAACCCTACACCTACCCTTTCTTTCTTTGAAAATCTTTTTCCAAACCAGTCACGGTTCCCAACTTTTTGATTTAACGACCCTTTTATGACAGGTCCTTTTCCTTTTGCTGAGATAATTTTGTAACTAGTTTTTTTTTTTTTGTTTATGGGAACGGTCTGAGGAAGCCATGAGAAGGCCTGTGTGTTGGTATTCGAGTTTAGACCGAGCAATTTATGTGGACTGATATACAACAGAATGAAGGGCTTGCGATAGCTGGGTATGTCAATCAAAGCATAAAGAAGAAAAGAACTTGTGGATAGGCAATAGTTACAACTGTTCTGGTAGACTCGTGTGCAGAATGTGGAAACACAGACAAAGCACGTGAAATGTTTGACATAATGTCTTAAAAAAAACGTGGTCTCATGGAATGCAGCGAATGGAGTACTACACTCAAATCTTGTGGATAGGCAATAGTTACAACTGTTCTGGTAGACTCGTGTGCAGAATGTGGAAACACAGACAAAGCACGTGAAATGTTTGACATAATGTCTTAAAAAAAACGTGGTCTCATGGAATGCAGCGAATGGAGTACTACACTCAAATTTTATATTCGTTGAAAAAGGCTTTTGAAACTATCAAGCAAATTCAATCGGTAGATGTAGAGCTAGAATTTACAACCTGTGCTAGCGTTCTCCCTGCCTGTGTGAAAATGGGAGAGTGGGGAACGTTTAGAAACTTTCAGCAAACACAGGTGACAAGAATAAAGGTAGACAACCAGTGCAAACCGTGGAATCTATCTCTTAGTCTTTCACATATGATTTGTGATCAAACATGGAGAGACATTGAGTTACCCAAATCTAATAATCTCGTTGTTGTTAAGTTCAATTATTACAGAACAACAGAGAATTCTATGTAAGAAGGTAATGTTTTATAGTTTAATTTTTTTAGACGACCTAAGATTTGTTTAATGCATTAAGTAACTTACATAGTTAAATATGGTTCAATAATATTATTTACTATGAAAATGTTGCTAAAAATGATAAGTTTAATTTTGATTGTTTCATTTGAGTTTGTGATGGAGGCATCATATTATTGAACATGTTCAAATGCATGATAGAGATCATAATTAAGTTAATAGATGTGTGAGCCTTAATATGATTTATAATTAAAGTCTAGATCTATGATAAATAAATAAAGCTTATTGAATGACATACTAAATTGATGCTTATGTGTGAGATACATCAGATATCCTTGTCATGATAGGAACATGAGCATCTATCATTATCCAGTGTATGGATACAGGAGAGTCTGTTGTCATGATTTGACAACATACAAATTGTTGAAACAATAGTAGTCAAAATCTATCTAATCACCTTATTATGGAAGCTCGATTAGCTTCTAATGACACCCAAGTAGTAATTGATATTATTCCAATGGCATTGATTCATAAGCACAACATTGTTTCAAACCAAAATAAGATTATATAGTAGCAATAGCATGATGTACCTACTTTTGATCAAATAGAAATTTCAAATGAGTGTACCTAGGATAGAATTTGGAATATATTGAACCTATACTTTTGCCATGGCCATTATAATATCTTTGGAAATATCTTTGGGAAAGTGAACCTTATGCACATTTTATTTATATGGGGATCATGTGAAGTTTAAGTGAATATAAAATACTTTGATATTGTATTTCATTGTGGAAGCATCATAAAATACTATTGAGAAACCTTATTATTGCATCTATTATAATAGATGATTATAATTCCATCACAACTATATTCTCATGTAATAGTGTTAGTTATGACAAATTAGGAGTAAGAGTAAATATGATGGAGTGCAACACTATATTGGACATATTTTGGAAGTTGATGCTTTTGGTATTCGAGCATTAAGATTAGGTAATGGTAAGAAAAAACATTAAAAGAAGTATCTAATAATAAATAATCACACAAGGTGACAATCATACCTTGGTTAAATTTGATGCAAAATAAAACAATAAAAAAAATTAGACTTGAAAGGTTAATAAAGGAGGATAAAGCCTAAGAAGAAACATTAGGTCAAATAGGAATATTGACTTCACTAATAATGTAAAGGACTAAGTCACACTACATAAATAATCTAGGCAAATTATACAAATACAACCAAATTAAGCATTAACTAACCTAGATAATATAATTGAGATTTAAAGTTTGAATACTAAATGCAAGGTTTTGGGGTACTTGTCTTTAAAACCAATTATGGAGGAATGATGATAATGGTGCATGCTAAATTATTTTCCCACCTCTTAAAATTTAATAGCTTAAATGTAAGGACTATTTCAAAATCTAAATTGGCATGCAAATATGGTTAATTAATCCCAAACACTACAAGTTTGACACCAACTATTTTGATCCTTAATCTAATGCACAAAATTTATCTATGTTGTGTATTGATGATCTGATCATAGAATGTGCACTTAAGAATTGCCCACCTTTGTCTTCTTAGTATCTAAATCTATAAAGGTTGTGTTGAGAGACACCATTCATGAGTTTTCAACTCAATAGGTGAATTGGTTCTCTTAGATCAAACCCCTCGACAAGTTGGATTAACAATGATGAATGATATGAAAAACAACATGTAAATGACATATATAATGATGATGTGGATTTGATTCTCAATTGCCCTTTAAAAATCAAAGTGTTCTTCAATGGTTTTCTTTGAATTATTTTTTCTCTTGATGTGAGTTAATTGCATATTAAATGCCTTTAAATACAATGGCAACAATTTCTCACACAAAAGTGTGCCAATTAAACTCATAGTAGCTAGTAGAAGGAACAAGAGAGTTGAATTTTTATTATAGTTATTTCAATATGGAGATCCTTCCTGTTGAAAAATTGAGTTGTTGTGTTGTGTTGTCATTGATGTCGACTTGTTTGGCATTGTCATTGATGTCACTATGTGTTGCAAAAGGCCTGGAAGTGAGTATCCTGATATTGTTGTGTGGTCTAGTGAAGATGTTGAGGTGTTTCTGGAAGGTTGGTGTAATAGAAGTTTCAATATGCAAGAAATAATATTTATGTATGAAATTGTTTTAATGTCCCAGTGGAAGAATGCTTTGCATTCCTTTGGTATGTGAAGATCATGGAGTGCAGTTTTGGATATAATGTTTATGATCTGTGTATGTTGTACTATCAGGTTTATAGGTTCTATATTTCTTAGATGGTAGAGTTGGTTGTAGTTTCTAACAATGGTGATCTATTAGAACTAATTTGGAGAATGCTTGGCGGTTCTCTGGTTTGTGGATTCAAGTGTTACGGTTTGGAGGACATGTTCATTTCGTTTGTGTCATGTTTTTGTTTAGTTTTCTGGTGATGTTTGATTGGCAAGGGAAGTTATGGTGTTCCAATTTTTGTGTTGTCAGCCAGGTTGGTTTCTAGTTGACTAAGGTGGTGTATCCTATTTGGATTATGCCCTTTTTGGTCCAGATATGTTTTGGCGATTGAGTTTGGATGTTGATATGGGTCTCACTATGGTGTGTGTGGATCCACATTGAGTTTTGTACATTGGAAGATGTTTTTGGGTCGACTGGTTGGTGTGCTAAATTGCTTATCTACACTTTTCATTTGTTTCCAACCTTGGAGGACATGTTAGCATGTGTGGTTCATTAAAATCATTTGGAATTGATGTGTTGTGCTGTATTTGGGTCCCCTCTATATCCCAGAGTGGACCACAATGGATATTTTAGGTTTGGGTGGCCAAATTTATGTAATATTGTTTATTTTGTCTATGACCGACCCTCAACTACAGTTTAAAAGAATAATCTTGCATATATAGGAGTGCAAATGTATGAGTTGAGTAAGGGATGTATGTGAATTGATGTGCAGTAGATATGAATGATGCACAAGAAGATTTTGTATAACAGAAGTACGAAAGACAATTGTGAAGAGCTTTGATACAATGGTTGATGTCAGATATGTTTGTCATGAAATTGGTCACTTCACATAGTGGTTCAAGGACAATTATACTATCAAGAGATCTTGTTTATTTTAGTTCATTGATCCTCTACGTCTATCAGAAGGTGTGTTCCTTTTGGTAGTCAGTGCATTCATTTGTATCTTTCCCTAAGACAATGAGTCTCAATACTAAAAGTCCTTTGTATCTTGCCCTAAGGTTGTGCACCTTTGTCTTGCAAGTCCTTTCAGGGGTAGTGAACTCCTTGGTCTTGAGCCTAAACATTGTAATCAATTATTCATATTGTGAGTGTGATTTTCTTTGTGGTTTTTCCTTGTTTAGAGTTTTCCATTTAAATTTGGTGTTCATGTGTATGTTGTGCTTTGTGCTTTCATGTTTCATAAGTACAGTAATAAGTTAAGTATGGTTTAAATTTTAATAGATAAGAAGTGAACTATTTTGAGTTCTGGATTGATTCACCCCCCTCTCAATCCTATGGTATGCTCAACAATTGGTATTATAGCTTGGTTCCTCTTAGAGAAGCTTAACCGTTTAAGGAAGATCCAGAATGGTGCAAGAAGAAAATTAAAAAGCACTAAATTTTAATGTCACAAGTTACTCTTATTGGAAGGAAAGAATGGAATGTCATTTGGAATCCTTGGTGATTGGAATATGAGATGCTATCAAGAATGGGTATATTGCTCCAGCAAATGGTCCTCAAACTTTGGATGAGGTCAAGGCACATGAGAACAATGTTAAGGCTAAAGTTGTAATTATAAACTGTTTAAGTGATGCAGTATTTGCTAAAGTTGTTGGGTTGAAGTCTGCTAAAGAGATTTGGGAGAAGTTGAGTAGTGTATATGAAGGTGACGAGAAGACAAAGCAATCCAAGTTGACAAATCTGGGAATGTCTAATGATGAGAACATTGAAAGGTATATAAATTGAGTAAATGAGACTGTGAGTGCAATTAAGGGTATTGGTGGTAAATTAGAAGAAAGTGAATTTGTGAGAAAGGTGATGTTAACACTACCTAAATGCTATAAACCTAAGAAGTGTGCTATTTAAGAAACCCATGATATGGACAAGTACACATTTGATCAGTTGTATGGGTCACTCTCTGCCTTTGATATTGATGAGCTAGATGATTTGTGGAAGGAGAAGAGACATGTTGCATTCAAAGCTAGCAGGAAGATTGAAGATGAACTTATATCAAGAAATGACATAGATGAGAAAGAAGCAAACTTTTGTAAGAAGATTGAAGAAAGGATTTGAAAAGTACAAATGTAATTACCCTTGAAATTGTTCAATTGTGGAAGAATTGGTCATTATGCCTCTAGATGTACTTATAAGGAATATTATTGTAGAAGACCCGATGATGATAACAAGGGAAGAGATAATCACAGATGGAATAATAGAAATAATATAATAGATGGCATACACAAACCTAAGAAGAATTTATACACAATGGAGACCTATTCATCTGAAGAAGATGATAGAAATGACTCAAATGAAGAATCATTATTTTTAGCTATAGAGGAGAAGAGTAATAAAAGGTCTGGTAATCCAGAAGATGTGAAGAATGGTGAAAAACTAGAGAATGAAAATATTGCACTACATGTGAAAATGGAGGCTAAGGCATGGGTAATTGACTTCAGATGTTCAAATCACATGACATGTCATAAAGGAAAGTTCATTGACTTTAAAAAGTATGATGGTGGATCAGCCAAATTTACAAGTGAGGAGGCTGCATTGATTTGTGATAATAGTACTATTTCAATTGATGGTAAGCACAAGACTGATGATGTTTATTATGTTAAGAGAGTGTGAATCAGATGTGCAGTAAGGGCTATAAGCTTATATTTCATGTGTCCAGATGTGAGATCAGGAAACAAAGTTTAAGAAGATTAGTTGTAGAAGGTATAAGAACTAATGACAATGTTTACTATGTGAAGGATAACAATGGTAGTAGTTGTATGTTGGCAAAGGGAAGTGAATGTTGTTTGTGACACAAAAGAATGGGACATATCAATTTTGACAATATGGTGAAGATTAGTTTTACTCACATTGTAAGAGATTTACCAAAGATTATCAAACTTGTTGATATTATATGTAGGGAATGTCAGTTGGGAAAGCAAAAAAGGACAAGATTCAAGAACAAGGAGTATTCTACTTCAAAACCTTTGGAGTTGATTCATACAAATCTATGTGGACCTACAAGGATAACAGGATTGAATGGTGAAAGCTATTTTATGTTGCTTATTAATGATTATTATAGATTGACATGGGTTACTTTCCTGAGAGAGAAATCTAAAACATTAGAAAGTTTAAAGTATTCAATTCTATGATTAAGAATCAAGTTGATGCTAGGATCAAATGTTTAAGATCTGATAGAGAAGGAGAGTTTACATCAAATGAATTTGATAGATTGTCAGGAACATGGTATTAGAATACATTTTTCTACTCCTAAAACTCCTCAACAAAATGGAGTTGTAGAAAGAAAGAATACAACTGTTGTTGAGATGGTTGGAACTATGATGAAGGATTCTAACCTGCCTAATTTGTATTGGAAAAATGTTGTGCATACAATTGTTTATATTCTTAATAGGGTTCAAATAAGAGTGAATCACACAAAGACACCTTTTGAGGTATGGAATATAAGACCTCTTATAGTCAAGTTTTTTGGAATATTTGGAAGCAAGTGCTACGTAAGGAGATATGAACAAGATTTAGGGAAGTTTGACGCAATATCAGATCAATGCATATTATTGGAATATTATACAAAGAGATGTTGAATAAGAATGTTAAGAGTGCAAATGTCAGAGTTAGTGAGGAATGGAATTATACTGAGACTAAGATAGAAGTTGTTTTGGTTTCTACAGAAGAGAAGGTTGCTCCAGAAGAGAAAGAAGAGACAAGTGTAGAAGAAAAGGAAGCTGAACATATTCCTAAGACACCAACAAAATATATGAGGAAAAATCATTTAAAGGAACAAATTATTGGAGATAAGAATAAAGGAATTCAAACAAGAAGAAGACTTTCAAAAACCTGTGAACAAGCAAACTATTGTTTCTTATCTTGGGTAGAACCAAAGACCTATGTGAAAGCAAGAAAGGATGAAAGTTGGGTTAAGGAAAATGGAAGAGGAATTGAATAATATAGAGAAGAACCAAACATGGGAACTAATACCTAGATCAATGGACAAGAATGTGATAGAAACTAAGTGGGTGTTTTGAAACAAGCTAAAGAAAGATGGAAAAGTTACAAGGAACAAGACAATATTGGTATGTAAAGGTTATTCACAAGTGAAGGTATAGATTTTGATGAGACTTGTGCTCTGGTGGCAAGAATGAAAGCTACAAGGATTTTCTTGCATTCGTTGCTACAAAAACTTTAAAGTGTATCAAACGGATGTCAAGTCAGCATTCTTGAATGAAGAACTTGAAGAAGAATTATACATTGAACAACCAGATGAATTCAAGTTGTTAGAAGATTTGGAGATGGTTTACAAACTCAAGAAGGTACTTTATGGACTCAAGTAAGCTACTAGAGCTTCGTATGAAAGGTTGGATAGGTATTTGTTGCAACAAAATTTTAGCAATGATACTATAGATAGCAATCTTTATTTTAAAATTGAAGGTGATAAATTGTTGATTGTTGTTGTGTATGTTGATGATGTCATATTTGGGGGAGATGATGATGTATGTAGGAAGTTTGTAGAAGAGATGCAGAAGAAATTTGAGATGTCTATGATAGGTGAGCTGTCATTTTTCCTTGGTTTTCAAGTTACTCCATCAAAAAAAGGAATTTTTATTTCTCGGACCAAGTATATCAAAGAGACCTTGAAGAAGTTTGAGATGGAGAATTATAAACTAGTTGCAACCCCTATGACTACTAGTTGTAAGTTAAGAAAGGGTGATGGATCTCTAGATGTTGATAAAAAAAAGTATAGATCTATGAGTGGAGGATTGTTGTATTTGATTGCTTCAAGACCATATATATGCAGGCTATCTGTTGGTTGCTAGATATCAATCTAATCTTTAGCAATCTAATCATCAAGTTGTGAAGAGGATATTCAAATATTTGAAAGAGACTCCAAATTATGAGGTTATGGTATAAGAAGGATGATAATTTCACTTTGAAAGCATATACAAATGTTGATTGGGCTGAATGTGTTGATGAAAGGAAATGTACAAGTGGTGGTGCAATTTTCTTGGGAGACAAATTGGTCTCTTGGTTGAGTAAGAAACAAGATTCAATGCCATTATCTACTGAAGAAGCAGAATAAATTGAAGTGAAACACACCCCATGAAACAAAACTAGATTAGATTAGTGGGGTGTGGGAGTAGAATCCCATGATCTTGCAGATTCATCGAGACAAATACTTTGTCTTCATCCCACACTTCAACAGATGTGCAACACCACTCACTATCAATCGCTATAGCTAGGATGAGTGAATTTGATAATCCGAAGTAATCTTGAATGATCGAATAAGGCAGGGAATTGTTAAAAAGCAATTATTCGTTGGTCTCCCTTAGAATAGTAGGGAATTATCTGCTACTAAAAAGAAAGTATCTTGTGTTACCCTTTCATTATCCATTGTTCTGCCAATAGATTGTAGGGCATTATCAACATCTTGTTATACTCAAGGTATGTGGATGAAGCAAACTCTTAGTGATATTAAGGTAAAGTATGATGAGGCAATTCCTATTATGTATGATAATACAATTGCTATTAACATTTCAAAGAATCTGGTAATATATTCAAGGACTAAACATATTGTAAATTGGTATCATTTCTTAAGATAGAAGGTCACAGAGAAGGAAGTCTAGCTAGAGTATGTATCTACTAAGGAATGAAGTGTAGACATATTTACTAAGGCTTTCATGATGGATACCTTTGAGTATCTCTGACAGAAGTTGGGGGTTATTTCCCCTCCTTAAAACTAGATGCATTTAGGTGGTGCATTTGTTTAGGGGGAGTTCTAAAGTTCATCTTTCGCTCATGGATTGATGTGGTGGTTGCTCTCAAGGGGAGAAGTGAGTGTTTAAATTATCAAAGCTTATCAGAAAGGGGGAGAGGATTCAATAGAGTGCCCTTTTTCCTTGATGTCAAAGGGGGAGAAAAATATAGATTGGGAGAGGGATTAGTTGTATATTTAGTGCTCTTTGTTGTTGGTGGTGTTGCCATCAATAACAAAGGGGGATAATATTGGAAAATTTAGTGGTCATTGATGTCAATCTGTCTGGCATTTTTATTGATGTGACTATGTGTTACAGATGGTCCAAAAGTGAGTGTCTTGATAATGTTATGTGTTTTGGTGAAGATGTTGAGTTTTTTTTGGAAGGTTGGTGTAGTGGAAGTTTTAATATGCAAGAAACAATATATATGTAGCAAAGAGTTTTTAATGTCCCAGTGGAAGAATTATTTGCATTCCTTCGGTATGTGAAGATTATGGAGTGTGTTTTTGGATATAATGTTTATGTTGTACTATCAAGTTTATAGGTCCTTTGTTGCTTAGATGGTAGAGTTGGTTGTTGTTGTTTTCGATAGTGGTTGTCTATCAAAACTATTCCAAAGAATGCTTTGTGGTTTTCTGATTTGTGGATTCAAGTGTTTCGGCTTGGAGGACATGTTCATTTGATTTGTGTAGTGTTTTAGTTTAGTTTTCTGTTGATAGTTTGATTGGCAAGGGAAGTTATGGTGTTTTGAGTTTTGTGCTATTGGTTTCTAGTTGATTGAGGTGGTGTATCCTATTTGGATCATTCGTTTCTTGGTCTGGATATTTTTTGGTGGTTGACTCTAGATGTTAATATGGGTCTCACCATGGCATGTAGATCCACATTGATTTTTGTGTTGTGGAAGATGTTTTTGTACTGACTAGTTGGTGTGCTACATTGCTTATCTACACATTTCATTTCTTGCCAACCTTGGAGGATGTGTTAGTGTGTGTGGTTTGTTGGAATAATTTTGAGTGGATGTGTTGTGATGTGTTTGGGTCCCCTTTATCTCCCAAAGTGGACCACAATGTATATTTTAGGTTTGGTTGGCTGAATTTATGTAATATTGTTCATTCTATCTATGGATGACCCTCAACTAGGGTTTAAATGAATTATCTTGTATATAGGATTATAGATGTATGGGTTGAATATGAGATGTATGTGAATTGATGTGATGTTGATATGAATGATGCACAAGCATATTTGGTATAGTAGAAGCGTGAAAGACAATTGTGAAGAGATTTGAGAGAGTGGTTGATGTTATATATGTTTTCCATTGTATTGGTCACTTGACATAGTGGCTCAAGGACAATTTCATGATGAGGAGATCTTGTTCATTTTAGTTCATTGATCATCTGTACCTATCAGGAGAAGGTACATTCTTTTTGGCAGTCTATGCATTCATTTATATCTTGCCTTAAGACAATGAATCTCAGTACTGCAAGTCCTTTATATCTTGCCCTAAGGTTGTGCACCTTAGTCTTGCAAGTTCTTTCAACAGTAGTGAGCTCCTTGGCCTTGAGCCTAAACATTGTAATCAATTATGCATATTGTGAGTGTGATTCTCACCATAGTTTTTCCATATTTAGGGTTTTCCACTTGAATTTGGTATTCATGTGTATTTTGTGCTTTGTTCTTTCATGTTTCATAATTACAGTAGTGTGGTTTGAAGTTTAATAGATTAGAAGTGAAGTGTTTTGAGGTTCAGATTGATTCACCACCCCCCACCGCCCCACCCTCTCCTCAGTCTGGTGGTTTTTTTAACATTTCCCTTAGGATTAAATCACGTTGATGTTAAATCACTAAAAAATGAACCATAATTCTAGAATGATTATTTGAAAACAAGAAATGAATGTATAGAAATTTGTATAATTATAAAGTTAGAATAGAAAAAAGAGGAATATATAAAAATTGGTATAAATTTTTCTAAAATTAATATGCATAAGAATAAAAAATAGATCAAGAACCAAACGAACACAAGAATATGTAGCTTACAAATATATATTAAAGTAGCTTATGAATATTCATTAAAACATTTTATCAAAGTGTATACAAAATGAAAAATGATAATTGCTTAGTGAATTTTTTTCTTTTTCTTTTTCTTTAAGTATTTCTCACTAGAGGACATTATTGTTTCATTTTGAAATAAATTCCACTTGGAACTCAATATTTAAATGGTTGAACCCTTTGAAAGGAAGTAGAGTTGGATTTTCCTCTACTGCACCCACTTCACGGGCTTCCAAATCTTTAGTTGTTGTATATTTTACACAAACTTCTAGATCTCAAGCTCAATGTTTTTATGTTTTATGTTGGGATTTTAAGAACTACGTTTTGAATGTATATATAAATGAAAGATGAAAGGTTTCTTTTTAAACAATTCACTGGTATATAGCATGAGAAAGAAACCTTAGTAAAGTTACTTATTCACGACATTGTAATGTAGGAGTTGGAAAGAAATCCTATACTCGTCTTCCTTGTATCTCCACATGTTAACCTCAAAGAAATGAATACATATATAGTTGAGTTTGACTACAAGTAAATTGCAGTAATAAGTTGCTTGCTACAAAGCACACCCTTTCTTGAAACAATGAAAATTTACCTATCTAACGGATACGGTGAAGGTTAATGTATGCACTTCTTTAACAATATTTTGAAACTGATGAGAGCATCCTCACTAGTAAGGATAATTATAACACATTGGTTGAATGAAATATGGACAAAAAAAATGACCTTTAACCTTCATGATATTTGGTTCCATGCTTCTTTTCTTTAATTTCAAAAGTTGTTTATGCTGTTGAAGTTCCATTTTCTTTTATTGGCATTTAAGTCTAGTGATTTTTTAAAGCATATAGAATGATAACTGAAATAATCAATGTGGAAAGACTGACCCTTTTTTGGAATGAAGAATGGTGTATGCTAAAATCTCATGACTTCATTGGAGTTCTAAAAAATTTCAAGTTTTTATTGCTAAAGGTATTGCAAGTTCTGTTTTAAAATTTATAGTTTTTTTCTTAAAAAAAATAATGTCGTTGATAACTAATTGTTTATTTGTTGTGAATTGTTTTGGTCTCATTCTTGCATGTGACAGGTCTTTAATGATGTAATAACTTGTTAACGGTATTTGAATCCATGCTTTTTTTTTCTTTTTCAAAATTTGTTTACACTGTTCAAGATCCATTTGGTTTTATTGGCAATATGATTTGTTGATTTCTTTTAAATCATACTTAATGATTAAGGAGATATGGGTGGAAATATTGGTCCCTTCTTGGAGTGATGAAGAATTACGGATGCTAATATATCATGACTTTATTGGAGTTGTTAAAAAAATCATGTTTATTTGTAAAGGTATTACTATCCATTTCTTTGTCTCTTTTATTAAGGTATTTCAAGTTCCACTTTCAATGTTCTAATTTCCTTCACTTTTAAAAACTTTATGTGGTTGACAATTGATTGTCTATTGCTAACTATTTTAGTCTTTAATCTTGACATGTGGTAAGGATGCTCTGCATAAATATTAATCAAATTTTAGTTTAAGATTTAAAATTTGATATTATGTTTGATGATTAAATCAATTGGTTTGGGGATGTTTATTAAGCCCATTTATAAGGGAGTGTCTCTTTTAAAAATATGCAAAAATTATCCACTTCAACTTGACTACTTAAATACAGTTAAAAAAAACTTATACATGACAACTTATTGTATAACTCAAGTACCTTGAGAGGAAAAATAATTGAGATAAAAACTTATTCGTGTTTCTCACTTGCAAAACTATAATGGGATTTCTTCCTGTTAGCCCTCTTCCCGATCTCTATTTCTTAGGTCTACCCTTTTAAAGGCAAAAGGAGGATGTCCCTTCTCAATTTCTTAGGTACATTGCCTTTTTTAATTGTGTTTTGGAATTAGAATTGCCTAGCATATTTCTATGGTCTTGGTTTGTTTTCCCATACAAGTGATGTAGATAGAAACATTGGTGCTATATAAAAAACAAATAATCACATACCACATTCATTTTTTTTCAATATGAAGCAAGCATAAGAATTTATAATGATAGTGAAAAACAAATTCTAGTAAAGTAACCTTAGGTACAAAATAGGAATTTCAATCCAAAATTTGATGTAGGTTCCCTCTCTTTCATGGGTTCCCATCTTTTTTATTATGGTAAATTTTGGTGTATATGGATTTCTTGTGGCTTTTATTTAGCAAATTTTTTTTTTGATATTTTTTTAATTTCATAGGTGATTTGGGAATACTAGAACATTAGAGATATTAGAGTAATTGATGGTGTTGAATGACAATGCTGTTTTCATTGCTTGTAGTGTTTGTTGGTGAAAATTATTTCTCATAATTTCACTTTACTTAAGTTGACTTGGGGTAATGCATTTCATAGTAGTTTGCATATGAAACACTTGGGGAAGTGTGCACATAGGAAAGTTGCTTGTAGGAGAAATTCCACCTTTTGTGGTATTATCTTGTTGTTACATTCCACCTTCAGTGGGTGGTCCACCTCTTGTGGAATATTTTATAATTTCTCCTACCTACCATCACCTACCCTTGTTTCTCATTGAGCCACATGTCATGTTTGTGTGCTCACATATCCATATGGCCTCGCCTTTATAAGAAGGCTCATCTTCATTGTATGCAATATTTAATTATCCAGTTGATGGTATTTTGTATCCTGATTAGAATATAGTTTATTTTTATCAATATTTTGTCTCTCTTGTTGTGCTATTCATTAAGCTCTTGATCTTGGCTATTTTTGACAAATTCTTACATTGTATCAGAGCCATTGGGGTTTCATGGAGTAGTCTATTTGGAGAGATCTTGGAGTGCTATTCATTTTTTAAATCTAGGGAGTAGCGCAATTTGGTAGCATCCTACATCAATTTTGACCTCACGATTGCATCCAAGAGGTTGTTCCATGAATTTTGAGTACAAATTTGCGTATTTTTGGTAAAAATTGGTTTTGGGGCAAAAAATTTTAGCAAAGAGGCCGTATGGCCTACCGACCCAACGATATGATTTTTTTTATTTGTGAAAAATATTTTCAATTTCAAATCATTATATTCATAGTTTTTTCAAGTTTATTGTTAAGTTTTTTATTTTCAAAAAAAAAAATTAGGGGGGCTCCATTGAACCCCACCCTTGTACTATTAGAGCCTGCGAATTTTCACAGGTCCTTCTATGACGACATCCTCTTCTCACCGGAATTCATGCTCCCCATCGGTCAACACCAACCATTTTCCTCATTGACGCTTTTCCCCTTCGGCGTTTGTTCTCTTGGCCACCACCGATGCTCACTACCATGTGTTGCTCACTCACTAGACATCACCATTGTGCCCCATTCATTGGTTCCATGCGATGTCACAGGTTTTTCCACACTACCACCAATGCCTACATGTGGTGAACGATCATTTTTCTACCCAACACCTTTACTAGAGTAGCTCCCACTAGCTCAACGCCATGTGGTGTCAACCGAATGACTAGAACCTGAATAGTAATGTCTGATAGGGACATGTGGATTAACTAGATTTTTCGAGAGTGCACCGTCACTCGTTGAGTCAGTGAGCCATGTTGACTATTTGCATGACATGTGGAAATATTTAATTTGTCTATACTAGACTAATCACTATACCGATGCCACATTACATTGCCACGTCAACGAGTCGTACCACCACATGGATTGCTAGGTCGAATTTTTCATACAGTCTACACATAGCCACATAGATTTTATGTACGACCCAGCCAAAAACTATACACCATGTGTCAGATTCTTATTGTGCCAGGTGTCATTACATACCATATGGACAAGCCACGTAGGCATGATGCTTTTTTGGCCATGACAACTAGACGAGCGTCAAATTTAAGCCAATAAATGTTGATGTCAACACTGCATCAGCATATTTTTGAAATTTTTTGGACCCTTGTCCAATGAGCTTTTTGCTTTCGTAGAGGCTCATAAACTTTTCATTTTGAGGCCTTTTTTAGTGCAATTTTTTTTATATGGCCTAATTTTTCATGCTCTCCGTAGTGCTATGATTATTTTATGATTTTGGCAGACAATGTTTTTAGAATTTTTAATTTTTCATAACTATACCTATCCAATCCTTGATTCTACAACTTCTTGGGCTCCGTTCAAGCTCATACAACCTCCTTTTCAGGTGCAGTTTTATTTGAAAGTGCATATTTTTTTGTCTATTTTACGTGGTGCTATCAGATTTTCACCATTTTGAGTAGAAATTATACTTTCAGTATTTGGTATTTTTTGACCTATTTGGTAATTGTAATTTTTTTTTTGGTACTTTTAATTTTCTTGGATCTCATTTTAGATCTCTTGCATTATTGGTTTGAGTCTTTTTTAGCCTATTTGAGGTAGTTGTAATTTTAAAATTATACACTCACTAAGTATAAAGTGCCAGATCATCATTTATTATTATTATTTTTTGGGGGGGAAGTGTCTTGTGTGATTGTGCCTCTCTCTATCTTGTGCTCTTTCATTTTGATGTTATGGGTTCTCTTAAATTTCCACTTTTAACTCCACATATTTATGCATCATGAAAAATTAAAGCATGGAGTAAGCTAATGGAAAAAGGACTCGTTTATTACATAAATGGAACAATTACAACACCAACAAATCCTAAAGTTGATCCTAATGCTTAATTGTAATGGCTAACTAAAAATTCTATGGCTCTTGGAACTTTGAGAAAGTATGTATTAGATGACCTCATTTTTCACATTGAGAAATGTACTATAGTCAATGATGCTTGGGATATCTATGAGAAATTATATGGTCAAGTTGATGACATTAGGGGCTACAAGCTTGACAATGAACTCACATTGTTGGATGCCAAGGATTTTGATACAATCCAAGATTATGCCACGAAAGCAATTGAGCTAAGAGAAAACCTTAAGGATTGTGGCATTGAAAAAATGATGCTCAATTGGTTTACAACTTGTTGGACAAGCTTCCATCGGAGTATGCAACCTTTGTTTCTAGCTTTCATACCCACTGGTTGACTCAATGTGCCTCATATACTCCACCATCAATTTGATGCATTCATTGATGTGTTGATATATGAGCAATCAAATTTGAACAAGATGAGGATTCTTAAGTCTTTAAAGTTCCAAGATTTGGTGGTTAATAAAGGGAATCAAAGCAATCAAGGAAAAGGCAAGAACCAAAGAAGTCTAAACCAAAGTCATAACAAGATAGAGCATAATCATCCTCTCCACAACATGGTGATTCTACATCCTCACCTAAGGGGAAATCATATAAGGAGAATTTTTTTTGTGCATATTGCAAGAAGTTGAGACATGATGAACACCATTGTTACAAGAAGGATATTGATGAATTGAAACATTTTCTTGAGAAGAATAGAATCAATTTGACTTATAAAATGTCTACTTCAACTTCCTCTTCCAAAGAAAAGAAATTTGATAAAGGGAAGGATCACACTTTTGGGACAAGTAAAGGACAAGCTCTTTGTGCTACTACAAGTCATTATTCAGGGAGATGACTTCTTAATTCAAGAGCTTCTCATCATATGGCATCTTCATAGTCTATGTTCTCTTCATTTGAGCCTTGCAACATGCCACTGATTTTGATGGGAAATCATACATATATGAATGTGATTCAGAAATGATATATTTTGATTGGGGAGAACTCCTTCAATGATGTATTGTGTGTACCTCATTTGACAAATAATCTTCTTTCCATCTATCAGATTACTCATGGGGCAACAAGGAAGGCTATGGAGTTCACACCTGATTTAGTTATCATTAGAGACTTGGAGAGTAGAGCTATCATTGCAACTTGGGTGGTTGATCATGCATCTCGGTTGTACTCTTTTTTAGATTTTGGTCCTATTAATGAGGTTGATTCTTCACATGATGATCCCACTTATTGTGTGGATTCAGATATCAAGGAGAACTTTGGTTACTTGAACTTGGGTGTTCTCACATGTGATCCCATTATTGAGACTAGCATTTCATCTCCTCCTATTGATATCACTTCTCCTATTGCACCTAATGATGTAGATGTTGCTATAGTTTGGACTTCTTGTGATTCAGTGCAATAGGATATACCTTGTCTTCTAGGTTGAGTTCCTTAGGATGACTACTTGACATACATGGGTGAACTCACAATACTGGTTCCCACTTTTTGACCAACTTTGACACTTAGATGAACATTTTGCAAAAAACCTTCACTTTCTGACACCTATAACTTTTAAATTGTTAAGAATTTGAAGATGATGTAAACTAGTGATTTGTAACATCCTTTTTGTAGATTCTAAATATATTTTTTTCAAATTTTTTTGAATAAAATTTTATTGATTTTTCCATCTCCCTCAAAAGTAGTTTTTTACAGGAAACAACATTTTTAAAGAGTGATGTGCATCCCGAAACGTATAAATTTTTTTCTATAAATGATTAAAACTTATCTCTTTTAAATTTTGGTTTGTAACATCAATACCCAGGGCATGCAATTGGTTTGATAGTGATATGTTGAATATTTTTTATTTTATTAAGTTTTGAAGTCTGACTAATTATAATTTAGATATAGGTGTACGTTTGAACACATAACTTGCTCTATATATATCAAAATTAAGTTTTATTTTTTTTGTTAGAAAGAAGACATCAATACCTAGGGCATAGATATTTTTCAGATTTTTTTTGAATTAGTTTGCTATTTTTCCCAATGCATTGAACAAAGAAGTTCATGTTCGGTGAAAAACCTACATTCATAAAAAATAAAATAAAAATATATTAATAAACTTAAATATATTAAAAATTATACTATTTGGAAAGCTTATAATAAGGACTAAATCCTCAAGAAAACAAAACTTCTAAATGAATTCGTTTGACCCCTCAAAAGCTAATGTAAAATTGGTTTTTATTAGCATTTGATAGATGCAAAGGAGACTCCATTGCAAGTATGATCTAGAAGTAGAGAGGTTCTATCCAAGAAATTTTGATCTAAGAGCTTTTGATCTAACTCTCTTCAATTAATTACTTCAAATGGGACCTCTTAAAGCTTAAATAATTATATTTTCCAAAAAATGTATGATTTCAGCAAAAATCAGGATGTACCAAAAAGTGGGAACCAGCTTTGTGAGTTCACCCACATTGCAGGTTTGTTTGTGAATTCCTATATTGCAGATTTGGGAGACATCATTGATGATATTCATCTTCTCTTTGATGGAGATGATCCTTCTTCATTTTTTGTGAGGGAACACTCTGACTTTCTTGTTCATTCTTTCGAGGTTGGTCCATGATTGTGGATACTTATGTACAACAATTGGAGGAGGTCTCTTTATACTTAGAGGAGACATGTGATTCTTTGGATCATGTTCCACATTCATCTTCACTAGATCTTGGATTGTCTTTTTCAGCAACATGGACTAGTACACTTGAGCTTCAGTTTTGGAATATACATAAGCTTATAAATATGCAATCTAAATCTAATGGATTCAGTTAAGGCTTTATTGACCAAATCGAGAAGCTTTGATTTTGAAATATATAGTATAAAATAGAAAGTGTAAGTTATTATCTAGTTTTTAAACTCTGCTACTATAAGAATATGGGATTGTGTGATAGTGTTTATTGAAAGGTTAGGGATATTATTAAATTATTAATATTATTCAGTGTACATCATTATTTGATAATATAGATACAATGTTTTTGGGAAAATGGTGTCTCAACCTTGCATTTATATAAGGTTACTATTTATAATAATTTTTCATTTGAGCACAAAATGGTGCAATATTTTCTCCAAAGCTTTTGGTTGGATAGATAAGCATGCCGGTAAATTTTCTTTGCAAGATCGTAGCTGGTTTTGAAGATATTAAAGCTTTCATTTTTGGAGGGTGCGATGAAAGGTTTAAATTTAATTTTGAGGACTTTAGAGGCTTCAAAATGACTTGAAAAGTGGGCATAAATGGCATAGTGGTTTATGAGGTGATAGAGAAATTCACGATCTTTTCGATGCTTCAAATGGTTCGTCAATCGAACATAGTTCACAAGTTATGGCCTTTGAAAGTTTGGACTCCTAAAATAGGAAAATATAAAATGCAGCAGACACATAAATGAGATATAAAAGGGAGGAACATGTGTTGATGTGTGTTTTGACATGTCATAGGACATTTCGAATGTATATAAGGTTGGCTTTACTTTATTGGGTGGTTTTAGCCCATGGTTTTGTAATACCGTTTGACAGTTTCTTGTATTGTATCTCCTATATATGAGGTGTGTGAGATAGAGGTTGTGTGTAAGAGTCTTATGACTATTGAGTTACCTTTGAATATTTGATTAGTGGTACTCCTATGAAGATATTGCTTTGCAAGTATATTGTAATCTATTATTGATTGTTGAATAATATATTGAGCTGCTTTTGGAGTGTGGGGTTTTTCTCCTGAAAGGGTTTTCCCAATGTAAATCATTGTGTTACTGTGTTGTGGTATGCATGATATTATGTTCATTTTTGTTAAGTTTTTGTAACTCTTGTAATGATCTATAAAAAAAATTCATTACCCTCCTCTCAAGGTTAGTGTAGGAAGTTGTTATGTTACCTAACTTCCTTACAAGTGGTGTCAGAGCCTGATCACCTTTGGTTTTAGTTGTGGGTTGTTGGGTTTTTTGAACTAATCTAGATTTGAGTGGGAGCTTGTGCAAAAGACACTTTTTAATCTTGTTGCAATTCAGATGACAAGTTCATCAAGGAGAATAGAGGTGGAAAAATTTGATGGAAGTAATTTTGAGATGTGAAAGATGAATATGGAAGATGTTCTAATAGATTGAGATCTATGGGATGTTGTTGATGTGAATGTCTCAAGACTTATAGATCCTACTGTGGCTACTCAGTATCATGTTATGGATTGAAAAGCTAAGGGTCTAATCAAATTGTTCTTAGAAGACTCTTTACTAATCAACGTCCATGAATAGAACACTACAAAGAAGTTATGGACTAAGGTTGGTAAGATGTATCAAGCCAAATATTTATTAAATTATATTTTCTTGAGGAATAAATTTCATTCCTTGAATATGGAAGATGGTAGACAAATTGAAAACTACCTGGAAGCATTTAATATGTTGGTGGATCAATTGGTATTTGTTGGTGTTAAGATGGATGAAGAGGAGAAATGCCTAATCTTGCTTTGTTCTTTGCTTGATTTGTGGGATGCTCTTGTTATGGCTATTGGTAGTACTTCTGTTGTTTTGAAATTTGAAGATGTGGTGGGTGCCCTACTTGGTATAGAGATGCAGATGAAGGTATCCATTAGTTCAAAGGAAGCCCTAACTATTCATGGAAAATCTAATGAAAAGGGCAAAAAGAATGAGAAGTGTAATAAGTCCAAATCCAAAGGGAGATCGAAATCTCCTAGAAATTCCAAAGCCATTTGCTGGAATTATGGTAATTCAGGTCACATCTGTAAGGACTGCAAAGAAGAAAAGAAGAAGAAAAAGAAGAAGTTTGATTTTGATTTTGAGTCTGAGAAGGAAGATGGTGATGGATTCATTGCAGCTTTGGCTACTCATGCAGGTAATGATGCATGATTAATTGACTCAGGTGCATCTTTTCATGACTTCCAATAAAGATTGGTTTTCTGAATATGTAGAATTTAATGGAGATAAGGTGTACTTGGGAGATGATTCACATTTATACATTGTTGGTCGAGGTAAAGTTAGAATTAGGTTTCCTGATGGTAGAATAAAAAGGATTAGCGGTGTGCTGCATATCCTCGGTTTAAACCAAAATTTATTATATGTGAGAAAACTAATAGATGTGGGTGTACAGGTAGTCTTTTATGATGCAGGATGTAAGATTATTAAGGGTGCTATGGTGATTTCTATAAGTGTCGTGTTTGACACTTTGTATAATCTAGAGGCATACATTGTTGAGTGTAATAGTACTTCTATAAAAAGTAAATTTGTGGATACTCTGTCAGAAGATTTGAGGGTTTCACCTTTAGCAGATGAACATGGCTTTTGGGTATCTAAGGGTGCTCTTTCTTTTGAAGCAAAGTTACCTATAGAGAAGACTATGTTATGGCACCAGAGACTTGGCCACATTGGAGAAAAGGGTCTGAGGACCTTGAAAAATAAAAACCTTGTTGAAGGTTTAAATGATTGTAATGTTGACTTTGATTTCTCTGAGCATTGCATTTATGGAAAACAAAACCGTGTTCAATTTTACTCAAGTTCTAATTAATCTTGTGGTATTTTGGATCTTATTCATTATGATGTGTTTGGTCCTATAAATGTTCCTTCGATTGGAAAATCAACATATTATGTTTCATTTATTGATGAATTTAGTAGAAGGACATGGGTATACTTTCTAAAGAGTAAATCTAAAGTTTTCAGTCATTTTAAAGAATTTAAAGCAATGGTTGAGTTGCAGACTGGAAAGAAAATTAAATGTTTGAGGACTGATAATGGCAATGAATTTTTCTCTAATGATTTTGATATATTATGTAAAGACTATGGCATTAATAGACAAAAGACAACTCTGTATTCTCCATAACATAATGGAGTTACAAAAAGAATGAACATGACACCGAAGGAGAAGGCCAGGAGTATGTTGAGTGGTGCTAGTCTAGAAAAAAAAATTTAGGCTGAAGTTGTTGTCACTACTTGCTACTTGATTAGCAGGTCTCCTACATCATCTCTTGTTGATAAACCTGTTAGACAGTTCAATAACTGAAAGACAACTGAGAGAGGGAGGAGGTGAATTAGTTATCATAGATTACCTGAACTATTAGCAATTTAAAAATTTAATATCGGTGTTGGTCCTCCCAACTGGAATGGTAACTAAGTGATAAAACACAATTTAGAAATTAAATATCCTTAATTAGCTAACTTTTCCTGTGGCAAAGGTGGATTTAGTTATCAACAAGGGACATAAAATTGAAATGGGCTAGCACTGTATGTGCACCAAGTTCATATTGCAACCATTTTATATAACTGCAGGAAAGGAATTATTCTTAAAGTAAATACACAGAATTTCTAATAAACTAATACTTAATCCTACAACTGGAAATTGCCTTAAATAATTATTGTTAAAAGATAAAGTTCTGGTGAGCACCAGGAACTACTCTGATGTCGTGGCTACAGGAATAGACAACTGCAGAAAACAACTATAACAGAAGTATGAAAACTAGTTTAAAGCATACCAAGGATTACTCACCAAGTGGGCCCCCTTGAGTGATTATTTCCAGAACTTCAGATTACACTTATCTAATCATCCAAAATTACTTGATCTCTTTATTTCATCTTTTCTGGAAAATACATACATAACACCAGAAAACTGTGTATTACAAAATACTATCCTTTTCTCTGCTATCCCCGAGAGGAGAGAGATCCCTTTTATTTATAGGAAAGCTTATAAAAAACTTCTAACTAACTGCCCACATTCCTACGAAATAGGTGAACATAGTTTATTTAACAAAAGAAGAAGAAGAAGTCAGCACAGGACAACAGAACAACATATGTCCTGCAGCTGAGAAAATATAGCATGGCCACCTCCTAGATCTAAGATCCACTAAAACAAGTTATAAATGTTTTCATTAATCAATCTGCTGAAGAACCAATCTAGTAATCCTAATCATAATTGCATTTTCTTGACTGAGCTTGCATTGTGGTTACACACTTGATGATCTTTTAAACCGCCATCTGTGTTTTCCTCACCTTTGCTGACCCTGCATCAAGATGTTAACACGCACAACAAAATGTGTATATACTAATGCTAACATGATATATCATAAACTATATTTATAATTAAATTTAGATATTTGCATAGACAGATCATTTAAAACCACTATATGACACCCTTAGGTATAGGTTAAACCAGTTTCAAAAACACTTTAAAGGTATCATCTTAGGGAAACATTATAATCTAAATGTCATCTAATTATAAGGCCTAAGTAGGAGTATTATATCAAAAATTTATAAAAGTAGAGCCATTGTTTAGACTCATCATCTCCCCCTAACCTAACTTCTTGTTGATCCTCCAGCAATAGGAAAATTTTGGATTCTGGCAATAATTCAAAAATTGTCTGGGGTAACCTGCCCAGAACCGCTATTCTTTAAGCTCCAGTAGAATCTTTCATTTTCTCCAATCTCTTCCACCTAGTACATTCTGCTTCTTCACTGTATGGTGGGTCACTATCTCTGCAGCCCATTAGTGGCCATAGGAGGATTGGAGGCTGAAAACTGAGAGGAAGCCAATGTCATCCCTTTGTCCTTCCCAAGTGCATATACTTGGGTGCTCTGTTTAATGCTGCATAGTAATTTTGCACAAAGTGTGGCTTAGATTGCTTTAATTCATCTGTTACTCTATCCCAGCATTGGACTATATGTTCTTTTGCTTCATGTCCTTCCCTTGGAGCCATCTGTTCATATTATTTATACATTGCTTCCCTAAGGGATAGGATTTCCTTTGCATAGTCTAGTTCATAAACAATCTTTTGCCAATAAAAATAAAATCGCCTAGGTTCTCTTGATTCAACCGTTAAGGGTAATGAAAGCTCAAGTTCTTCCCTGTGATGCACCTAAAACTTATCTCCCCTTGATATTTCATTCTGTATCCATGACATAAGATCCATCAATTGAATATCTCCAATGTAAAGGAGAGGGTTCCAATTAACATCATCAGGGACAACATAGTTATGGACATAAAATTCATAGAGTAAGTTTTTGATTGCCGTAGGAGATGTCTGAAAAGTACTATAAAATTCTTCTAGTGTTTGCAATGAAGGACTTAAATCCCTAACAATCCTCATTATTTGGAAACTGATGTGCTATTTTTTTAAATATAGAGAGTAGACATGAGGAGGAGCTCGACATTGCATTAATTTTGGAGCCATGGTGGCTATTGTTTCCACCTTAGCTTTAAGCTGGGCTATTTCCTCATCCTTCTGCTCAATAACCTTCTTCTGCCAATCGATTATCATCTGCATTTTTACTTTCTCCAGTTCCCAATCCTCATAAAGAGCAAGTCCCACCGCATGACTAGTAAGAGAGGTAGGTGGTCTATGAGCAGGCTCTGGGTTTCTTTATTTCTATTTTACTCCCTGATTCAATAACCCACTCTACAATAGATGCTAAACTATTTAGTCTCTCAAAATCTACTCCTTCCTGTGGCTGCTCTATATTTGGAAGCTCCTCTTCTTTCTGAAGCTGCAATTTCTTCTCTTCCCCCATAATTTGCAGTTCTTCTTCCTCTTCATGTTCCATTTGAGGTTCATTAGATGGAGAAGGAGGAATATCATGTTGAAGCAGACTGTATTGATCTCATTCTAGGGAGTCGATCAAGATGGTGATTTTTGGCTCGGTTGATTGATCTTGGTTTTTATACTTTTTATGGAGCCTACCACTACTTCTTCAAACTTTCCCTTTTCTGGCTTTAGGACTACTTCTTGTAGCCTCCTACTCAACTATATTAATAGTTTCTGCAGGAACTGGTTTTACAATTCTTCTCTTCTTGGCTGCAGGATGGGGTACATTCTCATTTTTACTGTCGGTGTCCTCTTTCTCTATATCAACTTGTTTTTCTTTTCCCTTTTCCTTCCGTGCAGCAGCCCTAGTTTTTCTTAAACCTTGAGGAGGAACCCCTATTTCAACTTCTTTTTGTAAGGGTTCCTCCACTGTAGGAAGATTTTTTTATGCAGATTTTAAAGAGGATGAGGGTTCAACAGGGGAACCGAGTTCTACAAGGTTTTCCTATTCTTGTGATGGAAGTGGTTCCTCTATAACTATGTGCTCTACCCTAAATATTCTAGTTTCAACAAATTCATTCCAAAGCATCAGAGAAACATCTCTCAAAGATTTTTCAACTAAAAGCTTAATTAGACAATGGTGAGAAACAGAGTGAAGCCTACCTTTTTGGGTCTCTGTTGCACTTATAGAAAGAAGGTTGTACAATAAGCTTGGAATGTTCATCCTTCTTCTGTGGTGCAAATGACTTAGGAGCTTGAAGTGATGAGAATGCAGACATGAAAACCTTCCTTCGTAGGTTAAATATTTTAAGACATACAATGTCACTACTCTCCATTCATGTGGAAGGGATTCTCGCCTAGCTCCTTGCCTATCTACTACTAATGGGGGGTCTTCTGGACATGTAAACTCTGCCTTTGCACTACGTGCATCCTTGGATTCTAAGTACTTCTCCCCATTTGTTGGTAGCCTAGTTACCTCTGATATCCTTTCCTTTGTAGCCACTACTCTTAAACCTTTTACCTGAGCTTCTCCATTTGACAGTGTGCGGGTAAATTCCCTTGCAATTTATTCATTAAACTCTGTCAACTTTAAGAAATAATCCAGCCATCCATTGTTCCTGAATACTGGTTCACAATCCTGGTCCTGAAGGATAACTTCATGGACTGTCGGCTCATGTCGAACAAGTAGACCACCCATCGCAGTGATAACACTTTCAATTTTATAATGGTTTATAATGGCGTAAATCTGTTCAGACACTGCACTAAGTTTCGCATTGTAATCCACTCAATGTGCCTTTCCTTGGTCGGAATCTAGCTACATTCTTAAAAATAACTCCAAATAGATAGACAAAACAAAATAGAAGATATTACCTCAAACTAGAAATTTTTAAAAAATACAACACGATTCAAGAGGACATCACAATTATCTGGTAGAATAATTATCAGTGTACTTCCCCCCCCCCAACCTAAGGCTTGACAAGTGTCCACACATGCAGAGGAGGATTAACTTAAATGACCATATGCAAAATATCATAATGAAAATTAATATGGTTTAATTATACATATGAAGCAAAAATAATAACACACGAGAACACCTGATATCATGTGAGAGTGATTGCAGCTTGAAGATATGACGCCACCATGCATGGAAATTGATGTGATAATGGGTGAAGTGAAAGGAAAGAAAATAATGAATACGAAAGGAGATATTTATTATGCAGAAAAGTGCTTCCTCGAGATGTAGAAGCATTTATTATGATAATGCGAGATGGATATTAAAATGGAGTGTGATGGCCAAGCCGTCATCAGTGGCTGGAAGAATCTCGGCATGCAGAGCAATGGAAAACTGTCATAGGAAAGCATCTTTTCTCAAAGGTTTACAGTATGGGTGTAGCGATGACCGTTAACTAACAATTTAAACCAAACAGGATCTATGGTAGATAATCTAACAACACCATTGGGAAATGTCTCAACTATCTCATAAGGGCCTAACCATCTAGTCTTCAATTTGCCTAAGTTATCTTTGTACCTAGAATCGTAGAGAAGAGCCCAATCACCTTCCTTGAATGATTTATCCCTGACATAGCGATCATGAAATTTCATGCGCCGATTCTCAACAGATTCAATATGCTGCAGGGTAGATTTTCGTATTTCATCCAGAGCATTAAGCTGCAGGATCCTTTCTTCTTGTGCTACAAAAAGTGTCATATCTAAGGAAATAGTTGTTCTCAAAGTTTTATGTTCAAACTCAATAGGCATCATTTCTTTTGTTTCATACACCATTTGAAATGGTGTAAACCCTATGGTAGTTTTCCAGGTGATTCTATAAGCCCATACAACCTCAAAGAGTCTTCTACACCAATCTTTTCTGTTAAGGGCTACTATTTTCATTAATATTGATTCAAGCTCCATGTTAGTAACCTCTACCTATCCATTGGCCCGTGGATGATAAGGAGTGGATTTCTTGTGCCTAACATTGTATTCATTAACTAGGGTTGTGATTAGAGTATAAGTAAATTGTGCCCCTTGATCTGTTACTATTTCTCTAGGAACTCCATGCCGAGTGAAAATTTCTTCATATAAGAACTCGGCCACTTTATTATCTCGAGCATGCTTGAAGGCTTTGACCTCTACCCATTTAGTAACATAATCAGTACAAACAAAGATATAGGAGCGACCATTGGATGGTGGATCAATTGGTCCAACAAAGTCTAATCCACATTTGTCAAATGGCTTAACAACCACCTAAGGGTATAGAGGCATTTCATCAGACCGAGTTGGTCTGCCCATTCTTTGGCAACTATCACATTTCATGGTGTATTGAACTGCATCCTTGTGCGAGGTTGGCCAATAGTACCTTGTAGTTAATATTTTAAAAGTTGTTCTCTTGGCTGCAAAATGACCTCCACAAGGTTCATCATGACAAGCATGAAGTATGTCATATGTCTCATCTTCCCTTACACAGCGCCTCATAACCTGATCTGGAGCTATGTAAAATAAGCAATTTGAAATCCAAGAGAAGTTAAAACTTTTTTCTACAAGCAATCTCTTTTCTTTAGGTGAGAAATATGGGGGTGTCTTGCTAGCTGCAAGATAGTTGGCTATGTCAGCATACCATGGGCTATTGGAAATAATGGAAAATAGATGCTCATTTGGAAATGCATCATTAATGATGTTAGTATTGTCTGCTATTGGAATCCTTGACAAAAAATCTGCCACCATATTTGCTTTTCCAAGTATATCAATAATAGTAATATCAAATTCTTGCATTAGTAACAACCATCTTGCTAATCTACCTGTAATGGAGCTTTTGTTCATGAGGTACCTGATGGCTACATGATCAGTATGCATAAATATTTGATATCATGTTATATCATGTCTGAATCTATTAAGGGCATAGATGACAACTAACATCTCTTTTTCTGTAACAGTATAATTCATTTCTGGTCCTTGCAAATTTTTACTAATGTAATAAATTGCATTTTCCAAAATTCCTTGCTTTTGCCCCAAAATTGCTCCTATTGCAAAATCAGATGCATCAGTATGAATGTGAAAAGGAACTGACCAATTAGGTCCTTTAAGTACAAGGGCTTGAGTTAAGGCTTCTTTTAGTTTAGAAAATGCATCTTCACATGGAACTGTCCATTCAAACTTAGCATCCTTTGTTAATAAAGAATACAATGGCCCTACTATTTGACTAAAGCTTTTGATAAATCTCCTATAGTACCCTGCATGGCCTAGAAAACTTCTCACATCCTTTTGTTTAACAAGGGAAGGAAGATTAAGTATTACCTCAATTTTAGTTGGATCTACTTGAATACCTGTTTGAGAGATTCGATGCCTCAACACTATTCCTTCCTGCATCATCATAAAATATTTTTCACTATTGAGGGATAGATTGTGATCTTCACATCGCTACAATACTTTTGTCAGATTTTGTAATTCCTCCTTAAATGTAGTTCCATATGTAGTAAATTCATCCATGTAAATTTCCATACAATCATGGGATATGTCTGAAAATATACTAAGAACTACCCTTTGAAAGGTTGTAGGAGCATTACATAAACCAAAAGGAAGGACTGAATAGGCATATGTGCCCCAAGGGTAGGTAAAGGTGGTCTTCTCTTGGTCTTTTGGAGCTATTATGATCTGGTTATATCCACTAAATCCATCCAAAAATGAAAATTACTGCTTACCTGCTAGAGAGTCTAACACTTGATCTATAAATGGTAGTGGGAAATGATCATTTTTAGTAGCAGTATTAAGTTCCCTATAGTCCATGCAAACTCTCCATTTTCCTCCTTTCTTGGGAACTATAACCAGAGGAGAAACCCATTGACTATCTGAAATAGGGTAGATGAATCCTACATGAAGCAATTTTTGTAGTTCATCTTTAACTCTTTCCCTTAAAGCAGGATTAATCCTTCTCTGAGGCTGTCTAATTGGTTTACAATCCTCTTTGATATAAATTCTATGGGTACATAATGTAGGGTTTAATCCTTTCATGTCTTGATATTCCCATGCAAAAGCTTGTTATTGGGCTTTGATTAGTTCTATCAATGACAATCTTTGATCTATTGGCAATTGACCATTGATATTTAGATTTCTCCCTACAACAACT
Organism: Cryptomeria japonica; assembly: GCF_030272615.1. Taxonomy (NCBI): domain Eukaryota; kingdom Viridiplantae; phylum Streptophyta; class Pinopsida; order Cupressales; family Cupressaceae; genus Cryptomeria; species Cryptomeria japonica. The sequence continues at coordinate 486,577,001 of NC_081405.1, read as the reverse complement.
TCTATTGGAATTATTGATTTTGCATTAGATATTTCAGATAGACAAGAGGTTTGAATCTCCCGTGGTAACAATGTGTGAAACATATCGGTGGCTGCAGGAGAATTTAATAAGCCCTTAGATGGAAGAAGGGTATGCAGAGGACTTACTGATATACCCACTGACTGCAGAGCTATTCCATAATGATTCCTTATTATGTTAGAAAGTACTGTATCATCCTCTTAAAGGGCTATGAATGGATCTCTTGATAGCATCATTAGTTATTGAACATAGTTAATTTCCTCTGCTTCATCTCCTATATCTAGCCACACTACTCGGTCTTGGTCAAGTTGAGGTTGTGCTGGAGAATAGAGTGCAAGTGTTTTAGTAGTAATACCATCTGAAATTGTCATATCTCCAGACCTACAACCTATATATGCATCATTTGTTGCCAGCCAAGGTCTTCCCAAAATAATTGGATATCCTCCTAATGTTGCCTTGGGAGAAAGGATTATAAAATTAGCAGGATATTCCCAAGAATCTAATGTGACACTAATATCTTCAACCATTCCTTCAGGTCAAACAATTGAGCTATCAGCAAGCTGCAGGACTGTTGGAGTTGATCTGAGATTAGTAATGTTGAGTTGCTGCATGACATCCTTAGTCATCACATTTATTGTTGCTCCCAGGTCTATCAAGGCATTTTTTATTTGAGTTCCATTAATAACTATCTTGACAATAGGGCTACCTAGATCAAAATATTTAGGGATTGTTATTTTTTCCAACATAATATCAGCCAAATGTCCTACTACATGCACTGTTGTTGGATCCTTTTTCTTCCTCCCAGGTTTCTTCAAACATGTTTCTTAATAGCTTTTCCATATATGGGAATATCTTTAATAGCTTGGAATAGTGGAATTTTAACACATATATGTTTTATCTTATCAATAAGATCAAAGGCTATATCATCTTGCTACTTAGATACTTCTAATTGTAACCTTTGAGGAAATGGGGGAGTTCTTATAGGGATATTTGGGGTTGCTGACTGCTGAACTTGCTCAAGGTTTCTCGCTTTATCAGGCATGCTTTCCTGAGCAGTTTCCTCTGCTGGTAACTCTATTATGACTGGAGGAGATGGAGTAGGCAACGTTGTCCCTAATCTCAAATGAATATCACTTATATTGAGAGAATATGCAGGATAGTTATTAGGATCAGTTGAAAAAACTTTCTATTGTTGTTGTGGTTTATTATTTGGATTTGGAATAGGCTGAGTTGGCAATTGGATTGGCTTGGGTGGAGCAGAATTAGGAGTTGGTGGCATTAAAGCTGGTTGTTGGGACTATTGTTGTGGCTACAGGAAACCTGGTGACTAGTTTACCCATTGCTATCCTCCCCTCCATTGTGGTGACTGTTGCCAGTTACCTTGAGGGGGAGACCAATTACCTTGTGGTTGTTGCCATTGAGATGAGGAATTCTCATAATTGGGCCAAGGATTCTGAGAGTTATTCCAAGACTGAGGAGTATAATTTCCAAAATTTTGGGAATATGGCGGTTGCCACTGATTGTTTTGTGCATTGAATTTCATATAAGGATTAGAAAATGACAATGGGTCCTATGGCATACCTTGTCTTGGAGGCCAAGGCCTTCATTGTGCAACATAAAAAAGTTGTTCATCATCTCCATGAATAGGCTTGAAATCCGGGGAACTCTATTGGCTGTCAATTTTAGCTAACATTTTGCATCTACAATCCTTCTTCCTTTGTTGATGGTGAGGACAAAATTCAGCAAGCATAGCCTTTGCCTCCTCATGCTTCTTCTTTTCCTGTAGTGTATCCAATTGGGTAGTCATATTATTAATTATATCCTTTTTAAAATCCTTCAACAGATGAGTTATTTCCATTCTTGAGACTATTGAAGATGATTTAGCAATTGAAGAACCAAGCCTATAGTGTCTTCCCCTTTTTGTTGCAGCTCGTGAGTATTTTTGACAGATTTGTTTGATATCATCCCATTGAAATTGAGTAATGTCTCCTCCTCCCATTAGATCTAAGGAGTCAACACAATCATCATTGATGCCCCTCAGAAATATCAACTTCATAGAGTCTTCACTTAAGTTACTATGTTTAGATTTGCTGACACTAAATAAAAACCTTTCCAAATAGTCTTCCTAGCTTTCATCTTCTTTTTATGTCATTCTGAAGATATCATCACCATGTTGGTCCATTCTTCTGCAATAGTCTTTATATTTATCCAAGAAGTTTGCCTTCATTACATCCCAGGTAGTGATTACATTTCTTCCTAAACTCATAAACCATCTTAAAACAACTTCTTTCAAAGTAGCAGGGAATAACTTGAGTTTATAAGCACTAGAGGTATAATCATAATGTCTGCACAGAATATCAAATTCAAACAAAAAGGTGTTTGGATCCTCTATTACCAACCCATGAAATTTTGGAAGTGAAGAGGCTGGTATATTCTTTAAATTTGCATTATCATGCAAGTCAGGAATGGGAAACTCAAATGTTGGATTTACAAGTGGAGGTGGAGGATTTGCTGCCATTGGTCCCTGATAAATGACTAAAGGTAAAATGTTTTGTTTAGGGGGTTCGTTCAGGAAGTCTAGATCTACTTCTGACAAATTAAAGTCACTACTAGGTAGCACATAGGTTTCTGCAAAAGGGTTTATTTCAGGTGCTTGATCTGATCTTATATCTTGAGTACAATGCAAGGGAATAAATCTTCCTAATGCATCCCTTCTCCTTCTATGCATGCATATTAATGAAAAAATTCATAAAGCTAATTAAAAAAACTTAAAGCTAATGGTTTACAACAGATTCTTAGCTTGGCACCATCCCCAGCAATGACGCCAAAAATGTTGGTCCTCCCAAATAGAATGGTAACTAAGTGATAAAACACAATTCAAAAATTGAATATCCTTAATTAGCTAACTTTTCCTATGGCAAAGGCTCATTTAGTTATCAACCAGGGATGTAAACTTGAAATGGGGCAACATTGTATGTGCACCGAGTTCATATTGCAACCATTTTATATAACTACGAGAAAGGAATTCCTCTTAAAGTAAACACACATAATCTCTAATAAAGTAATACTTAATCCTACAACTGAAAAATTGCCTTAAACAATTACTGTTAAAAGATAAAGTTCTAGCGAGCAATAGGAACTACTCTGATGTCGTGGCTATAGGAACAGACACATGAACTATTTCCTATGGCTGCAAGAACATACAACTGCTGAAAAAAATTATAACAGAAGTATGAGAACTAGTTTAAAAAATACCAAGGATTACTCACCAAGTGGGCCCCCTTGAGTGAGTATCTCCAGAACTTCAGATTACACTTATCTAATCATCCAAAATTACTTGATCTCTTTATTTCATCTTTTCTGGAAAATACATACATAACACCAAAAAAATTGTGTATTACAAAATACTATCTTTTTCTCTTCTATCCCGGAGAGGAGAGAGATCCCTTTTATTTATAGGAGAGCTTATAACAAACTTCTAACTAACTGCCCACATTCCTACGTAATAGTGAACAAAATCTATTTAACAAAAGAAGAAGAATTCAGCATAGGACAGCGGAACAACATATGTCCTGCAACTGAGAAAATATAGCATGGCCACCTCCAAGATCTAAGATCCACTAAGAGCAGTTATAAATGTTTTCATTAATCAATCTGCTGAAGAACCAGTCCAGTAATCCTAATCATAACTACATTTCTTTGACTGGGTCTGTATTGCGGTTACACACTTGATGATCTTTTGAACTACCATCTGTCTTTTCCTCACCTTTGTTGACCCTGCATCAAGATGTTAACATGTGCAACAACATGTGTATATACTAATGCTAACATCAATGACAAAACATCAATGCAACACATAATCAATTCCACCAAATGGCCAGCAATCTTCCCCTTTGGCATTGATGGCAACACTAGATGTGAAAAATATCTAAGTACCAAGAAATGCGAAATAAGTCTCCCCCAATGGAAGAAAACCAACAATATTCTACATACAACTTTGAATGTCAATATATGTATCTCTCTAAAGCTCTGGATTACACATATATCTCTCCCCCTAATGTATACATCTCCTTAAGTTTTTCTTTTTCACATCAATATCTCTTCCCCTTTGACATCAATGTCAGAAATCTGACAAAAATATCAAAGCAAAAACATAAACCACTGAATCATAAAGCTGACTACTCCCCATGAGCAGTAGCATCCCACATCAATGCCAGAATGAATATTATCTATGATAAAGCATGTCAGCCTAATGCCAAACTGCATCAATCAAGTCTCTATCGGAGGGGTAGAAACTCTCAATATGTCTCTCAGGTACTCAAATGATTCCTTGGGCAAAGGTTTAGTGAAAATATCTACAATCTTCTCTTTAGTGTTCACATAAACCAGTCTAACTTCATTTGCTTCCACCTTTTCCTTCAAAAATTTATACTTGATAGATATGTGCTTTGGTTTAGAATGAAATACTGTATTCTTTGATATATCAATAGCAATTGAGTTATCACAGTGAATAACTACCAGTGCATCACAATCCACCTTTATATCCTTCAACATTTGCTTCATCCATAAAACGTGTGTACTGTTAGTAGCAGCAACAACATACTTAGCTTCAATAGTAGATAAAGAAGTACATGACTATTTCTTGTTGATCCATGAAACCAACTTCTTTCCAAGAAAGAAAGCTCTGTCGGAAGTACTTTTTCGGTCATCAATATCTCCAACCCAATCAACATCTGTATATGCACATAAAGTAAAGTTATCATCCTTAGGGTACCATAAGCCATATTCTGATGTACCTTGCATGTATCTAAAAATCCTTTTCACTGCAATCTCATGATTTTCTCTAGGATCACTCTGAAATCTTGAAACAATGCAAACAACATGTATAATGTTAGGCCTAGTCTGAGTCAAATAAAGCAGACCTCCAATCATAGATTTGTATCTTGTAGGATTTACCAGTCAAAAACATCTTTTCTTGTCAATTTCTCAATTGTAACCATAGGAGTACTTACCGGTTTAGAATCTCCCATACCAATTGTTAGACAGATGAAAATACCTTTGTCATTCTGAGCAATCTACAAACCTAAGAAAAATTTCATCTCACCAATCATAGACATCTCAAATTCTTTCTCCATACTCTTAGAAAATTCAATGCTTAACTTATCTTCACCTCCAAAAATAATATCATCAAGAAATACTTCAATAATCAGTATATCATCATCAATGATTTTATAATATAAATTATTGTCAACATTGCCCTTGGTAAAACCAAGCTTCAAAAGATATTTGTCCAACCTTGCATACCAAGCTCTAGGTGCTTGTTTCAATCCATATAAAGCATTCTTTAACCTGCAAACCATATTTGTATCATCCGATAGTGAAAAACCACCAGGTTGCTCAATACAAACTTCCTCATCAAGATCCCCATTCAAAAATGCACATTTAACATCCATCTGATAAACCTTGCAGTTTTTATAAGCAGCATAGGCAAGAAATAATCTTACAACTTCAATCCTAGCTATAGGTGCAAAAGTCTCTCCATAATCAATTCCTTCCTTCTGAGAATATCCTTTACAAACCAATCTAGCCTTTATTTTTATAACTTGACTATCCTCATTCAATTTATTCCTAAAAACCAATTTAGTTCCAATAACATTTTTATTTTTAGGTTGGGGACCAAGTTCCATGTGTTTTGATTAATAAGAAAAATAGGTTTTAAGGACCCGAAACCTTTAACAAAGGAGCATAAAATAGTTCATCAAAAAGCATCCAGATCTGCTAGGAACAACTTACAAAATGACTGGCAAAAACCAGTCAATCGAAAGAACAACAAAAGAAAGGAAAAATAGAGCAGAAAAACCAGAGAAACACAACACAACTAAAAAGACTTAAGGAGCTCCTCCACCTTATTCACCAGTTGATCATAGTTTGTCACGACAGCTTTGAATTCTTCCATGTCCTTGTTTGGCTTTTTCTCCTTCTTTTTACCTCTTGTCCTAGTTCTAGGTCCTTACACTTCTCCTGTGCCATCAATGTCAGGTTCAATCTCCAGGGAGTCCTTCTCCTCCTTCATTTTGCTGATGAGGATTTTTTTATTTCTAGTTGATGCCTTCAAAATATTTAAGCTTTGTTCTGCAATTCTTTTAAGGCTTTCTTCAATTTTATTGACTTTTTTATTAGTTTCCTCCATTCTTTGATCCATACCAATATCATTATTTTTCCTCTTAGTCATTTCTTTCTCAATTTTCTCGAATGTGGGGTTAAAGGAATCTCTGATCTCTTCAGGTCTGGCAATAGTTTTAGTCAAATCCTCAACCTATTCTGCCATTGACTTGCCTCCACCAAAACTGATAGTCTCCAGGATTTGGACTCTATGATGAGCTTCTTAATATCTTCCATAGCTTTCTTGTAACTGGTAATTATCCAATCAATGGTGTCCACAAAGCCTTTTAGACCCTCAGGAGGAGGATTAGATGAGGGTGATTTCTCACCAGAGTTGTCCTTTTCCTTGTTGGAGATGTCTCCAATAGTGATTTTACCAACTTTTCCGATTCTCTGTTCAAAACCTTCCCCAATGGTCTCCTCCTCCAAATTTTGGTCGACATCCGGATTCTTTCTGTGCACCTATTCCTTAAGCTCCATAACATTGACATCCTGTTTCTTTTGTTTGTTCCTTTTATAAATAGAAATTTTCTATTTCTTTTTCCGAGGAGACTGGGGTTCCTCCTTCTTAGAATCCTCAGAGACTTCTTCATCTGAGGAGGAGCTAATTTGGAGAACTTTATCTTTAGATTTTTTCTTACCCTTCGAGGAGGAATGCTTGGTTCTCACATGTTTTCTTTTCTTACCTATTTCTGCTTCAGAGTCATCCAAACTCTATTTGGACTCACTCATTGAATCACTATCCAACTCCTCACCCATAGAAAAAATAGAATCCGACCCTTCCTCCCCAGAATCAGAGATAGAAGGCTGAGGGAGGGCAATTTGGTTGGATTTTAGGTGGTCATAAATTAATACCATGAGACCTTGATGCATGGCTATATCACCCTTAGGATTCTCTTTATGGGCCTTAATGGTAGCATTCATAGAGCACAACAGAAAATATGGGATATTAACTTTTTCATCATACCTAAAATGGTTCAATAAAACAAAATGGTAGCCATACACTTTTGTGAATCTACCATCCAAAGTTACATAGCGCATTATAGAAAATAAGACCTCCCTCCATGGTTTAACAAAAGCCCTAGGTGTATAGTAAGTTTTACTTAGCTTGACCAGGTGCTTTTTCTCCTTTGTTGTTTCAGGATATCTTTCAATGGCCTCCTTGCTCAATTTCTTGTCTCTGTAGTAATTGCTTCCTTCCCTACGGAGACCTGTAACCTGAGAAATGAGGTCTTCACCTATGGAGATTGATTAATCTCCCATCTTCAGAGTGTCCTTTCTTCAATTTTTATAGATGAAATTAGTAACTGTGGCATCGCACCCATGAAGCCTCTCCATAAACTTTGAAAATTTGCCCTTCTGCAAAATATTCCAGACAACCTCCTTTTGCTTCCACTTAGTGCAGTTGCTGGGTTCATAGCAGTGTCGATTTCCTCCCATTTTTCACTATTCAAAGCAAAAGCTCAAGAATTGCAGAGAACTTTAGGCAAGAAATTTCTCAGAACTACCAAATATACCTAGAAAGCATGGGAAGCGATAGCATAAGTCTTGCAATAAATGGTACTGACATTATTATAATTACTAATAGCACTGCTATTAATCCATTTCATCATTACTTTGTCCATTTATGATCTTTGGGGTACTATTATATCGATCCTTAAAAATGATTGATTTGATGTCATTGGGGAGGTGCTCTTCACCCTTCCATGTGATCATTTTATCTTGAATGACCACCATGTTGGCTGCCCAATTAGTAGAACCATTAGCTTCATGATAGATATGAGATATGAAGCATTTCTCAAAAGTGTTAATGAGATCTCTAGAAGCCTTTATTATGTTATTAATAGTCCATGAAGGCTTAGAGGTTCCCTTTAGGAATTTGATGATGTTATTAGAATCCCCTTCTATCCATAGATAGGGACAATTCCATCTTTTGGCCAGGAGAATACCTTGGAGTGCAGCCATTGCTTCTACCTTATGGTTAGTTTGACTGCCTATAGGAACAACAATCACTTTTTTACAGTTATCACTTTCATCTCTGAGGATTGCACCACATCCCCCAAGACGAGGATTGCCTTTTGCAGCACTGTCGAAGTTGACTTTGAGCCAACCATGTGGTGGAGTATGCCATCTAGCTTCAAGTCTTTTGTTTAGAGTGGGATCAGAACTACCAACATTCTTCAGATTCTAGGAACTTAAAATGTGAGTTTCCATGGGGTTGGAAGAAATGCAAGAATTCCCAATGATACCAATGTTCTCCACAATAGCCCATTGAATTTTTTGGAAAACAACATCCTGGGTGAGAGAAGTGTCCCTGAAAATACTATTGTTTCTTTCTTTCCATATCCCCCATAGAATGTGAGGGAGAGATAGATGCCACAAAGATCTCAAAAAGGGGTTAGCCCAGTGATAATTCCAAGAATGGAACAAATCATTGATAGTGTTAGGAAAACTCCAATCAATACAAAAATTCTTAAGAAGTCTTTCCCAAATTGAAGCAGTAAAGGAGCAGTAGATAGCCAAATGGCCCACAAACTCTTCCTCCTCAAGACAAAGAGCACATCTATTAGGGAAAGAAAATCCTCTACCCATAAGATTATCTAAGGTCGGGATTTTATTTTGAAGGATATTCCAATAGAAAAAATTGATTTTAGGGATTAGAACCTTTATCCAAGCTTTAGACCAAAAAGGATTCTCTGAGGGGGCAGGGGAAAGAACACCATATATTGAAGAGACAATGATGTTGCCTTTAGGTTCAAATTTCCAAATAAGGGAGTTTTCCTCTTTATTCAACCAAATATAAGAAAGATGGTTCTTAAGATTAATAAGGCCCAAGTGAATACTTTCAATGTTCTTCCATTTATCAGCTATCCAATACCCCTCAACCAAAGGGCCAAAGATTCTAATATAGGAGGGAGAAAAAGGGGCCCATTCAAGGATATTTACCAAAGGTTTATCGAAAAGCTAGGGATCTTCCCAGAATCTAACTTTTCCTACCATTGCCAACATTCTATTTAATTCCTTTGGCAATGATGTCTTTACACTTAGAGGCATGATTTGAGATATGGGACCCATTCATACTGAAATCGTAATTGATTAAAGATGGAAGAGAAGAAGACAAAAGAGAGTACTTACTTCTCTAGATTTTACACTATTCACTGTCAAAGTGTAACAGTCTCCAAACTTGTTTAGACAAGAGAGATTCATTGAGGGTCCAGATTCTTCTCAGGCCCAGGCCTCCATTACTTTTTGGTTTGCACACCTTTTCCCAAGCCACAAGAGACATTCTTTTCTTTTCCTCGACCCCTAACCAAAGAAATTTTTTCTAAATTTTCTCAATTGCATCAGCATACTTAATAGGAATTCTGAAGAGGCTAAGGGAATAAAGAGGAATTCTTTAAAGAGAAGCTTTTAGAAGTTGGAGCTTTCCAGTCTAACTTAAAAGGGCACCTTTCCATCCAGCAAGTTTTTTTTTAAATTTGTCCACCAAAGAACTCCAAAAAGAATCAAGTGGTGCAATGCCCTGAGGGAGACCAAGATAAGTGGCCGGAAGATCAGCAATCCGACATTCCAGAATTATGTTGATTCTATGTTGTCTCTTATCAGAAGTGTTGATGAAAAACAGTTCGCTTTTAACCCAATTGATAAGTTTGCTAGAAGCAGAAGCAAACTTACACAGGGTGTACTTGAGAGTTCTGGCTTCTGAGATACTTGAGTCCCCCATGACAATAGTATCATCCACAAACTATTGGTGTGAGCATGTATGATCAACTAAAGAAGGTTGGAGTCCCTTGAAAATTCCTCTCATCACCATACTTTCCATAGATCTACCAAAACATTTAGCCATAATTATGAAGAGGATAGGAGAAATGGGATCCCATTTCCTTAGTCCTCTAGAAGCTTGAAATAAGGTGGAGGGAGATCCATTGATAAGAACAACAAAGGAGGTAGTGGTAATAAGCTATTTGAAGAGATCCACACATTTGGTAGAGAAGCCATAAGCCAAAAGAACCTTCATGAGGAAAGACCAATCAACCTAGTCATAGGCCTTAGAGAGATCAAGCTTCAGGATGAAACCCTGTTTCTTAGCCATAACAAGTGAATGAATATTCTTATGAACAGTTATAATAGAATCAAGGATTTGTCTTCCTGGCACAAAACCATTTTGCTGATGATTAATCAAAGGAGGAAGAATAGTCAGGAGTTTGGAAGTAAGGACCTTAGAAATAATTTTATAAAAAGAATTGCATAAGCTAATTGGCCTGAACTTATCCATGGAGTTAGCACCTTGAATTTTGGGGATTAATGTAATGAAGGTACCATTGTTCTCTTTCAAAAGTCTTCTAGCCTCGAAAAATTCTTTGACTCCATTGGAAACATCTTTCCCAACAATATCCTAGAATTCTTGGAAGAAGAACATGGGGAAGCCATCAAGTCCGGGTGCTTTGTTACCATCAAAAGAATAGACAACATCTCTGATCTCCTAGTTCAAAGGTATAGAAGAAAGGGAGGCATTCATTTTCTCATCAATGAGGCTAGGAATATTATTTAGGAAAGAGCTTTGAGCATCGATATCCAGTCTATGATCCCTACAAAGGAGATCAACAAAGAATCTTTTGGCCTCACTTCTTATCTCATCCTCCATAACCAGCTCCCCATTGTCCACAACCAGTTTAGTGATCCTGTTTGCCGCTTTATGTTTAATAGTTGACATATGAAAGAATCTTGTGTTCTTATCTCTTTCCTTCAGCCAAGTAAATCTTGATCTTTGTTTCCAAAAAATTTCTTCTTTAGAAATGATTTCATGGTATTTTTTGAGGATCTCATTTTCTTCAGCAATTGACATTGTAGAGAAACCATCCTTCTGAATTTGAACCTGTATTTTATTGAGGTGTTCCTGAATTTTTCCTTTGGCCTAAAAAATGTTCCCAAAATTTCTTTTATTCCATAACCTTATATTGTCTTTGATACTTTTGAGTTTCTTCACAACTCTATACATAGCAGTGCCCTCAACTTTGATGTTCCACCATTCCTGAATTTTAGGAATGAGGTAAGGATGAAGAGTCCACATTTTTTCAAATCTAAAAGGAAAGTTCCTTCTTCTATTTATAGAGTCAGCATAAAAAGTTATGGGATAGTGGTCAGACCCAACTTGGATGTGGGTAGATAGGGAATAGAAATAATGTCTGTACCAGTCATCAGAAATAAGAGCCCTATCAAGGTGAACTTGGATAAGGTCATTTCCAATCCTCTTGCTAGTCCAAGTGTAATTGCATCCATGTATATCCACATCATTGAGAGCGTGAGAGTTTATAAAATCCATGAGGGCCAGTCTACTTTCCAGCTGAGAGGAACTTCCTCCAAATGTTTCCTCCTCTCTCAAGGGAGTTTTGAAGTCTCCCATGACCATCCAACTTTGATTCTTGAAGTTGTCCCTTATTTCCATTAGTTTTTTCCAAAAAATGCTTCTAGATTTCAAGGTATTAGGAGCATAAATATTAGTGAGGATCCAAGATGTTCCATCTTTTAAATGCTCAAGTTTTATGCAAGAGAAATTATTTTCTTGAATAAGAACATGACCTTTAACACTATTGAGATTCCAAATGGTTGCAATGCCTCCAAAGGCACCTTCTGAGCTACCACCACTTATGCTTCCAAATTTAAAGAACTTCAAAGATTCAACCTTTTCTCTACTCATCTTAGTTTCTTGAATAAGAAAAATATCAAGTTTTCTATCCCTTATCATATTCCTAATAATATCATGTTTGTGGGGATTATTTAGTCCCCTAATATTCCAAGAGATGATCTTCATAGTTACTTACCAATTCTTAACTCCTTTAGAGTCTTCTGAGTCCCATCTGCTATGTTCTTGCTGGCCTCCTTGTCTCTGACTTTGTGGTTTGAAGGTCATCCTAGAGAAGAGGAAACATACCCAACATCAACTTGAGATATTTTGCTAGACTTCCTTAATTGGGAAGCTGAGGAAGTGGATCCTTTCTTATTCCTATATTTTGGTATTTTCCAATCAACTTCTTTCTCAAGAACAACTTTAGGGTTACTTAGAATTCTGGAAATTTCTTCTTCATTACCCCAATTAGGAAATTTGGAGTCCTGTGAAGTACTATTGACTGTTTTAGAAATTTGATCTGAATTTGAGAGATTCATTCCCAATATAGCACATTTCTAGGCTTCTTCCATTTCAGAGCTGATCAAAAGAGGGGAAGAGTCAGTCTTTTCTTCTTGAGAACTAGTGATCTCCCCTTCCTCAGGTTTTTCCTCTTTGTTGGGCGCTTCCTTGCTGGCCAAAGTATCAACAATTACCATCTCAGCTATTTCTTTTGAGGATTCAGGTTGTCCTTTAGATTCCTCTATTCGGATCTTCCCTTCTAGGGGGTTGTTTACTTTTGTTAACTCCTTCCTCAGGACTTCCTGAGTGGGGAGATTAGAGATGGGGGTTGAGGATAGCACTTCCTTATTTTCCCCCAGGGGTTCAAAGCAGTTATTATCAACAAAGTCAACTTCCTTATTTTCTAAGTTTTTGACTTGCCATACCTTTTTTTCTGGAGCCTTTTTACTTTCAGCTGAAGGTTTGGCTTGCTTGAGCTCCCCTTTAGGCTTGAGAGGACAAGATTTAGCCCAGTGACCTACTTTCTTGCAATGAAAATAAGAAAAGGGGATAGATTCATATTCTATTAGTTGCTTCCACGTTCCCAACTTTGACACAATGTCTATCTCTTCTGGTATATCTGCATTATGAGCTATCCCTACACAAAATCTAGCATGAGTAAGCCTCCTTTTGGAGGTTGTGACTGGGTCTATTGAGAGGAGCTCACCAAAGGAGCTTTCTATTTTAGAGAAAATTCTTTCTACCCAATACTCAAGAAGCTGACCTGGTAACTTTACCCAAACTGGGACCTGCACCAAAAGAGAATAATTCATGTTTAGATTCAGATGCCATTTCCGAAGGACCAATGTTGTCTTTCTAACCATCCAAGGACTACCACAAAAAATCCTTGTTTTATCTTCTTCACATGAGAAAGCAAAGGTAAGGAGGCCTTTGGGCAAGGCCAAGATTTCGACATTACCTTTCAAAGCCCATTTCCTTTTAACATAAGCCCTTACAACTTCGATGTTTGGATGCAGACCCATAAACTTGCCTACCAGTGACTTCGGTGTGCTACTAATATTATGGTCCAGAACCAAATCAGGGATAGAGATAGCGAACTTAACACCGGTAGGGTTAGATATATTCTTGACAAGAGGTAAAGAAGATTTTCTAGTTGGTCTTTTTCCAAAGAGGGATGACCATTTTCTAGATTCAATTCCAATCTCCAAGCCCTCTTCACGTAGGCTGGACCCCCCACTGGACCCCCTCCCCCCTTGTGATTTCAAAAACCACTTTCTTCTTTGGCAGAGTACCAACAACCTATAGAATATCATCCACCTTTGGAATATCTGGAGGCTTGTCCTTCTCCCCCATAGGACCAGCTCCATCATTCTAGCCGCTCCCATCATTGGAACCAGAGTTCCCACCTTGCAAGGAATTTGAAACTTGAATGTTGCTCTTCATCATTTCACCAATACGAGAAGAGATTATCATAAGGTATTGTTAACTCCCTGTTACCAAGGTCCATGTGTTATTTTTTCTCAATTTGACATAATTCTTCTTCCATAGCTTTCAATCAATATTCATCTTTACATGCCTCAATTACTGATACCGGTTCAACTTGTGAAATTAAACATACATTAGTTGCCAGTCTTCTTCTTGTCATCACTCCATTGCTCTTATCCCCAATGATCAGATCTTCTGAATGATTCAATCTCACATACCTAGGAGTCTTCTGACTTTCTGTTCCTCTTCCCCATTCTTCTGTTACTATAGAATTCTCTGATACTGCTAGAGTAATTGGTTCAACACTCTATTCTGGTAAAGGTGCTATCAGTTCAGATATAATCATTTCCACTGTCGGTTCCTTCTCATAAAATCTGATTTGACTTTTGTTCAACTCATCTACTTTGACATTAGCACTCTCCACAATTCTCTGCAATCTCTTGTTATAACATCTATATGCTTTTCTTTCATTAGAATAACCAAGAAATATGCCTTCATCACATCTATGATCAAATTTTCTAATGATATCATCTCTCCTGATATAACATTTACTACCAAAAATTCTGAAATAATTAACTGTAGGTGTATTGCCAAACCATGATTCATAAGGTGTCTTACCAGTTTCTCCTTTGATATGTACTCTATTGAATGTATAAACCGTTGTGTTCACTGCTTCTCTCCAGTAGATATGAGGTAGAATAGCTTCCATCATCATTGTTCTAGCAACATCCAAGATAGTTTTGTTCTTCCTTTCCACAACTCCATTCTGCTGAGGTGTCTGGGGAGCAAAAATTTGTCTTCTTATATCATGCTTCTCACAAAAGTTATTAAACTCATCGGATGTGAGTTCTCCACCATGATCTGACCTCAAACATTTAATCTTCAATCCTTCTCAGTTTCTACTTTATCCTTAAAGATTTTGAACTTTTCAAATGCTTCAGATTTTTCTTTCAGAAAAGTAACCCACATCATTCTAGAATAATCACCAATGATTAGCATAAACTGTCTATCACCTTGAAATTTTTTAACTCTAGCACAACCACACAAATTAGTATGAATAAGATCAAAAACATCATTTGATTTATCTTCTATACTCCTAAAAGAGGTTCTGACCTGTTTACCCATTTGACATTCTTTACATACCGGATTATAGGGCTTCATAATCTTAGGTATATCCCTAACTGCCTTAGTTGAATTGATCTTCACAATGCAATCAAAATTCACATGACACAACCTTTTATGCCATAGACAACTCTCATCAATCTGTGTAATCAAACACATCTTCTCACCAGAGTTCAAATGAAATATATTACCTTTTGTCTATGTACTGGTTGCAATCTCCAAACCAGACCTATTAATGATTTTGCATTTCCCATCCTTAAACTATAATTGAAATCCCTTATCTACAAATTTTCCTATATTCAAAAGATTATTCCTTAAACCTTCAACATAATAAACATTGTCATTATTATTCTTACCATCCAATGATATAGTTCATTTTCCTTTGATCATACATGCTTTGTCATCTCCAAATCTAACTAGACCGCCATTAAATTCTTGCAAAGATAAAAACTTCCCTTTATCTCCAATCATATGATGTGAACAACCGCTGTCAATTACCCATTCATCTTTGTCTTCAATTTTAGCAGCAAGTGCCTTCTCTTTAGGTATATTTACTTCTAGTGCCGGATCATCTTCCTTGATATCTAGGAACACCCATTCCTTCCCATTGTCAAAACCACTAGCAAAGTCTTTTGTCCGTTCATCATCAGAATCAGTAATGCCTTCCTCATCTGCTATGTAGCATGATTTGTCTTTGTTTTTCTTGTATTTGTACTTGTTCTGATATCCAAGGTTAGGATTAAATGGTCTTCTAGCTCTTTCTTCAAATCTTTAATTCCTTTCAGGAGATCTAGATGCAAAATGACTAATATTATTACATGCAAAACATGTAAAAGGTGCTTTTTCTTCATACTTCCTACCGGTCCTTTCAGTACTCTTCTAGAAAAAGTGTTTCAAGTTGCTCAAGATCATCATCTTCTCTATTCATATCTTCTAATTCCTTTTTATACAAAGCTTTCCATTCTTGCTTACCGATTGTAGATACAAATGCATGAAAAGTAGGTTCAAACTTCATAGCTCCAGAAGGTCCAAATTCTTCAAGCTCAAAAGCAAATAGTTTCCCAACTAAAGTATCTTTGTTGACAAATGTATTATCCATTGTTCTCAACTCATTATTAGCAGTAGCCTTCATTTTGTAAGATGGTGGTAGGGCTCACAGGACTTTAGAAACAATTTCATCTTCACTCAGAGTTCCACCACAACATTGAATTCCCATAACCATCTCATTTACCCTTTCCATGAATGCGGTAATCCTTTCATCTTCTTCCATATTCAAGTTTTCATATCTCACCCAGTAACCATCAAGTTTAGCAATCTTTATTATAGGATTACCTTCATTAAGAGTCTCCAACTTGTCCCATATAGCCTTTCCAGATGATTTGTTGGTTAATACCATTATTTGATTATCAAAGAGTGCACACAAGAGGGTTTCTCTTGCTCTACAATCATTGTCAAGCTCCTTGTCCAAATTTGCTAGAGGAGGATTGTCAAATCCCGGATTATAAGGTGTGACACCATTCTGTGTGATCTCCCAAATCTCCTTGCCAAGACATCTCAGATGAGTCTAAATCTTCCATAATGTGTAATTTGTTCCATCAAGCCTCAAAATATCCCTCCTAAAGATAGCTCCAGAAGAACTGGATGAACTTGAACTGTTAGTTTCCATAAGATCTTCCTCAAGCAGTTAAGATTTCTATAGAGAGGACCAAAGCTCTGATACTAATTGGTAGATAGTTCAATAACTAGAAGACAACTGGGAGGGGAGGGGGGTGAATCAGTTGTCACAGATTACTAGAACTATTATCAATTTAAAAATTTAATACCGAAACCCAAAACATTAATATCGGAATAGCATTTAAACCAATTAAGCATAAACAATAATCACAGAATAAATTCCATCCACATGACATCAAGATTTATATATGGAAAACTTGGTAAAGAGAAAAACCACAGTGGGAAGCATGCCCACAGTTAGATAGTACCTGTGTAGTAATTATGTGAATTACAATTGAGGGGCTTGCACTTGCAGGAAGGCCAACAACCTAGAGCACACTACTCATCATAAAAAGAGCCTCATTGATTACATAGAAATCCATACTACAATCTGGAGAAGAGATAAAATGTAAAAGATAGCATCTCCTATGCCTGAGTACAGTTCCAATTAAGCTTAATACTAGAGGACTAAATCCTCTTACATAAACCCAATTCGATCTCTAATGATCAACCAAATCCTCTACCTAAATGATATTATATTATTCACACATTACATTCCTTGACCTTGACCTTTTTCCTAACCATGATGATCTACAATGAGATCTTACATCTATATATACAAACCCTCGACCATAAACAATTAGGTTGGCCACCAGATAATAAATCAATTATATAATTACAAACAATGTCAGCCTTAGACAAAACAAACAATATCAAACACATAAGATATCTTGGAAACACATCAAGAGGTCCAATCCACACGTTACATTAAAGCTAGTCCATAACCTAGATCAATCAGGACCCTGTATAGGTCCACGTGCTACAGCAATGATCTCCATCCACCAAGTCTCGAACATGATCACCAGCAACATCCTAAAACTCCACCAGAAGATGCACCAATGCCACTTATGAAATTCAACAAAGATCTTCATCAAAAGATCTATTGGTGAAACCCTCGCTAGAACCAGAAGCTAAGCTTCCAAGAAAGAATGATAGCATCTAATCACTAGAACAAAACCAACTAACTGAATATGAGCATGAGTATCATGAACAAGACAATTCCATCACCAAATCATACTAAAGCCTACTGGATCATGCCGGATCCGAATCAACCAGAAACCACTCAACCTACTAGGACTAGAAGGGTGTCAGTAAAGCATCCAAACAACTAGTGTTGACATCAAAGCAACACATAATCAATTCCACCAAATGGCCAACAAAAATGTCTATGGAAGAATGGTCAGGTCACAAGCCTTCACTCAAATTTTTTGGTTGCGAGGCATATGCACGTGTGCCAAAGAAGAAGTGAATAGAGTTGGAGAACAATATTGTGAAATGAATCTTCATCAATTATAGTTATGGTGCAAAATAATGCAAGCTTTGGGACCCTGTTGCACAAAAGGTAATTCATAGTAGAAGTGTTATTTTAGAGAAATTCTCCATTCTTTTCATTGAAGTTAGAACAAACTAAATTGGAAGATGTGATTCAATTTTGTTCTATGCTTGAAAGAGTTGAATTGAGACCACTTGATAGGCAAGAAGTTGAGGAGAGTTCATCTATCTCTGAATCATTAGAAGAGGAGGAAGAACCTCCAAATCAACTTTTTCGAAGGTATACAAGACATAGACAACCACCTGATGATTGGAGATGTATTTTTGCTTTGAATACTAATGTGAATGAACCTAGATCTATAGAAGAGGCATTTAGTATGAATGCTACATAATCCTGGAAGATTGCTATGGAAGAAGTAATGGCAGCTTTGAAAAAGAATGATACAGGGGATCGTGTACCATTCCTGAAGGACAAAATCTTGTTGGTTGTAAATAGGTGTTCAAGAAAAAGATTGGTTCAAATGGAAGCATTGAGAAGTATAAAGCAAGGTTGGTTGTGTATACACCTAAAAATGGTCTGAAGATAATTAATTAAATAAGCAATTATTTAATTAATCCTCCTCCCCAATTTAATTGAATTCATCAACAATTTGATTAAATCCTCCACTTTCATCTACTTATTAATAAATCTAAGGATTTACTTATAGGTTAATTTCAATAATCCCCTTTGATTAATTAATTCTTCTCCATCAAAATCATTTCTTCTAATCTCTGATTAATTAAAACAAATCAAATTCATGAGTTGTTGAGATTAATTAGCCTTTTCCCATTATTTGAATTTTTAAATTCAAATTCTCCTAACTTCTACTAGTCCTAAACCTAACCATTCCTAAACCTGACCCATTCTACCTACCCACATGTTCCCTTTCATCCAACCTCTTCTAGAATCTTTGTGACACTTGTCACTAAGTGTTCTCTTTCATCCAAACCCTTCTAGAATCCTCTTGACACTTGTCACCATAGAGATGACAAATGTTCCCTTTAGTCCAACCCCTTTGCCAACCTCCTCCAATTTATTCCTACCACAACACCCTTAGCCTTGGGAAATCCTATAAATAGACCTCATTTTGGAGCACAAAGGGTCCCAATTTCATATCATTTTGCACCTTGATTGATTCATCTCATTTGCATTCAAGCATTGTTACTATAGTCATCTAGCTTCTAGTTTATCATTTCAAGCATTGTTATCATGTTCAAATCTTAGCTTAATTGCATCTTCATTCTAGCCTATTTTCTAAAATAATAATAAAATCATGTAGCTTAATCATGCTATCATTTCTAGATCATGCATCTTCATCATTTAAATCCTCCATTTAAGTGTAGTCAAGTCACTGGAGTTTGTATACCAAGATCTGAGAGCAAAATTCATACTCGCATTTACTAGGAGGTGATAGATCACTTAGCTATGGTTTTGTCTTTCTTTGATTTAATTCACTAACCATTACTTTTAATGATTTATTGAGTGCATTGTGTTTGTAGGTACAGGTACACTTCACAGAGCACGACAGGTTACAAAAGGCCACTCTCAGGTTGAGGGTGTTGATTATGATGAGATATTTTCTCCTGTTGTAAAAATGACATCCATTATATTTTTACTTTCTATTGTTGTTTCTTATGATTTGGAGGTTGAGAAAATGGATGTGGAAAGTTCTTTCCTTCATGGTGTTTTGGAGGAGGATATTTATATCACACAACCAGAGTAGTATGCAGTGAAAGCTAAAAGTAATTCGGTCTGTAAATTGAAGAAATCTTTGTATGGCCTCAAATAGAGTCCTAGGATGTGGTACCAAAAATTTGATAAATATGTGATGAGTTTGAGATTTGAGCGTTCTAAATCAGATCACTGTGTTTATTATAAATCTGATGGTGATCATTTCTTTCACATTGCATTATATGATGATATGTTATTCATTAGTAAAGGGAAATGTATGATTTCAAAACTAAAGTCTCAACTTGCTACTAAATTTGAAATGAAAGATCTTGGTGTAGCAAAACATATTCTTGGGATGGAAATTAGAAGAGATAGAGTGAACCAAAAGTTATGGTTGGGCCAGAGTAAGTATGTGAATATGTTCCTTATATGTTCCTTTCATAGTTGGAATGAAATTATCTATTTTAAATTATACTACATCTTCATCGAAGATGGAAGACATGAGTAGAGTGCCTTACCAGAGTGCAATTGAAAGTTTGATGTATGCTATGGTTTGTAATAGACTAGACATTTCCCAAGTAGTCTTTCCAGATATATGTCTAATCCTGGTAGAGTTCATTGGGATGCAGTCGAAAGATTCTTCAGATGTTTGAAGGGTACCTTAGAGTATTCTTTGTGTTGTCATGGTAATTTGGTTGGAGACATGAATTCCCTTGATATTTATGGTTATGTGGATTCAGACTAGGCAGGTTATATTGATAGTAGAAGATTCACCAGTGCTTATGTGTTTACTTTATTTGGTGGTGGAATTAGTTGGATGAGTAAGCGACATGTTGTGGTTACCTTGTCCACTACAAAAGAAGAGTATATGGAAGCTACTCATGCTTGTAAAGAATCCATTTGGCTTAAGAGATTATGTTCAGTTATTGGAATAAAATAAGGTGTAGTGATAGTAAATGAACTGTAGGGGTCAAAAATATGGCAAATATGCATTGTATGGGCAACATCAAGTTTCTGAATAGGCCTCAAGACATAAACACCAAGGTGAGGGCCAAAATAAGGACAAAATTGTAAAGGAGTAAAATTTAGGCACTACATTGAGCTCCCAATTTAGCAAGAGTATGATACTAAGCATACTCTCAGTAAAGTACAAAGCTTCACATTGAAAGGCTTTTATCAAGATGTTAAGGAAGCAAGATACACCAAGCCCCAAATGGACTTTAGGATCTTACTACTTAAAGATCAAGATAAAAGGGATATTATAAGAGAAAGAGATGGAGAACCATGACTTATAACCTTTTAAGGTTCACTTACCATGACTCATGAAAACCGATGATGAAACCAAGGCTAGCAACCAAGAGATTAATTAATAAATGTTTCTATAGTTATTTCACTATCTAGACTCATTAGAGTTTAGAAGGTTCGCCAAGGGTGAATTTAATAGAGGAACTTCTTGTTTCACCTTAGAAGAACTTTAAGAGGTATATTTTTCATTCACTCTACTACCATCTAAAAGGGCAAGAAGCAGACCTCCTTCACCTTAAAGAAAAGTTATGAAATCTCCAATTTGCCAAGCTTTAATCTTACATGGTATTGTCCTTCCTATTATTGGGAATTTTGTTCTTATAATGGAATAATTAGTACCATGAAGAGTAGCCATTAGGTCTCTAAATCTGAAAGTATAGTTAAATGAATTACCCAAAGGCTTCAAGAAAAACTTACCAAAGTTTAGAGGAGATGGAAAGGTCTCAACAAATAAACAGCTAAATGTTTTTTATGTTGCATGTGGAGTCGGTAGAGTCCAACATGAAGACTTTGTTATGAGGATATTTTCCAAATGGAAAAATATACTCATGGAATGCAATGAGAACAAAGTTTGAAGATAGATTCTATGGAGGGCAAAAAGCAAGACCTGGTGACTAGGACCTAATCCTACTTTAGCCAACGCATTGGGAATACGAAAGAGCCTAGGGAGATAGATCACTTTGGCTATTCTTGTGAGAAAGAGAGAGCCAAGGATTATCTCTTAGGGTTTCTATTCCTCTTGTTGTATGTGATGAGAAAAATAGGGTTTGATTGATCAACTAGACTAGGAGATAAACAATGAGGCACATATGAACAGAAATTGCACAAACTTGTAGATCTAGAATTGAGATACTAATTGATGATGAATGCTTGACAAATACTTGATGAATGCTTGATTAATGTTGTTGAATGTTGTTGAAGACTCCACGTAGGCTTCTCTTTCACTACATAGAAGGCTCCTTTATGCTTGCTCCAACAACTTTTTCCTTAGATCTTAGTTGCCTTCAAAGAAAGAAAGAGAGTTTTTATGTATGAAACCCTAGATCTTAATTTCATCTTTGGCTGACCTAGGATTTGAATTTCCAACAAATTTCCTGGGGTTAGGCATTATAATATCATAGAATTATGCTCCCAAAATTTTGGGAGAAAAGTGCACATGGTCTGGCCGACTTTTCACCAAATTTTTAGGGCCTTTAGATATGATGATATTAGAGCAAATCCCAAAGTTACAACTGATTTTGAGATGTTTTGATATGTAAAATCGAGCCTTAAAGGTTGAAATAGGACATAATTAGGGTTTATGATTTAATGATTTATTGGAGGAATAAAATGAAAAGGGGCACACTTAGGGTAAAGGGCCCAATTTTATGATGTATGAAGTGATGAGATATGACTTAAGATTTAATTAAATGCTTAAAGGGAAATTACAATGCAAGATGCAAACACACTAAGGCGGGTACTAAACTAAGCATAGAATTGTATCACCCTAGCAAGGGTGTACAATTTATGATGCTACATTTAGCCCCCACTTTAGTGGTCATATGAAAATATGTCCATATGCAAGCTAAAGTAAAGAAAGGTAAACATTCTTGAAAAAGGATATATCTATAAGTTGCCGGATGAAGCCCCTAGCTGCATCTGCAGCACACAATTAGGAACCGTACCTTACAAAACCACATTTTAGATAAAATCACTAAGGAAGGTGATGAAAATTTGAGGGTAGCTATATGCCTCCCCTCTATTTCGGCTTGCTAATTTTAGTGAGTTGAAACATGGTATCATGCTTACCACATCAAATTGTGAAAGAAGATTGATGACAAATGCTCACCATAAGATTTGATACAAGATCAAAAACTAATGGAGAATCATTTGGTAGGTAAGAGGACTAAACCTCAATTCCAACACAACAAAGAGTGTGAGGATTTGAGAGCTCTCTAACACAAGATGAAATATTTAAATGGAAACAAATGAAAGAGATATAATCCAAAAATGCAACTCCATAAAGGAAATTGGAAAAGAATGGAGGATTGAAATGACATCAAAGAGAGATTATTTATAGAAACACTCTTCGAGAGAAGGCAAGAGATCCTCATTAGGGACATGCACGTTCACAAAGTAGAAGGGTTTATTATAAAAGATACTACTCAATGAAGAAGAAGAAATTGATGAATGATCAAAGACTTCCAACACCAAGGAGGAGGTCCCAATTAAGGATATGTACTTAAGATCCCCATTAGGGATGATTGTTAAAATATGAGAAAAGTAATTAAAATATGAATACACCTCCACAATCAATAATAAATCCTTATAGAAGACACTAGTTCACAAAGGGGAAATTTTAATCGTAAGAAGGAAAGATGTTTGAAATCACTCTTGCCCCCACATATAGGTAGAAGAGATGATATAGAAATAGGATATTATGTTTCTTCCAAAAGTATGATTGCATGTGAAATTGTACCATCATGAATGACAATGAGCCCCCAGTAAGTGAGCTACCAATGTCACATAATGATGAGCAACATATTAGCCATTAATGTTATTTAAAGACATGATAGATTGGATGAGGTATTTAAATATGACATGTTAAATGATCTACTATAAGTGGGATTAAAAACATTATAAGATGATGAATGTTAAAAAATCTTTAGGAAGAGAGAAGTTTATAGGAGAAGAATAGGCGAATAAGTCATCCTTTTCTTGCACACAAGAAATCTTAGGAGGGGGATAAGGGTAATTCATTAGATCCTTATTCCTAGAAGAAGGGATTTTAGAATGAGTAAAAGATAAAGTCTCATAAGTGGGATTAGAAATATCTTGAGGAGATTCATAAAGGGATTTGTTTATCACCAACATTTCCTTATGAGGGGGATGAGTGCTGAAAGAAGTAGAAGATGATTTAATTGAGGTGAGGTCATCATCACTACTAAATATAGTATTCACATTGAGAGATGGTGTTTTAGATGCTTTGGTGGGCTTAGAAGGATTATATCCAAGTCCAAATGAAGCTTCATGTGTGTTATGTTCTAAAGGAACTTTAATTCCTTGTTCATTTGCACCACAACCATTGTCATCATAGCCACTCTTAGCTAAAATGTGAAAACCAGGACCATAAAGGGATGCCAAATCAGAAAGAGATGGTTTTTCCTCATAGGTCTCAATGCTATAAGAATTATAGGAAGGATTTGAAAAAATATCTAAATTAGAAGCAACCATAAAGTGGTTACTTAGTTTTTTAGCAAAGTGGGTTCCTCTTTAGGTTCCTCCTTCTCAGTCTTAGATTCTTTCCAAGAAACTTTATACTCCTATAAAAGTAGGGGTAAAGTATAGATATCCCCAATCATCATCTAAGAGAACTCCTTCGGGAGAAAAGATATCCTTAGGACAAGATTACAATTGAGTAGAAGAATCAGGATTACTAGAAGGAATAAGATCATCAAAGAGAATGGATGTATTTAAAGAAGTATAAGGATTGGGAGAAGAATGGGAAGTAGTTGAACAAGAAGATCCAGATTTTAATGGTTCTTGAAGATTAGTATCAGCTAACAAGGTGTATGTCTTATTTTTATAAATGAACATGACTTTCCTATACAAAGTTGAGGGGATAACTTGCATTCTATGAATCCACGGTCTCCCTAATAGAATACTACATGTAAAATTACCAAGCATGACATGAATAGGTGTAGGTAAAATAATAGGACCTACCTTAACATGCAAGGTTATGACACCTAAACATTGTTTAGCAACATTATCAAAGCCTTGAATAGAAATAGAAGCATGTTCAATGAGAGAATGATCCACATTAATCTTATCCAATAGGTCCTCACCACAAACATTAAGGCCAAACCCATTGTCCACAAGGGTTTATCTTAGAGCACTATCGTTGATAATAACCACAATCATAAGTGGATCATATTGATGTTGGATTTCATGAGAAGGTAACTCATCTTGTGTGAATATAATTTGAGCTTTGGGTTTATTTGTAGGATTAATAAAAGAAGTCATGGTATTAGGTGTCACTACAAGTGGGAGATCTAAGTTTTTCAAATAATCTTGTAACATCCCATGATAAGCAAGTGAAGTTTGAACCAAATCCCAAATAGAAATCTTGGCAGGAGTAGATTTAAGTTGTTCAATGAGATCATACTCCTTACTAAGAGTCTGTGATATATGAGGTACTTGTGGAAGAGTAGGTTGAGAGGGAGGAAGTGAGGTTGGGATAACTAGGGGAGGATTAGGTTGCCTATTGTTTCTTTTGTTGTAGGTATGAAAAACCATATGATAACTCTCTCTAGTAATTTTCTTAGCATACTCATAAAGGCTCTTAGTAGGATAACCTCCTTGCACAGTAATAACATGTTTCTTAGGAGTGCAAAAAGAATTATTAGCATAACCACCTTGAACCACTAAGATAGGCTTATGTTGAGAGCTTTGAGAAAATAACAAGGACATTGAACTGTGAAGAGGGCTTTATTAGGTGTTTCATTCACATGTATCAAATTTATTGAAGATGGTTTAGGAATATCAAAGGTGTCTATATGAATTTTAGAAGACGGATGGACAATATTGTTGGAAGAATTCTTGATAGTCTCTTCTTGCACTAAAATGTTATCATGGGTAAGATCAATTTTAGGAGGGAGACTAGGAGTAAGCATTGATGTTTTATAAGGAAGAGTATTAGTAGAAAAGGTCATATCATCCTTTATCATCAAAGGATATACATGGGGAATAGATTCTCTAGGAGAAGGATAAACATTACTCTATAAAGTATCACCTTTGAGAGAGAGATCTTTGAAAGAGATGTTAACAATATTTTCTTGAGCTAGGGTATCCTTATGAGTAAAACCTAGTTGGGGAAAAGGATATGCCTTACTTTTAGAGGAAAAATGATTGATATTCATGGAAGATGAGATTATATCAAGGGGGTTACTCTCATAGAGTAGAGAATAATCAAAACCTTCTTCTAATGGTTCATCCCAAATAGTGAGGCCATTGAAAAAATTACTAGAAATATCTTGCACAAAGATGTCCTTATTGTTATTGCCAATTTTGGGAGAAGGGATAACATTGCTCATTAATTCTTCATCCTTAGGAGGGAGAGCATCAATACATGTGTTGAAATCATCCTTTTGCCTCAAAATGTGTTCAATAGGGTGTTTAGGGGAGAGAGAATTAAGGAAACTTATTATGCTTTCATCTTCTTTTTCTAAGGCATCTTTATGGATAAGACAAGCTTCGGGGAAAGGAGAAGTATTTCTTTTTAATGCATCATCTCTAATGGGAATTTTGTTGAAGTCAAAAGAGGAAATGTCATTACTAGGAAAATTAGGGACAATACCATCATCTTTCACAAAATGATCCTCATGAGGGGAGTAACCTTTAGGAGGGAGATGAACATTTTTCTCCAAAGATTCATGCTTAGGAAGGAGATATTTAAAAGAAGTTCTCATAACCTCTTGTTGCACTAGCATGCCCCCATTGGTAAGACCAAATTTAGGAGAAGATAAGTCAGTGTCCTTTGATACCTTTTCACTTAGAGAGGAATCATGTAAAATAGGTAAAGTAACATTAAGAAAGGTATTTATGATATCATCCTCTTCCTCTAAGATAGGTAGATGGGAAGGGCACATTTTAGGAGAATTGTCAAGATCACTCTTCAAATCTTTATCCTTAGAGAATGGGAGAGTTTTGAAGGGGTTGATAACAAATATTTTAGGCACTAAAATTTTATCATAAATAGGAGGTTATTTAAGAGATGGAAAAATTGAAGCAAGGGAAGCTAACCCATTATCACATTTATGAAACGAATGCATCGTGACAACAATTTTCCTCTTCCAAATGATAACATATGCAAAATAGAAGGAAATGTTCAATTTTAACCAATGCAAGAACTCTAAATGTTGACTTATAAAATAAAATTTATGAGTGAAATGTGTTCCTAAATCAGATCTGAAATTTATGGTCCAAATTAAGCTATCCACAAGTTCAATTTTGAATTGAAAAAATTAGGGTTTTAACAAAATTGACCTATAATTTTTTTAAATTTGCAAGGAATTGAAACTTGTAAATGTAAGTTTGAATTTGAAATAGAAAAAACACTCAGATCTGATAACATAAATCAGAATTAAATAATATTGGATTCACATCGGGTTCACCAAAATGTGGAGGGGAAAAACCAAGATCGGGTGACTAGGACCTAATTCCACTTTAGCCAACACATTGGGAATACGAAAGAGCCTAGGGAGATAGCTCACTTTGGCTACTTCTTGTGAAAAAGAGTGGTGAAAGAGAAACCTTCAAAGGGCTCCCACCATTTTCTTTTTTTGTGTTCTTGCTTCTTTATGAAGCCATTGTATATACAATAAGAGCCATGTGCTCATTGGGTCTAGTTAGGGTCCTAGTTGAGGTCCTAGGGTCATGACTCAAAGTTGAGTTTTTTTTTTTGGAAATAGAAGGTATGTGTGCCTTTGAGGTGTTTAGGGGTCCTTCTTAGCATTTTGGTGTCCATAGGTTATCCCAATGTGGGCCTAGGAGTCAAGAAAAGCAACATTGAGAAAGTTGCTCAAAAGTTGCAAAAGTTGCATGACAACTTTTCAAAGTTGTCAAGCAACTTTTCCACCTAGTGGTCAAAATCTTTAGTTTAAGCGTGGACAACCCTAATATGGGCACATAGACCAAGGAGAGGGTAGTATAAGTAGTTAAAAACCCTAAGATAATGGGTTGGATGTCAGATGTTGTACAACCCAAGCAAAGTGACTTGACTATGACTGAAATTTTGTTGCCATTCGACACAAATGGAGTAAAGAAAGATCATTAATGGATTGATTTTTGAGAAAAACTATGTTGTGTGTCTTGTATGGTGTAATTAATTCCTTTTTGATAATTTAGATTAGGTTTTTTATTTGTAAGTGAGGCGTGTTTGTAAATATTTTGTAAATTGCTACTCACTATCCAGTTTTGGACTATTTTGAGAGAATGGGTTCATAACTCCATTCCCCATTGTGGAATCACCATGAAACCATGGGGAATGAGAGTAGAGACCCTGTACAATACTTCACAGCAATAAGGGCCCTTTAAAATGCAAGGAGGCCATCTAAAGACCCACTCCTAGGTGAGACTGAACAATGCCCGGCTAGGAAAGGTTAAGTTGCAGAGGTCTTGGAGAGCAAGGAAGGTCAGAGAAGAAGGAACCCTTTGGAGGAGTTGTAGAGGGGTGAGTGGAGCACCATTTGTGTGAAGGAGGAGCTTCCACCAATCCAAAAACTAAGGAAAGAGCACCAAACCTACACTATGACCCTAGCAGGCCTAAATCCCTCTTTAAAAGCCCTTAAAAACCTTAAAATCCACCAAGGGCAGTGTACGAACACTTGGAGGCCTAAAACTAGGAAAATACTTGAGCCCTTGCCAAAAGAATAGCAATTCTTTTAGGAAGTTTCACAAGAAAGTGAATCATTTGCAAGAGGGAGCCCTAAAGGACTGGGTAGGAGGCCTAATTGGTCACAATCCTTGTAGCCCTATTTTGTAGGCAAAAGACAAAATTGTGAAATCGGTAAGGGGTAGGAAGCTTGAAACCTCTTGGGGGCACATGAATGAGTGGAAAAACCATGTATTAGACCTGACCTATCCTTGCTAAGACCTAGGAAGGTGTGGAACAAGCCAAGCCCTTATTAGCCTAAGTAAGGGTTCCTTGAAACTCATGAGTAGGTGAGACCTTAGGAGTAGTTTTTCAAGTTTTTGGTGGGTGGATTGGGCAAGGTCAGGGGATTACATAAGTAGAGGAAGTCCTAGAGACCCTAGGGGTGGTTTGAACACCTGGTGATCCAAGGAAAGGATCCAAGAGCATAGACTAGGCAAGTCTATCCCAAACCTCATCCCATTAGATTGGTATCAGAGCAAGTTAAACATTTGGTGGACTGTGTATGTCTCTATATACTGGTGAATCAGTAGGGGAGAGTAGAATGGTCACTAATGCAGAGCTGGCTAGGGAGGTAGAAGAGTAGAAGGAGAAGAATAGACTCCTTGAAGAAGCTATGAGCGAGATAAGGGATAAGTTGCAAGAAGTGGTGGATCAGAGGACACAAGGACCTTGGGGTGAAGACACCAAGGATAAAGGCAAGAAAACCATTGACATAGATGAAATTGTACCTAAAATAGATCCCTTGTTCAATGAAGAACCTTTTGTAAAGGCTATTAAGGCTTTGAACACCAAAACTTTTGAAGGATTGTCACATTTCAGTGGAAGGATGGACATAGACACTATCATGGAATGGATTGAGGGTATGGAGAACCAGTTTGAGTGTGAGGGAGTGATAGAGGCTCAAAAGGTTAAGGTTTCCAAATCAAGATTAAGGGGAGCAACTTTGACATGGTGGAAGTATTTGCAAGAAGAGAGGGTGAGCATGGGGAAGCTACCTATTGCCAATTGGAAGGCCATGGTGAGTAAGATCAAGGAGAACTACTTACCAGAGGATTATGAAGTCCAACTTCATAAGAAGAGATAGGGATTGAAGAAAAAAGACCTTGATGTGACCTCCTACATTGAATTATTTCAAAAGCTTTTTCTTAGATCCAAAATCCAAGAAGATGAATCTATCAAGGTGGCTAGGTATCTAAGCGGCCTAAAGTGGAACATTCAAGAGGAGATAAGCCTATGGACTCCTACCACTGTCCAAAAATGTCATCAACTTGTTGCCAAGGTGGAAGAGAGGAACAAAAGGAAAGGAGACTCCAATAACAGGGGTAGAGGCAGAGGTAGAGATCAAATGAGTCACCGAGGTGGTTACCAAAGCAAGGCAAATGAGCAAAGGAACCAAGGAGAAGCCAAGTTGACTGAACATGGCAGTGAAACCAATCTCAGAGGAGGCCATTCTAGAGGAAGAGGGGCACAAAGTGGTCCAAGTAGGGGTAGAGTTACTGGTAGGGGTAACTCCTACTTTGCAACCATGAAATGTTACAATTGTGGTCAATTGGGACACCCGGCCTATAGATGCCCTGACAAGCCTACATCATCAAATAGTGGAAAGAGGGTTTCTTATGCACATGAAGACTCTTCAAGCAGCAAGACACTTGAGGTGGACCATATTGAATCAGAGATTGGAGAAAATATAATGTTCAATAGGGTCTTGATGAGATAGCCAGTCAAGAATGAACCTAAGCATAAGAGAGCATTATTTAGGGTGAGATGCAAGATCCTTGGTAAAGTTTGTAAGGTGATAGTTGATTCAGGGTCAACTGATAACATAATATTAGAGGAGGCAACCATGAAGTTGAAACTCACAAGGATACCCCACACTAACCCATATAAGGTGAGTTGGTTGAATCAAGAGCAGAGTGTGCTAGTCAATGAACAAACTTGGGTAGAGTTTTCTATTAGAGGATACAAGGATAAGATCCTTTGTGATGTGTTACCCATGGATTCCTATCACCTATTGCTAGGTAGACCCTGGCAATTTGATAGGAAGGTGATCTATGATGGAGAGGAGAACTCCATTTCCTTCAAGAAGGACAACAAAACCTTTAAGATTCAATCTTTGACAGAGAATGAAGAGGGAACCTCAAGAACACCTAGTGTCTTATTGGCTACTGGTAAAGAGTTCTTACACTTGCTACATGAGGAGGAAACAATGAGGTGTGTTATCTTTGTGAAACCAAAGGAGGAGGAAGATAAGTTATAGGTAGAGGTACCCAAGGAGGTGAAGCAAATGTTGTAGGAGTATAAGGACATAGTGAGTGATGGAGCACCTACAACACTCCCACCAAGAAGGTCTATAAGCCATCAAATAGACTTTGTTCCTGGTGCATCCCTACCTAACAAAGCTGCATATAAGTTCACACCTGACCAAAACAAGGAGGTAGCAAGGCAAGTGCAGAAGTTATTGGAACAAGGATTGATCAAGAAGAGCATTAGCCCATGTGCAGTCCTGGTAGTGCTAGCATCAAAGAAGGGAGGCAAGTGGAGATTTTGCACTGATTCAAGGGCAATCAATAGGATCACCATAAAGTATAATTTTCCTATTCCTAGAATAGAGGATTTGATGGACTGTTTAGGAGGTGCTATGTATTTTACTAAGTTGGACCTTAAAAGTGGTTATCACCAGATTAGAATTAAGGAGGGTGATGAGTGGAAGACTACTTTCAAGACCACCAAGGGATTGTATGAATGGCTTGTGATGCCATTTGGACTCACCAATGCCCCAAGAACCTTCATGAGGTTGATGAATGAGGTGTTGAAAGACTTCACAAGAAGGTTTGTGGTGGTGTACCTAGATGACATTCTCATCTATAGCATAACCAAAGAGGAGAACCTTGAGCTTTTGAGGTTAGTCTTAGAGAGGTTGCATGAAGAGAAGTTGTCAATCAACCTAGAGAAGTGTGACTTCTTGAAGCAAGAGCTGGTCTACTTAGGATTTGTGGTGTCTAAGGGAACCTTGAAGATGGATCCAAGCAAAGTGGAGGCAATCTTGAATTGGCCTGCACCTAGAACAGGGTTTGAAGTTAGGAGTTTCCATGGTTTAGCCCAATTCTATAGAAAGTTTGTGAGGAACTTCAGTGGCATATGTGCACCAGTCCTTGACACCATAAAAGGAGGCCTTAAAACTAAGGTTAAATGGACTAAGCAGGCTGACAAAGCATTTCACTTATTGAAGCAAGAAGTAGCCACAAAACCTATCGTACTCCTACCTACTTTTGACAAGCTATTCACATTGAAGTCTGATGCAAGTGGAATTGCAGTAGGTGGTGTATTGAGTCAAGAGGGAAGACCTGTGGCATTTTTCAGTGAGAAGCTCAATGAAGCAAAGAAGAAGTACTCAGCCTATGACCTAGAGTTGTATGCATTAGTGCAATCTCTAAAGAAATGGAGGCGTTACCTACTCCCAAACGAATTTGTGGTGTTCACAGACAACCAGGAGTTGTTACATTAACACTCAAGAGAAGCTTAGCAATAGACATTTGAAATGGATGGAATACCTCCAATCCTTCACCTTCACCATCAAGCATAAGAAGGGGTAACTTAACAAGGTGGCAGATGCTTTAAGCAGGAAGTTGTTGACAATTCAAGAGTTATAGTTGCAGAGCATAGGAATAGAAGGTTTCAAGGATCTCTATGAAAGAGATGAAGACTTCTCATCAACTTACAAGGTTTTCAAGGAGTTTGAGAACCATTTCCAATGGTGAGTATGTAGATTACACTCTCCAAAATGGTCTCTTGTTCAAAGGTAATCAGTTGTGTGTACCAAGAGGATCCATGAGGGAAAACCTCATCCAAGAGAAATATAATGGTAGTTTGAGTGGACACTTTGGAGTCAACAAAACCTTGGATCTAGTACAGAGGTACTACTATTGGCCCAAGTTTCCAAGAGATGTGAAAAGGTATGTAGAACAATGTGGTGTGTGCCAAAGAGCAAAAGGAGGATCAAGCAATACTGGTCTCTATCAACCATTTCGGTCCCAAATAGGCCTTGGGAATGTGTAAGCATGGACTTTGTAGTAGGACTTCCCAAGACAAAGACATGTATGGATAGCATCGATGTGGTAGTAGATAGATTTTCCAAGATGAGCCATTTCATTCCATGTAAAACTACACATGATGCTAGCTATTTTGTACATCTCTTCTTTAAGGAGATTGTGAGGATTCATGGACTCCCTTTAAGCATTGTTTCAGACAAGGACAACAAGTTCATTGGAAAACTTTATGTAGGAGACTTGGAACTAACTTATCATTTAGGTCAGCTTACCATCCACAAATTGATGGTCAAACTGAAGTTATCAATAGGGTGTTAGGCAATTTGTTGAGGTGTCTAACCAAGGAGTATGGGCAGACATGGGATCTAATCATTCCTCAATCAAAGTATGCATATAATGACAGTGTAAATAGGACCACTGGAAGAAGTCCTTTTGAGGTTGTCTATGGTAGACATCCAAGAGGAGTGTGTGAACTCAGGGAACTTGGTTCCATGGAGATGAAGAGTGGGCAAGTAGAGGACTTCACTCAAACCATCAAGGAAGTCCAAGAGTAGGTTAAGAAATCCATCCTTGAATCCACTCAAAAACTGAAGGCCAAAATGGATGAGAAAAGGAGAGAGGTTCAGTTCAAGGTGGGTGACTATGTGATGGTCCATTTGAGCAAAGCTAGAATGCAAAGTGGCAAGCCTACTAAGATGAAAACGAAGAGGGTAGGGCCTTGTAGAATTTTAGAAAAATATGGTGAGAATGCCTATAAGGTTGAACTTCCTTCAGACTTAGCCATTTCACTAGTCTTCAATGTTGCTGATCTGATAATGTACAAGGGAGAGATAGCAGGGCAGACTGAGAACCAAGCCAAGTTACTACAAGACTTGGATGTGAATGCCTTACCTCAAGTGAAGCAGCCCATAGTAGAGGAGATCTTGGAGTCAAGGGTGAAGAAGTCTACTAGACAACAGGTCTACATGGAGCACTTGGTGAAATGGGCAGGTCAACCTGTGTCTGAAGCTACTTGGGTGGAGGAGAGAAAGTTCAAGAAGCTTAACATTCATCCAGCTCTTCTCACTCTCCTAATTCCTTAGTTTTTTTTATAGGGAGAGTAAGGTGTAGGAGCACCCTTCAAAGGGCTCCCACCATTTTCTTTTGTTGTGTTCTTTCTTCTTTATGAAGCCATTGTATATACAATAAGAGCCATGTGCTCATTGGGTCTAGTTAGGGTCCTAGTTGAGGTCCAAGGGTCATGAGTCAAAGTTGAGTTTTGTTTTTTGGAAATAGAAGGTATGTGTGCCTTTGAGGTGTTTAGGGGTCCTTCTTAGCATGGTGGTGTCCATAGGTTAGTCCAATATGGGCCTAGGAGTCAAGAAAAGCAACATTGAGAAAGTTGCTCAAAAGTTGCATGACAACTTTTCAAAGTTGTCAAGCAACTTTTCCACCTAGTGGTCAAAATATTTAGTTTAAACATGGAAAACCCTAATATGGGCACATAGATTGAGGAGAGGGTAGTATAAGTAGTTACAAACTCTAAGATAATGGGTTGGATGTCAAATGTTGTACGGCCCAAGCAAAGTGACTTGACTGTGACTGTAATTTTGTTGCCAGTCGGCACAAATGGAGTAAAGAAAGATCATTAATGGATTGATTTTTGAGAAAAATTGTGTCATGTGTCTTGTATGGTGTAATTAATTCCTTTTTGAACATTTAGATTAGGTTTTTGATTTGTAAGTGAGGTGTGTTTGTAAATATTTTGTAAATTGCTACTCACTGTCCAATTTTGGACTGTTTTGAGAGAATGGGTTCATAACTCCATTCCCCATTATGGAATCACCATGAAACCATGGGGAATGAGATTAGAGACCCTGTACAATACTTCAAAGAAAGAAGGGCCCTTGAAAATGCAAGGAGGCCATCTAAAGACCCACTCCTAGGCAAGACTGAATAGTGCTCGACTAGGAAAGGTTAAGTTGCAGAGGTCTTGGAGAGAAAGGAGAAGGAGGCACCCTTTGGAGGAGTTGTAGAGGGGTGATTGGAGCACCATTGGTGTGAAGGAGGAGCTTCCACCAATCCTAACAAGGAGGCAAGAGCACCAAACCTACACTATGACCCTGGCAGGCCTAAAACCCTTAAAATCCACCAAGGGCAGTGTATGGACTCTTGGAGGCCTAAAACTAGGAAAATCCTTGAGCCCTTGCTAAATGAATAGTAGGTCTTTTAGGAAGTTTCACAAGCAAGTGCATCATTTGCAAGAGGGAGCCCTAAAGGACCGGGTAGGAGGCCTAATTGGTCACAATCCTTGTAGCCCTATTTTGTAGGCAAAAGACAAAATTGTGAAATCAGTAAGGGGTAGGAAGCTTGAAACCTCTTGGGGGCACATGAATGGGTGGAAAAACCATGTATTAGACCTGACCTATCCTTGCTAAGACCTAGGAAGGTGTGGAACAAGCCAAGCGCTTATTAGCCTAAGTAAGGGTTCCTTGAAACTCATGAGTAGGTGAGACCTTAGGAGTAGTTTTTCAAGTTGTTGGTGGGTGGATTGGGCAAGGTCAGGGGATTCCACAAGCAGAGGAAGTCCTAGAGACCCTAGGGGTGGTTAGAACACTTGGTGATCCAAGGAAAGGATCCAAGATCATAGACTAGGCAAGTCTATCCCAAACGCCATCCCATCAAAGAGAGATCCAAGGATTATCTCTTAGGGTTTCTATTCCTCTTTTAGTATGTGATGAGAAAAATAGGGTTTTATTAATCAACTAGACTAGGAGATAAACAATGAGGCACATATGAACTAAAATTGCACAAACTTGCAGATCTAGAACTGAGATACTAAAAGAAGAGAAGGGGGAGGAATCTGAATGTGTACCTGGTTCTAAAAACTGAACCAAATTGACCAGAACCAAGGCACCATGCTCCTATCCCCAATGATCTAACAAAGAGCTACAACTGAAGGGCTGAAATCCTAAGATCCCGAGCTTGCACCCTATCAAAAATCACTAAATTTGAGGGGGACCAGGGCACCACACCCCTATCCTAGGTAGGAATAGGGCACCATGTCCCTATCCCTAATGGATTTGGAGTAGTCTGAGGCCTTGAGACAGTTCTTATCTCTTTTGTTGATTCGGTAAGCCTTTCAGGTACCTGTAACTGCACCTGAAACTAAAAAAAGAGGGTTTGGGTGGCTATGTAGATTTTTGCCTTAGTCAAACCCCTAAGTTGGTGATTTTCACTTCCACAAATAGCTAATAATATATCAAAAATATGTGTGCAAGACCCTAGGATGAATGCAAACAATCTAGAGCAACCCTAAAGAGTAAACCCTAAATGCTTGTAATTGACAAA
Source organism: Cryptomeria japonica (assembly GCF_030272615.1). Classification (NCBI taxonomy): domain Eukaryota; kingdom Viridiplantae; phylum Streptophyta; class Pinopsida; order Cupressales; family Cupressaceae; genus Cryptomeria; species Cryptomeria japonica. The sequence continues at coordinate 486,541,236 of NC_081405.1, read as the reverse complement.
GTAAATGCTCTAAATCAATGATGCAAAGTGATCTAAAGAATAAATGTAAATGTGAAAATTTATGTAATGAATCTCATACAAAGACATGAAAACAACATGAAATCATACCCAACCCCTAAGGGAGGGGTACAAGCCAATCGTCAGTTGGTGATCTCCTATTATTCTTCAATATCTTCAAGGCTCCTAATTGATGATGAATGCTTGAAAAATACTTGATGAACACTTAATGAATGTTGTTGAATGTTTTTGAAGACTCCACATAGGCTTCTATTTCACTACATGGAAGGCTCCTTTATGCTCGCTCCAACAACTTTTTCCTTAGATCTTAGCTGCCTTCAAAGAAAGAAAGAGAGCTCTTATGTGTGAAACCCTAGATCTTAATTTCATCTTTAGGCTGACCTAGGATTTGGATTTACCACCAATTTCTTGGGGTTAAGCATTATAATATCATAGAATTATGCTCCCAAAATTTTGGGAAAAATGTTGGGGACCATGTGCAAAGTGCACATGGTCCGACCAACTTTTCACCAAATTTTCAGGGCTCTTAGATATGATGATATTAGAGTTCCCAAAGTTACAGTTGATTTTGAGATGTTTTTATATGTGAAATTGGGCCTTAATGGTTGAAATAGGACATAATTAGGGTTTATGATTTAATGATTTATTGGAGAAATAAAATGAAAAGGGGCGCACTTAGGGTAAAGGGCCCAATTTTATGATGTATGAAGTGATGAAATATGAATTTAGATTTAATTAAATTAATTAATTAAATACTTAAAGGGAAATTACAATGCAAGATGCAAACACACTAAGGTGGGTGCTTAAGTGTAGAATTGTACCACCCTAGCAAGGGTGTACAATTTACGACGCTACAGATTCATAATTTTTGAAGATGAACATTCTTTTTTTGCCCAATTGACATAATTAAAGAAAGAGATACATTAACCTATGAGGGAATGCATCCCCAAATAAAATTCAATAAAATCCCTCTTGCTAAAGAACAACTACTAAAAATCAAAAGTGTTTCTTTATTAATTCAATGTCTCCAAATATAAGCTTCCATCTAAGAATAGCAATAGTGGCAAATTCAGCAGTCACTCAAACCACAAAAATAGAGTTGGAAGATAATTTCATCATTGCTAGGAAATAAAAGAAGGAATTACAAACAATAAATACCTAGCCTTCTACATCTTTTGTTCCTATGGTTTAGAGGTTAGAAAATGAGAAATTGCATTGAAGAGACAAATGCCAAAGGATAGTTAGTCTTTCCAATAGTCATACCAAGATACCTCAAAGAAGAATTTCAATCAACAACCTTGAGGTGGTAACAGGTTAGATGCAATTATCCCCAACATAAAAAATACTAGCCATAGAAGCACTGCTTGGTACATGGAGAGGTAACATATGAAATTCCTATTTGACAACTAATCATGATGGAGATACATGTGTGAAGATGAATAAATGCATACAAAATTCTACTTTGAAAGAGATGGTAGAGGAAGTGTCCAATGAAGATGGCATATGTAATAATTATGGAGACTCTATAGTCAATTTATTGGAATATGAGTCACACTTAGAAAGGGGGGGAGACATTTTTACTACATTTGGTGAATCTTCATGTACAATGCTCACCAAAAGACAACAAAATGTGAATTAGAAAGGTACACCCAATCCTCAAATGTCTACTTCATTTTTCAGAAATAATACTTCCTCTTCCAAGGTTTAAGATGTCACCCCTAAAGCCTTAGAGTCTCAGTATGTAGATAAAGATACAAAAAAAATTGATCTTGAGGATTTTTGCAAGTCCTCAAAGATTCAGATCTCTCTCATTGAATACCTTAAACTAATCCTGGAAGTGAACTTCAATGTTTAGTATATTATGTCAAATCTAAGTGTATTGAGGCTAACTTAGCTAATGATACATTAGTTAATGTTGAAACCTCACCCTTTGGTATACCATTTGGCACAAAATATCATACATTTTCTATATATGACATAAATCTTAATCCTTTCTATGTGTCCATCTATATTAATGGTCATAGGATTAGCAATTGTATTTTAGATTTTGGAGCCTCAAGAATGTAATGCCAACATCTATGGCAAGAGATTTAGAATTATATTTGACTAAGAAATTTTGGAAATGTTATTGAATGGATTCTTAACAAGTACCACTAGCTAGTTAGATTAAAAATGCTCATGTATCATTAGAAAATTACCAAGGAAAAAGATTTAAGTTAATTATTTTATTGGCTGACATTCCTGCCAATTACAATATGTTGTTAAGTAGGAGTTTTTGTAAGGACTTGGGAGGTGATATTTAGATGGATTGGTCCAATGTCATTATCCCATTATGGAATAAGAAGGTACTATTGGAACCAAAAGTAAAGGCAAAGTTCACAATGATACAGTTAGATAATTATATAATTTTCTACGATGATACAGTGGTGAGGAATATATTGGCCAAGATATCTCTTTTGAGCTATGGACATTTGAATTCGATGGCAGTTCTAGTTTAGGCTATGATGCTGAAGTTGTATTAATCTCACAAAAATGAAAAACATTCCCTTCATATAAGATGGAGTTTAAAAACACTAATAACACCATTGAGTATGAAGCCTTGTTGCTAGAATAACAGTAGCTTAATAAAAATGGATTAGAAAATTAAGAGTATATGGCGATGCTGAGTTAATTGTCAAATAGGTTAGAAAAGTTTTTTGGGTGAAGAATGAATGATTAAACCACTATACAAATAGAGTATGGGACAAAATTGAGCATTTTGATGCTTTCTTATTGAAGTAGTGCCTCATGATCACAATACCATAGCAGACTCATTAGATGTCTCTACATCATTTCTTCTTCCATAGCTAGACTTCAAAGATGAATCTTATAAGATTGAGATGATATATCACCCCAGTGTCCCTAACAATGTAGAGTTCTGGCAAGTGTTTGAGATTGACTGGAAAATCCAAATATTTTTGGAGAAGACTAAAATATTTATGGACACTTAGTTTGAAGGAAGCATAGTGTAATGCAATGAGTCTACCTTGACAAGGAGAAGGAACGGGAATAAGGCATGGTGCAACTAAAGGGTAATAAAATCCCAAAGGGTCTGGTCTCACTAGATCATTTTTTTGATATACATGATAGGTATGTAAAAAAGAAGATGTATGAGTATTAATAACTCTGATGATTATGAAACTATAAGCATTGGAAGTTTGGATGACCCAAAATTGATTTACATTGACAAATGTTGTACACCTGATGGAAAGGATAAGCTAATTATATTTTTTATTAAGTATAAGGATGTGTTCACCTAGTGTTGTGATGATCTAAAAAACTTCATGGGAAATAAACTACAACACCATATTCCATTCAAGCATGGAATGTCTCCTTTTTGGCAAAAACAAAGGAATTACAATTCAAAAATACTTTGATGCCATATTTCATAGAATTGACTAGATGTTAAAGGCACAAATAATCTACCCCATCCTTCATTATACATGGGTGGAAAACATAATGATAGTACACAAAAATAATGGAGAGATAAGAATATGCATTGATTTTAGGAATCTTAACTAGTACTCCTTAGAAGACAAGTATACTCTGTCGAATATGGACCATGTGTTGTGAATAGTAGTTGGGGCATAAATGAAGTCTTTGTTAGATGGATTTTCTAGTTATAATCACATTAGTGTGGATAAGAAAGATCAACAAAAGATATCATTCATCACACCTTGGGGAATATTTGCTTATAATTGCATACCTTTCAATCTGATCAATGTAGGTGCTATGTTATAAAGAGCCATGGACTTGTCTTTTGGATATTTGAGGAATAAGATCATAGTGATTTATCTAGATGATTTTATTGTATTTTCCAAGGTAATGGAAAACCAATTAAAAGTCTTGGAGACAATCTTGCAGAGGTGCAGGGAGCATGGCATCTCTCTTAATCCAAAGAAATTAGTTTTCTATGTAACTAAAGGGAAACTCTTAATACATATCATCTCAAAGGAAGGGATAAGGATTGATTTGGAGAGAGTGAGATCCATTCAACAACCAAGCCTACCTTTGAAAAAAATAGGTATGAAATCCTTCTTTAATCAAGTTAAATTTTTAAGAAAGTTTGTCCTAGATTTCTTAGAAATCGTCAGGCACGTAGTAGACATGATGAAAGAGAAATAAGGTTTAAAATAAAAATATTTTGGTAAGTAGGTTTTTAAAGACATCAAGAAGGCCATTTCTCATGGCCCAATCTTAGTTCATCTATATTTTAACATTATCTATTGTTATTTCTCAAAACATACTATGTTCACAATTTTATTGCAAGTTAATGAACAAGGAATTACAACCTCTATCACTTTTATGAGTGTTCCAAGCTTGTAGCCAATTATGTGTTTCAATTTTATTTTTTAATTTTTTTAATTTTTGGGGTAGTGTGATAGATAGAAGTTTGTTTTTTCTAGAATGGGTTGAGGAATTTTATTTAAGTTTATACTAAATAATTTATGAGGCTTAGAATAAAGGGAAAGTAGTAGCTAGGTATGTCAAAGGTCGTATGTTTCAACTTCATGATGACCTTGATTTGGTGAAGATATCTTCTTTGAGAAAGACACATAAATAAGCTTTAAAGGTAAATGAGAAATTGAATTGGAAAACAAATATGGTGAATAGAAGGGGTGACAATAGCTAGAATAAAGGGAAATAAGTTTCATCAAAACCTGCATGAATGAATAGCCAAAAGATGGCAATAATTTGAAGTGCTATATGATGTGATGTCGATGGATTCTTTTTATTTTCTCTAACATAGGAGTTGGCACCATGATAAAAAATTAATCGTATAAAAACTAGCCATAGGAGCTAGCATCATTTATAAATACATGATACTATCATTTTTATTCAAAATGACGAGGTAGTTTGAAAAGACAAATATTTATTCCATAAATGCTATTATAGAATAAAAAGAATTAAAGAGGAAGAAGTGACATGTGAAGAGGGTGTGAAAAGGATGGGCATCCATCTTAGCACAATAGTTATACAATAGTCTAAAAGTCCACAAAAGCATAAAGGCTACAATTTTTTTTATGAAGTCTACAAGTTGGATGAAAAGGGAAGAGAGAAATGTGGTCTCGTAGATTGCAATAGTTGTAGGATATCCATGAAATGTATTTATTGAAACACAATTGGTATGTGAAAGTCCACACTCCATGACCCGTGTGAGCATCCTCCTTGTTGATGCCAAAATAAGTCTCTCAAATAGGCTATGTGAGTCAATCAAGCATAAGGGACAAAGGAATTTGAATAGAAAGAATGGATGTTGGAAAAAATTTGGAGGGGGCCAAGCTAAGTCACATAATCTTTTGACTTGAATGGAGCTGTTTGAGGTTGAAGAACAAGTAGATTTCCTAATACTTTGTGCAAATTTATTGGATATTCTAAGAAGAATTTATAATAGATTTTGGAATCAATAAAATGGATTTTCGTTGAAAATATATGAAGGTGTTAAATCCCATATCTACCATGTTGAATATGGAAAGAAGTAATAGGAGGTGTAGAAATAAGTTTGTGTCTTCTCTTGGTCTAAATTTTGGCATCTACTAGGAACACCATTAATATATACAAGAGAAAGCTTTAGTGACTACATCAAATATATCTTCCAAAATATTCTTATAGAAGAAAATACACTTCCATTTACACATTTATTTGATTTATAGTGATGCTAGTTGTTGCACTTCATATTAGTGACCTTAAACTTTGATTATGTATCCTTAATTCTACCCATCATGCTATCCTTGTCACTAATATTTAGTTCCTTGACTTGTGGATAATATATTCCATAACATTCACGAGATTCATCTATTACTAAAATATGTTACTCCTATAGTTTCCCTTGGGGATATGATGAGAAGTGAAACCTTCAACCTTTGAAAATTGGCAAACAAGTTTGTATTGAGATATTTGCATCAAAAGAATTATCCCATATGACTAATTTTAAAAGAAATGAATAGAATGATTTAACATCCTTATAAATTTATAGACATTATTTTATATTTTAGAATCTAATTGTATAGATAGCCCATAACCAAAATATTTACAAAGTTTATGAGTAAAATTGCATGAAGAAAAAATTATACACAAATTCTCTCTTGAATACATTCAAAAGATTTAATTTTTTGTAGATACCATAATATGAAATTTTAGATTATCCATTTTTGTAGAAAAAATATCTAAATTCAAATTGATTTACGACTACGCTCGTGTGTGAAAGGTTTTTTAATCAATAAATAAAATGGTACATTTTCTTGTTTTTAATTAGGATGCAATTTTGTCACTAAGTGCAAGAACAATATGAGTTTTGGTAATATTCCTTGTATATATCTAGGCCACAATATAAAATGATATTAAATGAAATAAAAACCATTCTTTAAAAAATATCCAGGAATCAAACTATAGAGCAACTACTATCTAGTATGGTGTTCAAGAACTCAAACATTAGAATATTTGGCATGTGAAAGTTAGGACTATAAGAATTCATAAACAAAGAATTTACTATAGTCAAGGGTTGATTATTTGAATGTTCAATTGTGTGTAATTCCAAGTATACAAAGGTGGAAGACAAAATAAGATCTTTCCTTGAGTTCATTATGTCTATATGTTGAGAATTTAAGTGAAACAAGGTGGCAAGGAAGTCCATGTTGAATCTCTAGCGATAAGAACACCTTATAAGATGAATCGAGAATATAATACACACAATATGATATTTGGCACACAGTCGCTTAATAATATAAAGTGTAGGACTTAATTAATGAAATTAATACTATAGTTGTGCTATATTGTTGCATGATTAAACACAAGTAAATTATCATGTACTTGAATGGTGTTGTTGAGATTGATTTAAGAGACAAACTATTTGAAATTATGTTGTTAACATCTCCTAATAGCTTATTGTTGACCATTTAAATTATAGTTTATTATAATTGATGAGTTCAAATATTATATAGTTTGTAAGCTATAATAATATAAGAGTGTTGGATTATACCATAAGGTAAATGAGATAAGAGGTTATGAATACTAATATTCAAGTCATTGAGTGTACATCATATAATGATCTATATGATATAGTGTTTCCCATGTGTCTCAAATATGACTAGAACATTAATCAAACCTAAATAAAGTTTGTAAGTAAAGTCATATATACTTTAAGGTTCAAGAGGATTTTATGTGATCTTTTCAATGCATGTAGGTTCTATCTAGGAGGAAGTCCTATTCGATTATGATATATTTAATTTTATAGAACCATATTATAATGGGAACTCACTTGGAACCATATCAAGGCTTTCACATAACTTATGCAAGGTATCAATATTTTGACTACTACTTTAAAGGGACATACACTCTTTAATAGTGTCTTGTTGTTCTTATATTGAGGTAGATTGCCAAATAGCCTTGTACATACATATTATTGGATATATATAATTACAGTATTACCGACAAAACCTAGTTGTCTTTTATTCTCATGTGTTAGAGAACCTCAATGTATATAAGAGATAGAATACGTTTTTTCGTAAATGAGGAGTTTTGTGTCTAGTAATTATATATATATATATACATATATATGTACATATATACATATATATACATATATATATGTGTGTGTGTACATATGTATGTATATATGTACACGTGTATGTATATATGTACATACATACATATATATATATGTATGTATGTATGTATGTATGTATATATATGTGTGTATGTATGTATGTATGTATGTATATATATGTGTGTGTGTGTGTGTGTGTGTGTTTGTGTGTGTGTGTGTGTGTGTGTGTTGTTAAATTCAATGGTAGTCCCAGAGGGGGGGGGGGTGAATCAGTGTCTAACCAGTTAGCAGAATATTTATAGTTATTTAAAACTTTGCATCCCAAAATAGTGTATCGGTAAATAAGAATTAATGCAGCAAATAAGAATAAAAGAGACAGCATAGAAAACACACCATAACACAATATATTTAACGAGGAAATCCGGTGTGGGAAAAACTTCGGTGGGATTTGTGACCCACAATATTTACTCACTGGCCAATGAATAAATACTACTTACAATGAGGGGCATGCACATACAAGGAGGCCAACAACCTAGAGCTCACTGCTCAATAAAGAGTCACACTGACTACAAAATAGATTATCAAAATCCAATACAATGTAACACTTCAAAACAACATCTCATACACCAAGTTCAATACTAGTTTAAGCTCAGACAATAACCAAAACCTTTGTTGTCAACTATATCACCTTATACAAAATTATACATCATATCTCGCTCTTCTCTATCTCTAATGCCATATTTTTAAATGACCTATAAGATCTCATGCATATACGAGTCTATTACAATATACCATGTCGGCTTACAAAAGATATTTATATTAAAATACAATAAACAAAAGTCTATTCCATGTCAGCCTGAGTGTCGGTATGCATTGTTGCCGATGTCGGTGAAGTGTCTGCCGGTGTATGTAGAAATCTATTGCCCGTGTCGGTATCTATAGGTTGGTTGCCAGATGGTCTCCAGTTGGTTGCCATCAATTACATCAACTATTCTCATAAGAGTGTAGAATACCAACAATCTCCCCCTTTGGCATTGATAGCAACACTCATGAGAAAAATCCAAAAACTGTTTCCAAAAAATGAAGTCCAAAAAGATTCCAAAAAGATGTGCTCCCCCTGAGCAAGTGATTTCCTCTGTACAAGTATTTTTCTCTCTACTCCCCCTTTGACATCAATGACAAAGGATGTCATCAGAAGGGTACAAAAATGCTACCTCAAGGTTTGTAACTGGTTACAATCTGAAAGATGTCCACCAAAATCATATTTAGACTCTGCATGAATTTGTTGCTATCATCTAAAGTTTCCTCATTCTGTTGGATCATACCGGTTAGATAATGCATGTGTTCCTTCGGTAATCTCTCTCCTTGAACTAATGCCTTAGATATTTCAATTCTCTGAGTGAAATGATCGTCCAACTTAGGACCAAGTTTATTCTTAAGTTCCCAGGCATTTGACCTTATCCTTGCCTTCTCTTTCGCAAGTTTCTCTAACTCCTGCTCAAAAACTGCCATTTCCTGCTCAAAAATTGATATATGTCCAGATGAACCAATTATATTATCTGCTATGTCATCAATTTCTTTCTACATTTTTCTGATCTCCTCATCTATGTCCACTGTCAAAAGGTGAGGTTTGCATGTTTCCCTATATAGCTCCTTGTACTCCAAAATTGTAGAGTTAAGTACCGGTAATAATGTATTTAAGTGTTCTATACATTTCTTTATAGTGTCTTCAAAGAATGTGTTTTTCTCTTTTTCAACTCTCTCCTTAATTGTGTCCTCATTCACCTTATCAATAGTTATTACATTATCAGCAATAAATTTGGACAATGTGTCCAATTTACCCAAAGAGTCAATAATGTGATCTATTTTACAATTTGGTGCAATCAACTTAAGAATGGGTAGTATGTTATCAATTGCCTTATAGGCCAATGCATTGCAATCCATTATCTTCTTAATTGAATCCAAAAGTACCTCTGTAACATTGGTAGGTCTGAATTCACCTGTAGATGTGTCAGATGTCTGACCAATCATTTTTACTACCTCTTTGCTTCCATCAAATGTGTCCATTTTGCTTGTATTTTCTTCTGGTGGATCAGTCTGTGTTTGCATCTCAACCTTTAAAGGTTTCTCAAACTATTTCAATGTTTCTGTGATTGCCAGTTTCTCAGTCTCCAGTGGCCCTGTGCTAGTACCTTATCTTCAGTAGCTTTTTCAGTCTGCGTCGGTTCCTCTCTTTGTGTTGATGTCTCAGTTTCAACAGTTTGTACCGATTCCACTACTATGTTGCTATTGTCAACATTGTCTGCCTTAACCTCTTAATTATCCTTATCCACAACAATTTTTACCTCTTGAGTATCCACATTCATTGTAAAAAGTATCTCTGACTCAGGATTAGTATCATCATGTCTTATTCCTTCAGTTTCAATAACTGGTGGATCTTCTAAGTGTACCGGTGTTGTTTTTAAAGGTGGCGGTGGAAGATTGTCAGTAATCTTAATGTTTGGAACACCACCAATTTTTTCTTTACCTTTTTCCTTTTGATAAACCTTAAATGTCTTCTTGGGTTTGCTCTTTTCCTCTTGTTTTTCTTTCTCTACAAAGAATATATCCCAATTATCTATTATTTCTTCTGCAATTTCCTTCACACTTCCAGCCATCAGCTTCACTTGTCGGTGTCCACCAGCAAATACCGATCGGTTAGCCTCAGAAATAAGTTCATCTATTTCTTCTTTGGAGTTAACCAGTTGAATAGCCAATAGTGCTTCAACTTTTAATTTCTTATCTAATTCCATCACTAATAGCCTTTTAACTTCTAGTCTCAGGTAGAGATTATTTAGTAGCTCATCAATAACTTCAATCAAAACTTTCTTATAAATGTCTAAATGAAGAACAATGTTTTCTTCAATAGTTTCCCTATCAGTGTTATTGAAAGAATGATATAACTTGTTCACATTTGGCAGATTTCCCTCATGTGTAACTTTATTAAGTAGATCATTCTGTAAAGGGGTAGCCAGTGTTTGTTTTCTCTTTGGAGTAAGCTTCTTCTTTGGTTCCCTAACCACTTGTTGTTTCTTCCTTAAAGTTCTTGTTTTCTTCGGAGTAGGACAAGGTACCAGTGAGGCTTTCCTCTTCCTTTCCACTCTTTTGAACTCAATAGTCTTCCCATTGTCATTGTCAGAAGATGTGTCAATCGGTGAAATATGTGCCTCTGGTTGAAGTCCTTCAAGCTCACTAGCCGATATGCCACTAAGATTCATGACATTTTATTTGATTTCTTGTGCTTTCTTGGATGCATCCCTAATGAATTTGTCTCTTTTCTTCTTATTTTTCTTCATTGACACTTTACTAGCTATGGTTTCAGTACTTCCAAATATTTCCTCAGATGGTTCTCTAGGTGCTTCAAGCAGTGCTTTTGCATACATTTCCAGAACATGTAGATCAACCTCATAGCCCATTTCAGTAACCCAAATAGTTCTAGGGCTTACTGCTTCCATCCAGGTTTCATCTCTTTTAATGACAAAATAGATTTGCTTGTCATATTTCTCAACTATGCTCTGAGGAAACCTTTCCCTAGCTCTCATCTTAGATTGGAAAGTTTTGAAGCAATCTGTTATGTTATTATCTCTATCAGTTCCCATGTCGGCAAAATATTTCTGTAATTGTTTTCCTACCGGTATATCATAACCAAAGTCTTTGTGTCCTATACCAAGGATCTCTTTGGTGAAATATAACATCAAACATACCAAAAGGTTTGCAATGTAGAAAGTACCCTTTTTGTCTCCCTTAATCTTTTTCAGGTTATCAATAAGCTCATCTTTTAACCATTCACACACAACTATCTTAGCATTGTTGTTTATCATTTCATATGCACTATAAATACAAAGGCTGAAAATACAATCGAGTCTGTTAGCATGTGTGGCTTTGTATCCAAGGACCATACTTACATATCTCACATTAATGTCCTTAATGTCATTTACTCTAAGTGATCTATTGTCATATGTTACTCCGGTTAGGCTTGTCACCATTTTGTTGGGAATCTTCTTTGTCTTATCAGGTCTACTACCAGTTGAGGGTAAACCAGTAACTACCCTAATTACTTGTCGGGTTATCTTACAAACAGAATCCAACCATAAGAATTCTCCATTTTCTCTACTCAATACAATCCTTACCACTCCCTCTGGAAATTGAGGGATATTCAGTATCTCCACAAAACCTAAAGCTTCCACAATCTTATGTTTGGGTTTGAAAATTCCATGTTCATCACAAATGACCTTGCTAAACATTTTCATTAACTCCTTAGATTCTAGGTCTTCTATATTGCAATGTATGTAAATCCTAGGGTCTTCTGCAAATGCTACACCCTAAGGTATTTTTGAAAAAGCTCCTACAAAGTTGTCTTGCTTTACAATCTCAAGAATTATTTTGAATACGGGCCTAGGGTGTTTCACATTCTCCACAATGGTAGGGTTCGGAATAAATTCAGGAACAAAAGATGAAGCAACCATTATGAAAAATACCTCTTATCTGGATGTTTGCTAAATGCTTGAAAAACACTTCTTAGATTCACCTTGAATTCCTTTGCTCAATTTCACGCTCACATAAAGTTTGAATGCTCGGTGAGTTTGAAACAAGGGTTTCCCAGTGTTTTACAGCCAAAATGTTCTCTAAAATATCATTAAATGCTCGCCGGTTAAGTGAAAACTTAACACACCTGCCAGTAAAGAAGAAATGCATCTTCTCACCATCAACCAAGGGTAGAATGCATGTTTTTCAATTAGATGCCATACCCCCAAGGGATTATTCCTCGGTTAGATGAAGAATCTCCTACCAATGGAGAGTTACTTTGTTCTACCGATGAAGATATAGTTTCATCAGTTCTCTAATCGCTCTTGCTCATCCATTATTTTGAAAATTCTTGCTTGACTTCATCTACCTTTTATTTGCCTTTCAAACTAGATCCTTTGTTGTTTACCAGTGCATTCTTGCTTCTACAAAATTTTGCAATATGTCCAATCTTGTTACATGCATAACAATTCACAGTATTCCTCTTAATAGCCTTTCCATATCCTTGATCGGTTTGCGATCTGCATTGATTAGATAAATGTCCAGATCTTTCACAAACATAGAATTTCACATTCATTCTACAATTTTCTAAGTTATGACCAACTTTGTTGCATTTGGAACATTGACTATTGGGTGAGTTCATATTTTGATTATTTCTAAATCTACACTGATTTGCTTTGTGACCATATTTGTTTCAATTGAAACATTTGTCATTAAATTTATAAGCATTAGGTTGTCTTGTCGGTTTGTTCTGATCTTGATTGTTTACAGTATTGGAACTTTCTCCATGTTCAAATCCAAGTCCATTTGTATCTCCATTAGGCTTCTGACTTTGTAGCATGTCATCAAGCTCCTCTAAACTTTTCTTGAATTTGTCTTTGTGTTTATTTGTAGTAGCCAACTCATTTTCCAGAATTCCAACTTGTCTCATAAGCTCAGTTTTATCATGTTGCATGTGAATCAGATTTGTCTTCAACATATCATTTTCATGACTAAGTCTCAGATTTTCATTTCCAGCATCATTAAGTCTCCTAGTCAAGTCTTCTTCATTCTTCTTCCTGTCTTCAATATCTTTACATATCCTTATAGTCATATCTTGCATTTCAATCTTCATATTATTATTTTCTTGTCTCAACTTGTTTGCAATGTCTCTAAGAGTTTTTTTTTCATCATCATCATTCTGCATCTTCTCATGAAGTTTTTTTCTTTTATTTTGTGCTATAGAAAAGTTCTCCTAAATTCCTTTAATGAATTCATGTGCAATCCTTAGATCATCTTCAAGTTTGATATTCTTCAATTTCTCTGCATCAAAATCTTCAAGAGCTCCTTCCAACTATTTTCTTAAGTTCTCCATCTGTACTCGTGTCAGAATCTTCCTCAAGTTGTTAGGCTTTTGAAAATAGAGGACCAAACTCTGATACCAATTGTTAGATTCAATGATAGTCCCAAAGACACTGAGAGGGGGGGGGTGAATTAGTGTCTAACTGGTTAGCAGAATATTTATACTTAATTAAAACTTTGCATCCCAAAATAGTGTACCAGTAAATAAGAATTAATGCAGCAAATAAGAATAACAGAGACAACATAGAAAACACACCATAACACAAGATATTTAATGAGGAAACCTAGTGTGGGAAAAACCTCGGTGGGATTTGTGACCCACAATATTTACTCGCTGGCCAATGAATAAATACTACTTACAATGAGGGGCCTGCACATGTAGGGAGGCCAATAGCCTAGAGCTCACTACTCAATAAAGAGTCACACTGACTACAAAATGGATTATCAAAATCCAATACAATGTACTACTTCAAAACAACATCTCATATGCCAGGTTCAGTACCAGTTTAAGCTTAGACAATAACCAAAACCTTCGTTGTCAACTATATCACCTTATACAAAATTATAGATCATATCTCGCTCTTCTCTATCTCTCATGCCATATTTTAAAATGACCTATAAGATCTCATACATATATGAGTCTATTACAATGTACCATGTCGGCTTACAAAAAGACATTTATATTAAAATACAATAAACAAAAGTTTAAACCATGTCGGCCTGAATGTCGATATGCATTGCTGCCAATGCCCGTCAAGTGTCTGTCGGTGTATGTAGAAATCTATTGCTAGTGTCGGTATCTGTTGGTTGGTTACCAGATGGTTGCCATCAATGATAACATCAACTATTCTCATAAGAGTGTAGAATGCCAACATGTATCTGTATATATCTTGTATATATATGTATATATTTGTATGTATGTATGTGTATGTGTATATGTGTGTGTGTGTATATGTGTGTATATATATATATACATATATTTATATATATATTAAATATATATACATACATATATATGTGTGTTTGTGTGTGTATGTATATATATGTATATATATGTATGTATATGTGTGTGTGTATATGTATGCATATATATGTACATATGTATAGATATGTATATATGTATATACATATATGTGTATATATGTATATACATACATATATGTATATGTATACATATATGTATATGTATACATATATGTATATATATAAATATATATATATATATATACATACATATGTATGCATATATATGTACATATGTATAGATATGTATACATGTATATACATATATGTGTATATATACATATATGTATATATATACATATATGTATATGTGTATGTATACATATATATATACATACATATATATATTCATACACACACACACACATATATACATACATACATACATATATATATATATACATACATACATACATATATATATACATACATACATACATATATATATATACATACATATATATATATATACATACATATATATATACATATATATATATACATATATATATACATATATATATATATATATATAACTGTAATATGGGTGTGAAAAGGTGATGAAAGGAGATCAATCGGAAAAGTTGTCTCTCCTCAAGAAAATGAGTGAAGGTTTCACAAAAGGATTCTCGTCAACTTCTCACGCACATCAAATTAAAAGAGGGGGGACAATTCACTAGATCCAATCTCAATGGGGGGATATTGAATGCTAAATGAATTGGCAACTATTGTGGAAGTAAAAGTAACCCCTATTTTAGAATGTAATATGTTGAATGATGCGATTTAAGACTAAGTGTAAAAGCAACAAATAAATGATTATAATTGGAGATAGAAATGTGGGATGAAGGTGTGCACCTGGAATTAGGAGTAAAATGTTGAGATGAAGCTCCCCTACAAATTTGAGTGAAAGTTGTCGGGACCGTGTTGAAAGTGCACACGGTCCTCCGAAAAATCTGAGTGCCAAAAAGGGTTTTTCCACCTTTGAAAATGGAGTCCAAATTTACAAATACAGCTGGGCACCTACAACCTACACTCAAAAAAGAGAGGAAATGTTGTTAGGATTGGGGGTTTTCATTCAGGTCAAACCCCGATTTTGGAATCAACCAAATGATGAAAAGTACTTGAAAGTAAATGAAAGTAAATGACTAAAGTGGAATTCACCTCACACTAATACATTTGGGGTTAAATTCCGATGGAGGTTTCCGATGGACAAGGAGCATTGTGTGAAAAATTGATTTTTTTTTTTTAAAATGCTCGTGTTCGTCGAAATTTCGACGACCTATGCCTGTGTTCGTTGGAATTTCGACGACCTCAGGCATTTTATTTTAAAGAAAACACAATGCATTTTCATTTTGAAAGCACAAGTGGTGGCCATCTTGCCTCCTTGCCCCTCCTGCCGGAGCGATCTCTGCACAAGCAAGGTAAGGTTTTTTTCGAATTAATCTATTTTGTGCATTCCTGCGATCTTGGTAATGTATTTTATCATAGGTTGAAAATGATAGGCTAGGGATTCTTTCAAAATCGTAACCCCTCCAATTTCTTGCTATATTTCGATTGGCCTGCAAAGGTGGAGTTCAAATTGTTTGAGACCATGCCATTATTTACTTCTCCTCACCACAAATCAGCTAGGTAATACTTTTGGTATTCATTTGTTTGTTTTGTTTGTCTTCATTTCACAGTTCCTGCAAATCATGGCAAATATATATATATATATATATATATATATATATATATATATATATATATATATATATATATATATATATATATATATATATATATATATATATATATATATAGTATCGATCTTTTATTGCTTAATTTCTCAATGTTGTCTCTGCTCTAAATTAAACCCAACCAAATATGCCATTATTTTCGATCTGCATTAACCTTGATTATTTTTGTTTAGCACCGATCTGGCGAAGTACATGGGAAGGGATCGATTTGGTTTGTTTGAAGGCTTAATCGGTACCCATGAGGGTAAATTTGCACCCTCC
Organism: Cryptomeria japonica; assembly: GCF_030272615.1. NCBI lineage: Eukaryota > Viridiplantae > Streptophyta > Pinopsida > Cupressales > Cupressaceae > Cryptomeria > Cryptomeria japonica. The sequence goes on along the minus strand of NC_081405.1, from coordinate 486,524,709 downwards.
ATATCTCCCTTTTTGAAACCCTACATCCTGAATCTTGTTGGACAAAAACCAGCCTATATTCCAATGCTCTCTCGATTATGCTTTGATGGATGTCCATACCTTGTTCGAAAGCTCCTATTTTGGCACACGCAGGGAGGATGTTGGCAAACATTTATTTATTTGCTATATGTCTATAAAAAAATTCTTTCGTTGTCAAGGTAAGGTTTATTTATCAACAATAAATATGAGAAAACATTAGTGTAATCTCTGAGATAGTATCCAAAAGAGTAGGGTATAAATGAGGGAGAGGTGAATATCAAGACAAAACAAACACTAGTAATGATGAATTCTTATTAAGACAAATGAAAAACCATCATTAGAATTCTTGACCAAAGACAATAATTTTGGAATCTTAGAGGGGCTCGTGGAAGTTACAACTCTGAAATTTTGTAATAGAAGTTCATAATGGAAACAAGTGCATGGACCATTAGCTACCATGATAGTTTCTCACACCTATTAAGGAATAGTCTCCACTCTAGAACCAAAGGTTTCACATGGACAGACATCCTAACATGAGGAATTTGTACCATGAAGAGGGCAGATTAGTAGTCCATTGTAAAGAGCCATTACTACAAATAAGAGTGCAAAAGTGACAATATGAGAATAAGGATAGTATGTCATATTGTCATGTATTTTTGTGACGGTATAGAGAAAACTCTAACAAGAGCAAAAGAAATAGCAATTTCCTAGAAGCTTTCAATTAGTTGGCATATCAATAGTACAGTCCAAATCTTAATGAGCAAGGATCATGCTAGTGACAATCGTAGACTTTGAGGATGTTCCGTAAATGGAGGTCAATAAGCTATAGAAAGACAAAAATGATCATCCAAAAACAACGTTTATAGAGTCCATCAGATAGAGACAACCAAAGACAACCAAACAAAAACAATGACACAAGATTCAATTGAAATCGTCTTTTTTCATGCAATCACATGATACAGTGCAGCCATCTAAAAACAATGATTAATGACAACCAAGTTGTTGTAGACAATGAAGATACCTAAAAGTTTTTATATCTTGAAGAAAACCTATAGAAAGGACTTACAAGATTAGTCCTATGACTATTGAGATAAGAGCACATCAAGTGACCAGAAGAAAAAAACATATTATTTGTTGAGTCCATTGGCCTTTAGGAAGGCACGAGTCGTAACCGTTCTCAAAACATCACTCAATCATTTCAAAAAAAAATCTTTACATTTTCTATTGTAGGAGTAGCAATATGTAGTATTTTTCTTTCAGTTTTAACATCTTTTCACCTTGTGCCAACCAAATGATAGAGAATAAGGAGTGATTGAATCAAAGTTGACATAAAAAAACCCTTCAAAATTGCAAAACGCAATTAATTTAAATAAATGGCAATGCTAACTCATAATTGTAATGTATCCATCAAATAAAAATGTGTACATTGCATAACAAAAAATAGAAAGACATAAACTTGTTCGCAAAATGAAAGATAGTATAAAACATAGGGTCTTGCCCAATTTCATCAATTTGTGTTTTAACGATACATAAATGTCAATAAGTGTTTTGAAAATAATACATTTCATTTTAATCTTGTTTAAGAGTCAAATCTAGACTGGATCCTACAAAATCTAGACCATCTAGTTGTCCTGCTTCTTCTCCTGAATGAGGTTGTGTAGTTCATAAACAGTAGATTAGATGAAAAATGATTGGCCACATGTTCAATCGAGTCACCATACATTGTAATTGTGGTTCCTCCTTGTGCATGGGTGTATGTAAACGTGCACAACAATTCAAACTATGGAAGAATCATGGGCCAAAAGATCATGGAAAGATGAATGTGCCACAGTTGTTGACCGAAACCAACATGTAGCATGAGAAACCAATTCCAACAATCAATTTGAAAGATCGACATAGGGTCCAAAAAGTGTTGTATTTTTACACAGACATTCCACGCATCCCTATTGGGGTCATCAATAATTTTTAGAACAATGGTTCTCATTACATTATTAGGAAGTGCCAAAAGACGTGACAGATTTTCACTACTAGCAATAAGAATTGCCAATAACCTATAGATGAAGAGAATGAAATACTATAAGTTTTGTGTTAACTATAGCATTCAAAATATGAAACAAATAAAGGCTTCATCTTGATTATAAATAGGGATAGAAAATCACAAACATTCTCCGCAGCACACATGTAATGTACTTAATTGATGTGTTACTTAGATAATGCAAATCACAAGTGTGATAGACCTATATAGACATATACATCAGTAGAGTGAATATGAGGTGTATATAGATAAATGTTATATGAATATGAATGAAATATAAACATGGAAAAGGAAAAATAGACATTTGAATATGTGGGACTTTTTTGTTTAAAAGACAAATCAGTGAGGTGCCAAGTAAGCCCAAACCGTTAAGTTTGACAGTCCATGTTGGATAAAACATCATGTATCTCATTGCAATAAATCAAAACACGGGGAATTGTAAAGCATATCTACACTATCACTGCTAATATGAAATAACGAGTATAAATAAATGCATTGTTTGATATAAAAATATAGCAGCGATCGATAATCAGTCATAAACAGATATGCAAAGTGTACTTCATGCCATGTAATGGCCAACAACAATTTTTCTACAATAAGGCACTAGAGAGGACATCTATCTATATACGTAGAGAATGCACATTGCACCAATTGAATACCTTCAAATTACCTTCGATGGCCATAGATTGTCAACCTACTAACATGGTATTTTATTTTGTCATTTATAGTCAACGGCATGTATCTGAGAGAAATCAAAATGTCAACCACTAATAATAGTCCTACATTACTCTTAGAGATCATGTGAATGTTGTTTGCCCATAGCACTATCAAAATCCAAACACCTACCTGGAATTCTTTGGGCAGAGTTCAATGATGACTTCAACACCAAGGGAGCAATTTTTGCACCATTTTAATCAACAACAAAACATAAAACATCAAAAAGGACAAGAATCATTGAATGTTCGAATACCCCTTCACTGTGACAGTTTAGAATTAACTTGTGTAGGATGCAATAGACCCAGAAACATTCACATGAGCTTCCTCTACTTCATCCATTCTCTTCTTCCTCTTCCTCCTCATATAACTTTATGAGGGGATCACAAACAACTCAAAATTAGGGACATCATATGACATGTCATTACCACTACTCTATCTACATTGTCGCTGAACTTGAGCATGATCCTTTCTTGCATTAAACCATGGCCACATGTGAATAGGGATAGTTTCTGTTGGATTATTATGTGGACTAAAGTTGAATGTTAGAGCATAAAAATGCTCAAGATCAAGAAAGAATCTCTTCACATAGAATGCATAAGGATAGGTGGATTTTCCTAAAGATTCACATAAGGATAGGTGGATTTTCCTAAAGATGAAGGGATAAGACTTAACAAAAAGAGGACTTAGGATGATGACAAGGAGGATTCATTTAAGGATATGGCATATTCACCTAAGGGATAGTGTATTCTCCCAATAATATGGAAAAATTATTGATTGGTGGAATGACATACGAGATCAAGGAATGATACAAGGGTAGATTCACCTAAATATAGGGTAAATTCAGCTAAAAGGGTACCCATGAGATTGTGGTACTGAGTACCTATCTATGGATGGTGTATTTGGATACAAGTATGATGAAACCATGCTTGTGTATGATGAAACAAAGTCCAGATCTCTATTATAGGTCCAACATAATCTCTATTATTTGAGACACCATTTTATTAGCATATCCAATTAGGGTAATTTGTGGGTTTAATTATGGATCATGTTGTCTATTTCCATGCACTATTGAACTTATTTGGATGTATTGTGATTATTTTAATTTTGAAGTTATAAATAAATTATGTTTGTACCTTAGAAAGGGTAACTCCAATTGATGTTTGGGCAATTTATTTGAAAACTTATGGTGATTATTGCCCTTTGTTATGTAATGGAGTTATTTTTACACTAAGTAATTAACTAGAAAAATGAATTTGTATTGTTGTACAAGTATGATGAAACCATGCTTGTGTGTTTACATGTTTGTGCATCCTATTGAGAACCAACCTCGCTGTTGAGGAACTCAATAAATGTGGTGTTAAGTAGAAGAATGGAAAACTCAAGAAGCTATGGTGACATATTGTGGCATTAGTAGGGATTATCTCTATTGACCACACCTTTCAAAGATAGTATCCCCTAGTTCTCCTCATAGAATGGACCATTGGATGGCTCATAGTGGTATCCTATCCTACATTTATCTTGATGGCATTGCTGATAGTTGGTATGTGGTTCTTGGTACGGGTTTCCTCTTACCCTATTATCTTATTTATATCTTTGTTCCAACATGTGGAGATTGATTTTTGTCATGCTATGATTATTTTCATGTTTGCATGTGTTTTGACATTATGTAAATAGATATGATGTCACACCATACTTATGTTATGATATAGTGTAGGTGATGGTTACATGTTGTTGATGGTAGCGATTTGGGTTCAAAGACACAATTCCACTCACACACACAAATATTTGAAGATGAATTTTATATTATTCCTTCTTAGCAGTGATTAGTGTTGGAATATTTGCACACATGTAGAGAGGAACTCATGTTAGATACAATAGGTTGTGTTTGATAAAATATGAATATGCCTCATGATGTATACATATAGCTTTGGTGTGTGACATGCATGCACATTTTTCCATAAGACACATTGCTATGTGGCATGTGCCCTATGCATGTCTTCTTTGTGAGGCACATTGCTATGTGCAATGTGGCCCTAGGTGTGTCTTCTCTATGAGGTGTATTGCCATGATATGTTAGGATTTGTAGTGTGTAGGCCACAAATGCATGCATGAGGGACTATTATTATAGTCATGTTTTTTGGGCATGTAGCTCAGGCATGTCTTCTCCATTAGGTACATGGCCATGCCATGTGGGAGTTTTTGTGTTCATGCCACAAATGCACACATGAGGGACTATTATTGGAGTCATGATGAATCTTCACTCTATTTAGCCACAATTTCTAGTCATATAGTTATGTAATGTGCACTTTTAAGGATTGTGAAGTTTCCTTCAATTATTAAAGATCTCTCATCTTTGTTGCATGGGCCAACAATTTTATTTTATCTTGTTTGAATTAGTTTAATCACTATTGTGAGCTTTATCTATTGTGTAGTTATTGTGGCTATGTTTGATTTGCTATTGGAATTGAACACATTTATTTGACTTATTATTGGTACTATACTTTCTTTCTTTCAATATTTATGATCTTTGGTAGTTTAGTGAGACTCTTGCTATTTTTAAATGTTGCCTTCTTTTTTGTGATGTGATTCCTCACCAAGATTGACGTAGATAACCTTGGATGAGTGTATGTAAGGAATAAAACATTGGGAAAATTTGAGGATAGGGGTAAGTGTTTGTTGTATGGGTTGCTACGATCCACTTGTACATTCTTAGTGATTATTGACGGCTATGTCTTGGAGGCTAATTCCATTAAACAAACAAGGGGGAAGCCATACATAATCGTATGGATCCTCCCTAGTTGTGTGTGGATTCAAGACCATCATTTCATATGGTTCTTGGTTACCTTGTGAGACCATGGCATCCTCTTAGACCAATATGTGAGCCTTGTATTGTTATCCCAGCAATGTGGATGAATAAGTGTATGTTAAAATAAATGCTTTGCATGCCATATAGTTGCATATGAGTTGTTCACATCATCAGATCCTGATTTAGAATATGTGAATTCTTTTATCCATGTGAAGTTGAACAATTGATTATGAAAATGTGTTATACATTGAAGCATAATCTATAAGATGTTCTCTTCAAGAAAAAATATTTATGCTTTCATAGTGAAATGTTCATGAAATGGGGTCCTAGTCTAGGAAAGTAAACTACAAACTTATACATTCACCATTTCAAAACATTTTATTGGGGAATAGTCAATTTGGTTCAATTTAATTCCTCTAGGAGAGACCAGCAATATGATTAATTGTTCCATTTTGATGTGATTGGATATGATTAGATATAATTTCATTGAAGATGCAAAAACTAAGTAAAATTATGCAAAATTGACAAGATTAAGCATAAACAGGCAAATAATAAAGCAAAAAGCTAACATAGAGGTACATATTTGGAAATAAGACTCTAAAATGAACCTAATCAGTTACCTATAGGGAAAATGAGGTTAGAGATAATCTACTTATATGGAAAGTGGTTAAACTCTACCTCTAAGTGGCTCATCTTGAGCATTGTCAGTATATGGGCATTGATGGTATATTATATCTGGTTCTATCATTTTTGTGGGTGCAAAATTAACAAGGCAAAATAGTATTAGTGGGATCATGATCTCATCAAAATGGTTTTGGCTTTGCATTTATGGTAGCACATTGATCACACCTTACAAAAGGTTCCAATCTCATACATATCATCCCAAAGTAAGGTCAATAATGATGTAACTTAATGCTTAAACTGGAGTTCTGGGTAGTCATATACCGATCATTTCAAGGATTGATGCTTAAACTGGAGTTCTGGGTAGTCATATACCCATGGCATAGGGTAGGGGTGACCTGCAAACAATGCTAGTTCTAGATGCATGTTTGCCTAGTGTATAACTTGTCAAAATTAGATCAATTGGCTACAGATCTGCCATAAAGTTTCCAACTTATCACTAGTGAAAATACAAGAACCAAGGCTTAGAATACTCAAAAATGTCTCTCAGAAAGTCTGCAACAGGCAAAATTTTAGTAAGAATTTGCAGACACAATGCTCAGAAATTCACACAATTAGCTACATTAAATACGTTCTCTATTAAGTTCAATGTTTTAAGATGAAAAAGAAGAGTTAAATGGTTTTGGTTCGATTTGCAATTTTTGTGAAGCTTTTGCACTGAAGTTTCCATAGCCTGATTTTTTTGCCTATGAAGAAAGACAATGTTAGATAATATCAGTGAAGAACAAAATAAGGAGACAATTGCTAGATTATGGTCTAACTTGAAAAGAAAAGGTGATGGGAAATGTTATTGTCCCTGCAAAATTTGTAAGGGATTAAAGACTAGAAGACTTCTAATCAAAATAGCTAAGAAACATTGTAGGCAACATGGTCACATTGAAGGGGGACATGATTATCATCCCCTAGTAAGTTGTTCATTATATCGTTTTAACAATTTATATACATAAGAAATCACTTGATAATGAGATCATGATCATGGTTTATTTATGTTGATCATTTTTATATAGGTTGAGAACCCCAAGGCACATGATATGGACCAACACAACCCAAAGAATATGGTTTTTGAAGTGGAGGAACATGGAGGTGTGAATATCGAAGCTGAAGATAATGATCCCATGGAAGATGACGATCATGCACCAGAAAAAACAATTGAAGATGATGGTACAAATACATTGATCCATGACACATTTAGTACTGGCATAGCTAATCATGATGATCAGGATGACCTTGATGTTCATGATTTACCGCTTCTTGAGAAGGCATATGAGCCCCTTTACAAAGGCTCCCAAACAACTCTTCTCTTTGTTGTATTGTTGTTGGTGAACTTGAAGGTTTTGAATGGTTTATCCAACATAACAATCTCACGTATGTTAAGGTGTGTCATACATGTCATTATAGTTAATAAATGGTGAATCATGTACCATTAATATTCTTTATATTAACACCTCAAACTTTTTTTTTGGCTGTAGATTGATAGGTGAGTTTTTCTTAACACCATCAAACATTCTACCTCACTCATACTGAGAATTATCTGCCATTATGAAAGATATTGGAATGGAGTATCAAACAATAGATGCTTGTCCCAATGATCATATTATATATCATAAACAAAATGAATTTGGAATAGAATGCCCTGAATGTCATATCAGTAGATATCAAATAGATCAAATAACAAAAAAGGTGCCTCGCAAGGTTCTTCATTATATTCCCATTATTCCACGTATGCAACGATTATTTAGGTGCACTATCTTGGCACAATTTATGGATTACCATGTACACAATAGAAGTTGAGATGACATTATTTGAATGCCTGCAGATGGTTCAGCATTTATGGACATAGAGGAAAAGTGGCCACACTTTAAAGAAGAACCTCGTAATCTCAAGTTTTCATTGGCAGTGGACGGTGTCAATCCATTTGGAGAGTTGAGATCTGTTTACTCGGTGTGGCCTATTTTTGTTATGAACAATAATATTCCTCCATGGATGTCAATAAAGAGGGAGCACATAATGTTGGCAATGATTGTTCTAGGTATTTTATCATTTAATAGTCATCTACATTTAATTATAAATATTGCAATAAAATGGTCATAATAATTATGTAATGTTTTTGTTCATTCCACTAGGCAAGTACCAAGTTAAAGATATGAATGTATATATTGAGCCTCTTATCAACAAGTTGCTGGAGTTATGGAACGGTGTGACCATGTATGACATCTCTAGACCAATAGGACAAAGACAATTCCAATTCCATGCAATGCTTGTATGGACAATACATGATGCCCCAAGGCTAACACATTTTTGTGGTACGTTATAGTGTTCAAGTTGCACATGATAATTATAATTATAAAAATTAATAGATTTAATAGAATTCTACATTATCTTGTAGGTCTTCAAACAAAGGGAAAATTCTTTAATTTTGACCCCTAATTCTTTAATTTTGACCCCGTACTAGCATTGCCTTAGGTTTCATTGGAATTCTTGCTTCTCTAGCATGGGCACATTTCTAGGGTTCATTCGCACAAATTGCTCTTGATGAGCAAGCTAGTATCATGACCATGACTTAAACAAAATTTTAACTTAGTCAAATTATCTCCTCCAAACTTCTATGAGTTCATCGGCTTCATTCTTCATCATTTGGATGTCTTTTGTCATTGGAAGGTAATTCCTAACCACAATACCTCAATCTTGACCTATGCTACCCTAAAACCCTAGAACCTAGTCATGTTTACAATTGAGATCTTGGTGACTTGATCACTTAATATAGCTTAATCATGTAGGTCTCATCTAACTCCGACTCCAACACTTAAGCAAATCAACCCTAGAAACCAAGTACTTTGGGAAATATCTTGCAACTTGACAACATGGGTAATGATGGAGGAATGGAAGGTGAGACCTATAGAGGTGAGAGAGAGAGAGAGAGGGTGGGAGGAAGAGATAATGACCTGGAGAGGGTAGAGAAAGAGAAGTAGAGAGGGAGAGAAGAAGAGAGAGATGGAGAAAGAGACCTAGAGAGGGGAGAGAGAAGAGAGATAGTAGAGAGGGATAGAGAAGAGAGATACCAATGTCAATCTTTTTCTATAAAAAAAAAAATTCTGAGAACTCAGCTTATCGTCGGAATTTTACCCTGTGGAGTCAGAATTCCGACGATAGGCCGAGATCGCGATGGTATTCTTTCTAGGTATGAGCATCCATGGCGGCCATCGGAAAGGTTGGAGGTGATGTCAGAATTGCGATGACCACAAGGATAGTTAGATCTTCTGACAAAAAGTTTTCAACGGCTTTTTTTTTCGATAGTGCGATGAAATTTCGTCAGAATTCCGATGATTTGCCGTCGAAATTTTGACCCGAATGTACTAGTGTCAAGAGAGGATGCAATTAAAATATTGATAGAGTTGTTTGAAAGGATATGTATAATGGTATGTCAAAGAGATCTCCTCTTTAATGGTTGAATTATTGACTTGAATGCAACACCTAGCCTTGAAAGGAGACTTGAGAATGCTCAATGCTTGAAAGGATGCTTGAATGAACACTTGAATGCTTGACTGCTTGAATGCAATTTCACTTAGGATTGCAATTGAACTTTATGTATGCTTATCTTATAAAAATAGGAGAGAAGAATGCATCTTATATATTCATCAATTAAGGTTAATTGGCTAATTTTTTGTGATAGGCCGACATAGGGAAACTTTTCCCTCTTCAAGATTGCAAAGCTCAATGTAGGGTTTGAGTGGAGGGGGCCAAAAATAGGGAAAGGATAGGGGTGCCACGTCCCTATCCTTCCCTAATTCAGGATAGGAAGTAGCAACAAGGAGTGCGGGGTGTGAGGAAATGTATGTTTTGGGAGGTGTGAGCATGTCTCAGGTCTCCAATCAGGGGTCTCCAATCAGGCTTAGGGATTTGTTTGCAAATGTGAAGACCCAAATGCAGTAAAAAATTTCAAGGTCACAATTTTATGATGCTACGTTTAGCCCCCACTTTAGAAGGAGTATAAGCATACGTCAATACTACCAGTAAAGTACAAGAAAACAAGATTGGAATGCTTTCACCACATCAAGGAGGCAAGATACACCAAGCCTGCTAGTGACTAAGGATCTTACTAAATTGATTGAAAAAGTAAAAGGGAAGATCGAGAGAGAGAAAACCAAAGATTACAAAGCAAAGCCAAGTTCACTAAGTAACTCTGAGTATCAAGAAGGAAAATATGAGCAGATTGTATGCCCCCACGTTAAATCAATCATGCACATGTTACCGGGATCAATTTATTTAAGGTAGGATACATCCAAGAGAGAGGAAGAGAGGGAGCACATTATTGCAAGGATTTAGCCCCCAATCAAGGAATAAACCCAAGGATAATGAACACACAACACAAAGAACAAGGTAATTTCTCTTTCCTCGGGGTCAATGGATGTATGATAACTCATGTATATCATATATGTGTGTGTGTGTGTGTGTGTGTGTGTGTGTGTGCAAATAATAATCAGCATTCCGCAAAGAAAGGAAACTACCTTGGAAGAAAGGGAAGATAGGTGTCTTTTGAGTCAAAATGAAAGAGACCAAAAGAGATCTCAATGCTTTGCATCATCCTCAATTAGACACTACTAGGGAACATAGAAGAACAAGGATGCACATAGAAGAATGGTCACAAAAAGAGAAAGAAGAGAGAGAGAGAGAGAGAGGATCTACGGTGCTAATGTAGCTAGTCTAGCACGACATCCACCTCCTGATTTTGCTTATCACTATTTTGGGAAGGTAGGAAACATGCCAGAGGAGAGACACCAAGCACAACAAATGGAGCTATCACAAGATCCAAAAAAAGGAGTATGCTCATGTGCTAAGTCACTTTGTTCAATTCTAGGAGCTAGGATTAAAGCTTTTGAAAATTATGTTGATAAATGTTTGTCAACATCAACATATTCATATTCACTATCAGAAACATTAGCAGTTGTATTGCCATCATGAATAATATTTTCACCTATTTCTTAATCAATATTTCTAGATAGAGGAGCTCGAAAATGAATAAAAGTAAAACCATCACATGTTTTTTGCAACTTATGATTTAGAGATTTAGGTTCAACATCCTACTTAGGAGAAAAGGGAATCATGTCAACTATTAGAGTTTTGGGAGATCTAATATTTTGAGACACAACTTCATGAGCTCGAGCATGATGCTTTCATCAGCGTTCTCTCTCACAACAATTTTGTCAAGTCTTAACAGAAGGATAAGAATAAGGAGGAATATTTATTGGAGGAGGAATATTCTCATTTTTTCTAGTTGGAGGTTTAGATTGAGGTCTTTTAGGTTGAACAAGAGGAGAGGCAAGTCTCTTCTCTCTATAAGAGCAAGGAGGCAGAACCACACCATATAAAGGAGGAATGTTTAGTGTAGGAAGGAGATCAGGTCCATCATGAGGAGGAGGGATAGGTCTAACCTTAGGAGGAATATGGTTGTTCTTCTTAGGAGAAGACATATTTTCATCCATATGAATAGGTTGACAACCTTCTTTAGGGGGAAGATTAGTTCTATCTGTTAGGGGAAGAACTTCATCTTCAAGAATGATAGGAATGTCAAGTTTTGGAGTTCTAGGTTGGATTAAGGATAAGATTGTATCTTTCTTCCAGTTTTTATAAGATTGAAAGAGAGCATCACTTCTTGATGGAAGAGATTGAAATTGTTTAGGCCAAAAGAAATTGATAGGAACACCAAGCCTTCTTTTGGTGGGTCGAAATAAGTTATGGTTAACAGTTATGATTTCTCCATTGTGGGGAAATTTCAAACACTTATGGATTAGAGAAGCAATAGCCTTCATGGAAGAAAACCAAGGGTAGCCCAACTTCACATGGAATTTCTCAGAGGAAGGAATGATAACAAAGTTGACATCCATAGATTTAGTGTGAACCTCAATAGGAAGTATAATAGAACCAATGATAGGACAAGGAAATCCATCAAATAACTTAACAACCACATTAGTATCATCATAAATAGTTTTATGCAAACGTAAAGTGAAAAGATAATCCTCAGTGATGACATTAACCATGCAAGAGGGATCGATAAGCACACCGCGACAAAGCATTTCTTGAATCTTGGCAACTATGTATAGAGGTCCATCAGGTGCTCTAATGTTCTCACTAGGGTCAAATGTGATACATAGATTCTTAGGTTTTCCTTGTTTTTCTACCACATTCACCAAATTTTGAATCATGGTAGTCACATCAAAAGGAGAGAAAGAGGTATGTTCAGTCTCAATCATGTTAGAGGTGTGAGAAGGTAAAGGATTAGTAAAAATCTTAAGATTTTGATTAGGAGGATCTACTAATTTATTTCCCTTATCATTTACACCTTCCACAGATATAGTATTATTACCAATCAAATCTTGAATCTTACTTTTTAATGTAAAACATTTTTTAGTATCATGACCAGGTTGACGATGAAATTGACAAAAAGAATTATTATCAAACTAAGATGAGGCTTACTTAGAAGGGTCAACTAGTTTTACTGGAGGAAGTTTGATAACATTTATTTGTAACAATTAAGACATAATATTATGTAAAGATTCATTCAAGGAGTAAATTGTCTTTCTCTTTTGAAAAATTTAGAAATAGGAGGCACACCTGTTGTAGCATTCCCATTTATTGTTGATGATGTTGTCATTGAATTTTATGAATCCTTTACTTGGTTTGAACTTCGCAAATGGTTGTTGAGCACTATCACCCTTATCACTCAGAGCCATAGCAGCGGATTGCTCCAGTTGACTCACAATCAGTTGATAATTGTGAAGTGTTGCACACAACTGCAGAAAGGAAGTAAACTCAGAAAGGAGAAGTTTGTCTCTAATATCCTTTTGCAAATTAGAAATGAAAATTCTTTGAATATCATTATCAGGCACTAGAAAAGAAATTTGAGAATACAAATGCTTATATCTACCAATGAAATCAGTCACTTTTTCTTTAACACCTTGTTTACAATGCATCAAATCAGTCAAAGTGATTTTAGGACCTATATTGTTTCGAAATTGTTAAATAAAAGCATTTGCTAATTGTTGGAAAGAAGTAATAGACAAGAAGGCAAAGAGAAATACCATTGTAAAGTCATATCTATCAATGTTCTAGTAAATAATTTTGCAAGAAATCTTTAATCATAAGTAAAGTCAGTACACAAAGTTTGGAATGTCTTGACATGTGCTAAAGGATCACCTTTTCCATTATAGAGTTCCGATTGAGGGACTTCAACATGTTTGGGTGGGACAAATCTAACAATATCAAGAAAAATTGGGCTCGCAACGTCAAATGTGGGCACACTAAACTTGGATTAACTCATAGAGGCAATTTGTTGTTGGAATGATGACACACTTTTAGCAAGGTTATTAATGGTTGCTTCTGTTGAAGAATTTATGTTAGACATGTTTGATTGAGAAGGTGGTGTGATGTTGTTGAAAGAAGGCATTGATTGAGAATAAGGTGGTGGAACACAATGGTAATTAGGCATAGGAGATGATTGAGTAGGAAATGGGACACTAAAAGGAGGGATAGAATGATTAGATGAATTTCCTCCTTGCGTCAAATTAATTGGTTGAGAGACAAGAGGAATAGATATTGAAGGCATAGGTAAGGATGGAGGATTAAATAAAGAAGAGGATTTCCCTAGTGGCTAATGGTTGTAGGTATGAATTTTTGAGTTAATGTAGCCATAATGTTTGAAGTGAAAGTAGGAATGCAAGTCATTAGAGTGGTCAAAGGAATAGAATGATTGATTTGGGCAGAAGGTTGTGAATAACCTAAGTTTTCAGCACAACTCTTTATAGGCATGATATTAGAATCAATAATGTGAGAAATGCCACCCAATATGTCAATTCCATTCTTATCACTTTGAATCATGTGTTTTAGGCCTTCAATTAAAGGAAGAGATTCACTATTAGGATATTCTTGGGACATCCATTGTTGAAAGTTGTCAAATTAATTATCCAATTTTGAAAGTTGATCTAGATGGAGACTCTAGTCAGAGCTTCATCTTCATCATTGGAATCATCAATTGGGTAGATAGAGATGTTATTAGGATGGGAAGAATTAGCATTATTTTTATTGAAAAAGTCACCCAAATTAGGCTTCATCTCCTCGGTAATTAAACCTTGGGAAGCCTTAATTCGAATGCTTTGTCTAATGGGGATAGTATAGGTAGGGCTAATAGTGGTTAAACTCATGCACTAGAGAGAAATTTTGAATTTGAAATTTGAAATTTAAAATTTGGGAACAAAGTTTGCAAAAATTGGATAATGCACAATTCAAGAAAATTATGATTACACAATTTGAACCTTATTGAAAGGAGAAATGACACAATTTCCAAAATAATTTAAGAAATTGAGATGAAAATTAGGTTCAATGGGATAGCACTTAATTTCAAAATTAAATTTGTTCAAATTTGAATTTTTAAAATTAGGGCAGATTATAATTAACCACTTAATTTCAAAATTTTCCTTGAAAATTGTGATGTTGAAATTGGAAAGTATTTTTTATTTTAGAGGGATCAAATTTTGAGAAAATCAGCCAATTTTCTGGATTTAAGCAATTAAATACAGTCATAACAGTCTCCCAAAATTTTGGGAAAAAAGCCAGGGACCGTGTTGAAAGTGCACACGGTCCTCCTAACTTTTTCGGAAATTTTCAGGGATGAAAGTTACGATGATTTTAAGGATAACCCCAAAAACTTTGTTAATATTATGAATTTTAGATAGGCAAAATTAAGGTTTGAATGCCAAAATAGGACCCTATTAGGGTTTTGAAAAAGATAAAAAATTGAATGGTAAATTTGAAAAAGGTCAAACCTAATGGATATGAACACCTTGAAAACTGTTGAGAAAATTGAAATTTGCACAAAATTGAATTAATTTTAAAATTAGGTTATTAAGACCTAACCACTGAATTTTTAAATTTTGAATTTTGGAAAAAGGAGGGAAATTGAAATTTTGAATTTTAGGCAAGAAGACAAATCTGAAAAATAGTTCCAAATCTGAAAAATTAAGTGTGAATTCAATTTTTGCACAAGTTCAAGTTGATTTTTGAAAATTGGGGTTTTGACAATTAACCACCTAATTTTGTAAATTTGATTTGCGAATTGAACAAGACAATGAAGAAATTGAATTTTACAAGCAATGTGATTTTTAGATCTAAAACAATAGATAGCATTTTTTGCAAAACAAAAGTTCAATTCCAATTTTTGAAAACTAGGGTTTTGATTGAATTAACCACTAAGTTTTGTAAATTTGTAAGAAAACTAAACTTGTAAATGAAAAATATTCAATGATTTGTAATGTAAAGCATGTAAGATGTCGGGTTCACTAAAATGTAATGTGGGTGTGAAAAGGTGATGAAAGGAGATCAATTGGAAAACTTTTCTCTCCTCAAGAAAAGGAGTGAAGGTTTCACAAAAGGATTCTCGTCAACTTCTCACACGCATCACATTAAAAGAGGGGGCAAAATTCACTAGATCCAATCTTAATGGGGAGAGATTGAATGCTAAATGAATTGATGATGATTGTGGAAGTGAAAGTAACCCCTCTTTTAGAATGTAATATGTTGAATTATGTGATTTAAGACTAAGTATAAAAGTGACAAAGAAATGATAATAACTGGAGATAGAAATGCAGGATGAAGTTGCGCACCTAGAATTAGCAGTAAAATGTTGAGATGAATCTCCCTTGCAAATTTGGGTGAAAGTTGTCAGGACTCTGCTAAAAGTGTGCGCACATGGTCCTCCGAAAAATCCATGCACCGAAAAGGGTTTTTCCGCCTCTGAAAATGGAGTCCAAATCTACAAATATAATTGCAAACCTGCAAACTACACACAAAAAAGAGAGGAAATTTTATTGGGATTGGGGGTTTGCCTTTAGGTCAAACCCTAGTTTTGGAATCAACCAAATGATGAAAAGTACTTGCAAGTAAATGAAAGTAAATGATTGAAGTCGAATTCACCTCAAGAGAGGATGCAATCGAAATGTTGATAGAGTTGTTTGAAAGGATATGTAGAATGGTATGTCAAAGAGATCTCCTCTTCAATGGTTGAATCCTTGACTTGAATGCAATACCTAGCCTTGAAAGGAGACTTGAGAATGCTCAACTCTCAAAAGGATGCTTGTATGAACAATTGAATGCTTGAACGCTTGAATGCAATTTCGCTTAGGATCACAATTGAACTTCATGTATGTCTATCTTATGAAAATAGGAGAGAAGAATGCATCTTATATATTCATCAATTAGGGTTAATTGACTAATTTTTCATGATAGGCCGACATAGGGAAACTTTTCCCACTTCAAGATTACACATCTCAATGCAAGGTTTGAGTGGAGAAGGCCCAAAATAGGGCAAGGAAAGCGATGTCATGCCCCTATCCTACCATAATTTAGGACATGAAGAAGTAACATGAAGTGTGGGGTATGAGGAAATGTAGGTTTTGGGAGGTGTGAGCATGTCTCGTGTCTCCAATCAGGCTTAGGGATTTGTTTGCCAATGTGAAGACCCAAATGTGGTTGAAAATTGCAAGATCGCAATTTTATGATGCTACAATATTATTAGCAAAAATTAGTTGGTCATTATTTGAATGCATAATTTGAGAACCTTAGTGTATAAAGGAGGTATAATAAGTATTATTTTGGTAAGGTAATTAACTTCCCCAATCCCTTTGGTGGAAAATTTAAATTATCTTTATTTATTACTTAAATGAGCTCGATTTTATGTGTGGGAATGATAGGTGTAAGCTCCTTGAAAGAGAGGATGCGAGAATAACTATATGTGAATTATATAAGGAATCCTTATTATCTACATCCATGTTAGACATCTCCTCACTGGCCTCTTAGGTGTCATCTATGGAGTCTTTAAGATTCCTAAAAGTAGAGTTAGAGTATTCCACCATTCTTCTTATCTTTAACTATTTACTTTTAATATGTTGATAGTGAACCTTGGTATTCTTAGCTTTTACAAAGTTCAATATTAGTAAATTTGGCCCCTTGATGGAGTGATATTAGTGCAAGAGCATCCCTAGTTATCAAGAAATCTCGCATCAACCATTTTTTTTCTTTTTCCTAGTTTATTAGTTTTTAGTTGTCTCAACACTTTCTCTACATTAGATTGGATACTTCTCTTCATGCCTTGTAGACATAGATTCACACTCTGAACATGGTCATCTACATCATATCTAGAGATCTTTTGATTTGCATTAAGTTATCACATCTAAAAGTTCATTCACTTGCTAGAGCACAATGTGTCTATGGTGACTGTTCACTTGCAAAACCTTAATGTGGTGTGCAAATCTAATTGGAACATCATTCGAGACATTTAGGACCTAGGGGAATCCTTTTTGGTAGTCACAACATGTTTTCCTCTTCCACAATGTATCTTGAGGTTGACTCACATATCATCCATTAGGTTTTGAGAGCTTGTGGCCAATCCAAATATTTTTTGGAGCTTAAGGAGAATATATAATAACATCTATGATCATTCAAAAATATGTAGAACATAGTTAGAATCAAAGTAGTTAGATGTATATTTTCTTCTAGTCCGTGGGATTGTGATCAGGCCAATATACCCTATGTAAACATGTAATGCCTTGCGATAGACTTGTAAGCCCATTGTTTTTATAGATACCAATGCATATGACATAATTAATTTTGCTATTGTTGAGCATTTTTTTGTGTTATTTACATTGTGTTCACTATATGCTACATAGGTGGACAATTTCATTCTAGATACTTCTTCTATGACTACACCAAGTGCTATCAAAGTGAGTTTTGAGTCCTTGTGGAGAAGAGGCATTCCTTGTTGTGAATAGATTTTTTGCAGGTGTTGTCAATCATTTTCCAACTGTGAGGCAGTTGAAACCTTGCATCCAAATTGTTGAATTCAGGCAATTGCATTGGAGCCAAGGAAAAGATGTCACCGAGGAGAATACCTATCATAGAAAATATTGTTGGTAAAATGGATGCAATGATAGAAATAATGAGAGAAATGAGAGTTTGATTGGATGTTGTAGAAGAAGATATAAAGAGAGGTATAAACCCTAGACTGAAGGCGAAAGAAATGATGAATTAGACCAAAACATGTTCGAAGATGATTCCTAAGAAGAGGAAGAAGAGTCAAATCAAGTCAAGATAATGAAATATATTTCCAAGATCAACAAGAGACCTAGAATTAAAATTTAGAATTATACATGAAACTTAAACCTTGAGGAATTGATTGATTGGATAAATGATATGAAGGAATGAATATGAGGAAGTTGAAAATCTAGAAAGAGTAATATTTGAAAAGACTAAGTTAAAAGGTCATGTTGCTTATGATGGAAAGAAGGCCAATTGGATAGCAGTAAGAGAGGAAAAGAGAAAATTATATAATGGGATAGGATGGTGACAAAATTGAAAATTCAATTCATACCTATTGATTATCTTGAGCTATTGAAGATATTGAAAAAAATAAGGAAATAGGAGAAATATCTAAAGGAGTACATGAAATAATTTAATAAATTGATCATTTGGGCTAGACATAGCGAAGCAAGGAAAATTTTGTGTGGTATATTAATGGACAAAGACCAAACATTCAAGAAAGATTGAGTCTGGTAAGAATAACCATGGTTGAGGAGGAATGCCAATTTATGTTGAAGGTAGAGGAGAAGCTAAATAAAAAGTTTAAACATAGACAAAGGTCCAAAATAGGTAGATTTTAGATAGATAGAATATGATTAGGAGAAGGAAGATCCTACTTGAGAAAAACAAAGAAGATACACCCATCCAGAATGATCAAAAAGTAGACAATACATATCGTATTGGAAAAGGTGACACAATTCCTATTGTAGTGACAAAGGAGGCTATATAATTCCTTTTGTAGTGATGGATTTCAGAGGGAAGGAATTATATTTGAGAGAAGACCATTCAAAGGAACCTGTTTCAAGTGTGGAGGCAAAGGACATAGAGAATTTGAGCATCATTAAGAGAGCACAGGTAAGAGAACTGAAAACAATGCTAGAGAAGCTCATGTAGAAGATACCTAGTTTAGATAGCAAACCTGATAAAGGTGAATCACTAGTGATGAGGCGAGCTTTATTGCAGAAAGAGATCAATTAGGAGAAACCACAAAGGAAGAGTTTGTTCAAAACTAGATGAAAGTCCAGAGTTAAATGTTGCAAAGTCATTATTGATAGTGAAAGCATTAATAATTTGGTTTTGGAGGAGATGCTAACCAAGTTGAATTTGAAGAGATTGAAACATATCAGACCCTAAAAGATAACATGGATTCAAGATGAGCACAAAGTATTGGTAAGTGAATAATGTTGGGTAAAATTTCATGTAGGATCATACCATGATGAAGTATTATGTGATATTATGTTGATGAATGTATGTCATCTATTATTGGGGATACCATTGCAATATGATAGAAAGGCAATTCATGATGGAAGAAGGAACACTTATACTATGACATCTAATGGCAAGAGACATATATTGATACCCTTGGAGGAAGAAGAAGAGAAAAGTGAAGTGTGTGGTAACACCAAAATCTATATGGTCAATGGAAAAAAACCCTTAGGAGGTTTGAGACATGAAAACATGTGTTTTACATTGATTCCAAAGAAGTTTGACAACTCGAAAGACAAGAATCATAGTAAAAATAAGGATGAACCACCACCAAGAGAAATAGCAGAGTTGTTGAAAGAATATTGGGATATTGTATCAAAGAACATGCCAAATGGATTACCATCAGTCTAGAGTATCAGTCATTATATGAATCTCATACTAAGAAATAGCTTGCTAAAAAAATTAGTACATAGAATGACACCAATAGAGAATCTAGAGTTGAACTGACAAGTAGGAGAGTTGTTGAAGAAAGGATTGACCAAAAAAAGCATAAGCCCATGTGCGGTACCTATTGTGCTTGCACCAAAGAAAGATATAGAATGGAGGATGTTTATTGACTCGAGATCAATCAACAAGATCACTGTGAAGTATAGATTCCTATTGTTAAGGATGGTCAACATTATGGACTATTTAAGTGGAGTTAAGTATTTCACAAAGATTGACATGAAGAGTAGGTACCATCTATTGGAATCCAAGAACACTGAGAGGGGGGGTAATTCAGTATTCTGCCAGTATAATCAATTTTAACCTTATTAACATTGCAATTCAGTAACTGGTAAACATAAAGGAATATAACAACAAATAGAAATGAAGTAACCACAAGAGCATGCACCATAACACAAATATTTATACGTGGAAAACCTCAAAGAGGAAAAAACACTGTGGGATTGGTGGCCCACAATATCTATCCACTAGCCAAATAAATAAATATTACAATAGGGGCCTGCACATGCAGGAAGACCAATAGCCTAGAGCACACTGCTCATCACAAAAGGAGCCTCACTGACTAAATACACCACATTGGAGTTATAAACAAAATTCTAAACTCTGAGAGTGCATCTACTATGCTAGATGAGTTCTGATTAGAGAACAGTCTATACCAGTTTACACTATGTCCTTCCTTACCGGTATCTTGATTTGCTTCCCAAGCCTCTAAACCAATATCCAAGATCGAATACAAAATATTACATTCGCATTCTGTCGATCAAGATTTCTCACACAATATCATATCACTATATCCCATTGCATTCTCTTGCATTATCAAAATAACTTAACCGAACTAACTTAAATACCCTTCCCAAACACAAGCATCAATTCCTTATGTCGACTTATAATGATATTGCAGTTTATTTACATGGCGGCCTAAGAAAAAATAAATTCATTAAATTTTAAGACCGAAGCCTTTGATCATTTCCATGTAGACCTGTTAGATCAATCTCCCATGTTGGCCTCATATATTGGTTCCTAGTTTTTCGATTTCCCTTATCTGCCGGTGTTGGTTGACTTGAATGTCGGTTGCCAAACAATGTATACCAGTGAGTACCGGTTAAGTGGTAAATCTAAGATGGTGTGTGTTGCCAACAATGACAACAAAAGTAAAACTAGATGAGTGTCAATTGCCAACAATCTCCACCTTTGGCATTGACGACAACACTCATGTGAAAAAATGGATCGCTGAAGTGTTGTACTGGTTCCCTGCCAAAAAGTCCAAAACTGTTCTCAAAAACTATTGGAAGACTTCTCTCCCTAAGATATACATTACTTATTATGTCCCAAACATTTTTCACATCAACCTCTCCCCCTTTGACAACAATGCCAAAGACCGGAGCAAAAAATAAAAAATAAAAAATAAGAAATGAAATTTTGTACAAACCAAAATGTGATTATCGGATCTAAATATACTTAAAAATATCTGACTAAGAATTCTTCAAAAATCCTAAATATGCATCCCAACCTGTTTTCAATGTGCTCAAAATGGATACAAAACCATTAAGAATATATGCATGAAGCTCTTCTTCTGATAGGTCTGTCGGAGTAGGTTAATTCATTAACTCTATGCTTTCCCTCTTATGAAGTAATAGGGTGTTCAACCGGAGACTCACCAAACATCTTAATTCCCTTGCATGCCAGATTAGCCTATCCATGTCCTTCTCTAATCCATAAATCTCAAATTTTGTTATCAAAATCTGACCATCAATGGTACTGGTCAGTGTTTGAGTACCATCAAAATTGTTCGCCAAATGTTCTAACTAGGCCTTTTCCTCTTTCAATTTCAACTCAAGGTTTGTTGTTAGTTTTTCGGTGTTAGTACAAGACCTATATATATTTCTACACTTATTTAGAGCCACATCAATCTTTGTTATCTCATTTGATATCTTAGCTTTGTCAAATGAAATCATGTTGTCACAAGTGACCTTCTGAGCTGCATTATACCACTCAATCAACTATCGGTTTGATACATGTTGAAGAGTTTTAAACTCTTTGGAAATATGCTCTATCAAACCTTTTAGTTTGTTGCATGGGCTTCCAATCTGATTTGCCTTATATTTTGGTGCAAGATACTACAAAACTGGAATGACCTATTCAATAACCTTCTTATCTTCAATCCCTTCCTTCCTTAACTTCTAAGCTGCAACATACATTAATTCAAAACTACTCAGTAGCTCAATATTCTTCTATGTAAAATCAACTTGACCAGATGAGTCAAGTGCCAACAATGAGTGACTATCCAAAATCTTCCTGGAGGATTCAACCTCTTGACTTGCACCGGTGGCTTCGCCACTTGGTGCAGTAACCTTTTCAACCTTAACCTCTTTAGTATGTACATTTTGTGTCAGAGGTTCAATATCCTCAACCTATTTATTTTTTGTATCTACATCAATGACCTCTATATCTAGAATGATTTGTTCTAGTGTATCCTGCTTATCCTATACAGTTTTAATGTTATCTATCGATGTCTGTATATTAGGTACAAGTGTTTATACTGGAGGAATATCTTCTATTATTTTCTAATCTAAAACTAGTGTATCCATTCGTAATATACCTTTCCCCTTATCATCTATCGAGATGTCTAGAGTGTTAGACTTTTGAGGTACTTCCGGTGATGTAAATAATCCAGGTTTATCGACAAATAATTTTACCCAAGTCTCATGTGTCTCCTTAACTATCTCATTCACTCTACCTACCATGAGACTCACATGCCAGTGTTTGCTTCAGAAAATTATTTTATTTACAAACTCTAAACACTGTTGCATCTCTTCATCTATTATGGCACCACAAACAGTTAAGAATTCCTATACCTTTATATGTCTATCCTCTTTTGTCGCAGATAACCTTCTAGCATCTAGTTTACTATACAAATCTTCCAGTATTTGTTTTTCAATCTCTAAAAGTTCTTTCTTATATATATCTAAGTACAACAAAACTAATTCCTCAATTTCCATTTTCTCCTTGTCATCCATATGTACATAGTAATGTATATTACTCAAAATTCTATCTTTAGTGATTTGATCAATCAACTCAGCAATTGAAAGAGGAGGAATGACTTCAATACTCTTACCAAATTTGAAAGCTATATCTACATATGATTTCTTCTTCTTTCTAGGAGTAGAAGTAGACTCCTTAACTAGTTTTCTCTTCTCTGTGGGCTTCCTCTCCTTCGAAATTTTCTTTGGTGTTGCTAGAGGGGTGACCTTCACTTTCTGCTTCTTTACTTCCTCAACCTTCTTCCTTGCTATCCTGATGAAAGTTTTGGGAATCTTTGAGGGCACAACATCAGTATCAAAACTGAATGTAAAAATGGAAATATAAGTCTCTGGTTTCTTCCTCTTTACTACACCATTGGTGGTTGTTGCTACTGGTGGAGCCTGCACTGCTGTCAGAGATGACCCTTCACCTAGTCTGGTAATCTACTTTATCTTAAAGGATATCTTCTATACAGCTTCCCCAACCTTCTTGATCTTTCCTTCCCTTTTCTTCTAACTGAATCCAATTTCAACTTCAGTTTCTTTTTGCTTTGCAGTCCCAAAGGCTTTCTTTGCTTCATCAACTAGGGCATCAATAAGAGTCTTTATTGGCTTGATGATGATTGTAATGTATTCATCACTTGTTGTCATTTATGAAACACTCTCACACACAAATATGATTACATTGACTACCGGTGTAACTTCATTGGTTTACACTATCAACCAGTATGTTTAAGGTCTAGCTCTAACCAATACTCTGTATCAACCGATATGTGCTTAAGAGATAACTTGTGGTTACATTAAGTTGGCATCAAAATGAAGATGAAAATGAAGATGGAGATCAAATGGAAGATTCCAAGACAATGGTTCACATGTTTTGTTCCAACCGGTATTGATTATTCTAACCAGTATCCGATTCTATGATGAGTTACCAGCATAATTTTCTTGACGATCATTTTTTTGATGAGTTACCAGCACCGTTTTCTTGATGGTCATTTTTGTGATGAGTTATGTTTACTTGTCTAGATACACTGTACCTAGGAAATTGTGTTTTGATTTCCTATGACCGACATAAGATTTGTATGTCTATTTAAAGAAATATTAGTGAATCATTTAAGAGAGAACTAAGATAGGAGAGGATTTAATGTGAATACTGATATGCATAAAGAGTGAAAGCTTTTGTTCAAGAGTGATAAGTGTTAAGATGAAGAGCAGTGTTGAATGTAATTAGAATGATCTGATCAAGCAAGTCTTGTGCTACTCAGAATAGATCAAACCTTTCTTGTTGTTTTCTAATCAGTACAACATAATCAAATCCCCTAACCGGGTAAGCTCTAACAAGCTTCATTGTACAAATCCTCTAACAAGGTGATCCATTAGTTTGGATTCTTAAATCCTCCAGCGGTGTTACTCCTAATAGGGTAGTACTCTTAACATGGTATAAGCTTCTAATCAAGCTTGGGATATCTAACAAGATTCGCTCCTAGCAGAGCACTTTGTAAGACCTTAACTGATCAGTTATCTATTACTGCAGATAGTTAACTTGTGAGTTCCATCTCACCGTGGTTTTTACCTATTTGGGTTTTCCACATATAAACACTTGTGTTATGGTGGATGTTATTTCATTTTGGATAGCATGTATTTTGTTTAAATGCTTGGTCAAGTTTATCTACCAGTTAGTGTTTGAAGTTGTGTATTTTTTGGTGTCACCGATTCACCCCCCCTCTCAGTATTTTTCAAGTCCATCAATTAGTATCAGAGCCTAACTTCTTTGAAGCCTAACCACTTAGAAGGGAATCTTGAAACTACCATGGGAGACAAGAGCTACTTTGAGATGGTTAGAGAGCTAGAAGTTAGTAGAAATGAAATTGAATCCCTTCAGGGCAAACTAAAAGTTTCTCAAGTCAAAAGGAGAGAGTTATCTAAAAATCTGCTAGAAATATCGATAATAGTTCTTTAGATGAAGCCAATATTGAAGCTTTAGCTGACTAAGTTGAAAAGGTGAATGGTGAAAAACTGAATCTAAGGAGAGAGCTATAAGGTATCACTTTCCACGTGAGTCAGGAACTGGAAGCTAGAAGAGCTACTGAAGATCTTATCAAGGTAAGAGATCAAGAGATCATAAAGATCAAACAAGAAAAAGATACTATACATGAGGACTCGATTGTTGAAACAAAAGAAAAGGAGAACCTAAAGCTAGACCTTGAGTTGGCATCATCTCTGAAAGAGAACCTGTCTAAGCATAATGAAGATCTTGTCAAAAAGCTTACTGAAGCCAATGAGAAATTGGAGAAGTTCGTCAAAAGTTCTACCATGCTAGAAGAAAAAATTCAATCACAGATAATGAAGGGTGATGTCTCTAGACTTGGTTTTCATACAACTGAAAAAGGTGAATCCTCTGGTACAAAGAACAAAACTACTCCTAAAGTCAATAAGACTACATGTAAGAAGGTTTTTAAACCTGTCTAATTTGTTTGTCACAAGCTTGGTCATACTGCAAATGTTTGTAAAAATGAACCTAACAGAAATGCAAATTATAATACTAATGCTAGGTATGTGTCTAGAAAGTTTGAAGGTCATTACTACACATGTGGAATGTATGGGCATAGACATATTGAGTGAAAATATGGATCAAACAATCTTGTACCACACATACATCCTAGACCAAATGGTGACTAGATAAGGAATTTTGATAACCGGGTAAATCAAAACTGGCAAAGATCCTATGGAAACCAGTTTAGTCCATTCGAAATAGTGTAATAACATTGGTCATGTGGCTATGAACTACAGAAGAAGAACAAGAAGAGGAAATGCAAGACCCTAGAGATCATCTAGTATGGTTTGTTACCACTACAACAAACTGGGGCACTTAGCAAAGTTTTGCAGATCAATAAATAACAAACCGGTCAACTCCTTTAAGGATCAGAAAGGCAAGCAGAAAGTTGATGTCAAGGAAACCAAAGAAGATATGAATTAGATTTGGAAAAAGAAAGGTGATGACTCACCTAAAGAAGAAATTGTTCCTTCACCCAGTGAAGAGAATCCAACACCAGTGACTTAAGCCTGTCTAACATGGCTAAGGGGAGCTTAATGGTAAAACATCTCTGGATCCCTTATAAAATGAGCAGGAAAGAATTTTTGAATTGTAAATTTTTTTTGGTGACTTTTTGTTAATGTGTTATCCACTAGTATTTCACTTAAGTGGTAAATAAAAATTAGGGTTTGTAACCTAAAGTGCAAGCATTTATTACAATCGGTAAAGTGGATAAAAACAAGTTTTACTTTATCATTTTTACCCTAACTCTTTTGAAAAAGAAATTTGAAGCAATTGCAGAGCAAAACAAGATTGTCTTGTTGTCAATTGGAAAATTGTTTCATGTTTAGAGAAATCAGGCTAAATCGAAAGTTGCAGAGAAGCGAATAGGTGTACATTTGGACATTTCAATCGAGAAACAGGGCGACGTGTAGATACAGGGTATTTCTTTGTATACCGCTTCGAAAATTGTTTAACTAGAATGGCATCTTCTTCTAAGTCTGTAGAAAGGTTGATGCTCACTGCTGAGCCTGAGGAAGCTCTAAAGGCAGATGAAATTATGTCTTATAATGCATTATCGCAAGTCCCGAGAGGTGTTGTGGTCAAAGGTGGCTTATCCCACTATATAGATTGCAAGATAGAAGATTTAGGAACTCTATACATCTATACTCAGCTGAAATCACTTTATGATAAGAGCGAAAAGATTGAAACCAAATATGCTAGGGTTTTTGAAAAAGGGTTTCATAATGCCACATATTTTCTTGAAGATTTTGAGGATGAACACATAAGAATCATCTTGAGTCAAGTCCATGGACAGAATATGTATTTGGAAAGGACCCATACAATAACCAAGGAAGCTATTAAGGTTGTAACAGGTTATTTCTCAACTAGTGAAATTCCTGTGTTAAGAAGAATTTCAAAGGATATTGTCTTCAAGTTAACCAGTTCTACATCTGATAAGCATGCTTTCTCTATCAACAATAGTAGAGACCGTGTGGTGAAACTTGCAGCAATGGTGATAGGCTATCAGGTATTCTACTCTAGTAGACTTAACAGTGTTCCATCTACAGCAATTCACACAACGCATAAAATGATTGTTGATAATGCAAACTATGATATTTGTGAAGCCATCAAAGACCAATTATTTCAAAATTTTAAATCCATTAAGGACAACACACAAAAGTTCAAATATGGTCAGCTATTAGCCAGGTTATTTTCTATTTTCAGAACTTCCTACCGCATATTGGAGATATTGAATGTTTCAAGGAACAATCGGTTAATGCACAGATCAAGAATAGCATTAAGGTTGTGAAGAATACTTTTTCAGTTGTTGTGAACAAGTATTTTAATGAATTTCAAAAAAAGATGAGCATGAGAATGAGTTTACTTGAAGATGTGGTAAAACACTTTGCAAAAGACATAATCTTCATGGTTACCACTGACTTTTTCTTGATGCAAGCAATTGAACCTAGAGAGGAAGAGATGGAAGATATGAGCTATGAGGTTAATCATGATTTACTGGTCGGCTATGCTAATACCCTATTAGCATCACCTAAAGATAAAAAGAAGGCAAAATTGGACATTGTGGTAGTCCAAGTTGCACCAACTGAAACTGGTACTGCATCTGTAGCTAAAGTGAAAGGAAAGCAAAAGAAGTCTGATGAAAAATCTCTTGTGAAAAAGACCACAAGGGTGACTCGAAGTGTCCTAACCAAGAAGGAACCAACACCTAAAGAATATGTAAAGGAGAATTCACCAAAGAAGAGAAATCGAAAATTGATTTTGCAACTAGAGTCTGAGGGTACAGATTTTGAAGAAGAACCAAAGAAGGAAAAATCAATCGGTAGAACACCCAAGAAGGTAAAGGTAGTGCCAAAGGCAACTACACCTATAGATATTGCTACCTACAAACCTGACACCGTCTTTGAGAGGACAATGAAGGCATTAGGAAGAAATAGGTTTGATAATGTCAAAGAATATTTTGATTCTTTTACTGAAGATGAGCAAAAGCAAGTAATCCAACAGGTAATTACTTATTTGGGTCATTACAATAGATTTCTGCATGTTTTGGAGAAAGATATTTCAATCTCTTTGTATAATACTCTGTCAGATAAATGGGAGGAAGAAATTCAAATGGAAAAGAAGATTTTTGATGAAATATTTGTACAACATTTTCCCAATCTATCATCAGATGGAATTAGTGCTTTAATTGAGCAATACAAAGTATATTTTGATTTTAAAGTGAGAAGATTGAAGATTCTTAATGCAAAAAGGTCAATTATTGAGTCTGAGACACATCAGCTATCCTATGTAATCAAAAAGAGGGAAGAAGTCATCCACTCTAGAAATAAGGATGATACTACAGATGATGTTCCTTGACCAGAAATGGATGAAGAGGAAATTATTCAAGCTGACGTAGTCTATCCAATCAAGAAGAAGGATGATTCCATTATTCTTGTTGATGAATATGTTCAGGACACAGTAGACCTATCTGGAGACATTATTGCACTAGATATGGATCGTCCTACAATCACTGAAGTACATGTTACATTAGTTAAACAACCAGGTATTCAACTCACAGTGGATAATGAACCAGCAACTAAACAACTGGAGAAACCCCAATCTCCACCAACCATTGAAACTACTCAAAAGGAGTCTACTGAGGAAGTTGTCACTGAGCTAACTAAAGATACAATAGAGAAGAACATAGAAAGAGCTATCATTAAGAGTGTACCCCCTGAACTGGGGAAGCAGAAACTACTTGTAGATGATGATGATGATTCTTTAAGTATCCCAGGACCCATTGACATGAACACTTTGAGTGCATTAGAAATGATGAAGATTGCTAGTGTTATGCAATCTTGAGCACACAAGAAGAGACTAAAAGAGAAAAGGATTGAAGCAGAGACAATATAGAATGTAGTAGAAATTTTGTCTGATTTACTACCGGAAACAGTTGTTGCACATCATCCTACACGCATCAAAAAACTTGGTCAGTTAGTTGCAGATGCATATGATCAAATCAAATCACTTGAAGATGCTGCTCAAATGTCTATTTTTGATTAATGAAAAAGCAGGTTTTCAAGGGGCCTCGAAACCCTTTACAAGCAAGACTTAAACAGCAAAGCCATGAGAAACAGAGAGGAACAGAACCAAAAAGAAAAAGCTAGTAGAAAACCAAAGAAAACCCACAAAAGCTCTGAAAAGCTAGTAGGCCATCTAGGAATCAGATTTTTTCCAAGGCTTTAGCCAGGGTGTTGCTAATTTCTTCCAGCTCTTTGATGTTGTCTTTGAATTTGGGTGGATCCTTAGCAGCAGTAGCCACAACTTTCTTGATACTGGCCCTGGTTCTCTTCACAGTCCCACCCATCGAGGTAGCATCACCACTTCCAATCTGGATGGTCTCCTCCTCCAGGTCAAGATCCACAACCAGTTTAGGAGTATGGTCAAAGACCTTGGCAATGTCCTCCAGGTTTTTGGTGATAGTAGAGAGGATACTTGGGATAACTCCCGTTAGATTTTTCATCGCTTCTTTTCCCTCTTCCAGTGATTTTACCTTGTTCTTCATTTCCTACTTCCAATTAATATGCTCTTTGTTTTCATCGTCCCTCTTTTTATCCGAATTTATCCCTTTCTTTTCCAGGTTTTTCAAGGTTTCATAGGTTCATCTGTTGAAATCCATTCTGGCCTTTGAGAGCTTCTTGAGATTATCCAAGATAAGCCCCTCACCAGCACTTTCCTTGTCCTTGCTATCCCTATCCTCAGTCAGGTTCTTCTCAGAGTCTTTGTTTATTTCCTTCTCAGAGTTAACTTTGGTTTCCTCATTATCCTTGGGAGCGGTTTCTTCCATCAGATGGCTATTGTCCTTACCAGGGTGATCTTTTGGAATAGGGCTATCTTGACGAGGCTCAAAATCTCCACTTTCTTCCTTGTTGCCTAGCTCCTCTTCTTTCTAGTTGTCTTCACTATTAGATTCATCCATCTCCATACCACTACTTTCCTTGACAATGTCCTTTGTTTCCAACTCAAGGGCACTTTTCCTTTTCTTGTTGGATGATGTCTTCTCCTTGCTAGTTTCTCCCTCTTCCATCTTTCTCTTACCCGGGGAAGCGAAAATCCACTTATTTTCCTATAAAGCAAGGGTTTTTCAATGCTCATAGATGAGCAACAGGAGCCCACAATGGAGAATCAGGCTGGAATGGTTAGTCCTATGTTTGTTGAGGGACCTAGAAAGGGACCCAAAAAGGTAGTAGGGCAGAGACACCTTTTTGTCGTGTCTGAAATGGTTTAAGAGCACAAAGTGGTAGGTGTGGGCCCTAGAGAAATGGCCTTCAACCATGATATACTCCATGATTGTGTTCAGGACCCAACCCCACAACTTCTTGATCTTTGCAGCTTCGTAGTAGCCCCTGGTAGCCTTGCCAATTTTAGCCCTCTCTTTCTCTTTCCACGGGAACAGGTTAACTGTATTGTTGGAGACCTTGAGGTCTCGAAAGAAGTTAAGCCTAGTGTGGGGAATTCTAGTCACAGTTGAAATAAGCCCAACGTCCAACTTAAATTTAACTCCATAAAGTTTAAAAGAGCCATTAGACCAGTTTTCAGAAATCTTGGAAATGGCTAAGTTAGCCCTACCTTTGTCATAGTCCTCAAGCTTTTCCATGAAGCTGGTAAGAGAGTCCTTCTCCAGTTTCACCCAGACTTTTCAAATGACTATTGAGAAGAGCCACAAGAAGAAATATGGAGATAAACTGGCTAAGAACATTGAAAGTGGCAAAATGGATTTACCTTATAATGGAGGTCTATTGAAGAAAGCTATTGAATCTAGAGGGAAGTATCTTGCCTATACCTCCAATGTTACTTTATTTTACTTTGATATTTCTAAGAGTCAAGGTGAAACCAAGTAGGAAATGGAAAGGTTATGCAACACATATGTCCCACTCCAGGACTCCATTCATGCCTTTAACTGGTCTATAGATAATTTGCATGACAGACTAAATAGGAATGATAATGAGAAGGCTAAGAGATTCTGATCTCTAAGAGAGCTCAAGAGTCAGCTCACCTCGCAAGTCGACATTCTTTAGAGAGCCTACTCCAATGCAGAAGCTATTCTTGCTACTCTTGAAACCTGCATGCTAGACTCAATGGAAGAATTCTATTCCCAGTTGATGTCTACCTTTGAGTACATTGTTAACATACTGGAATCGTGGGAAAATGCTTTATCCCAGATGAAGCAGAATTTCAATGATATTTTTATGAGACTAGCCAATGCATGAACCTTTTCAAAAAAATTGTAATATATGTTGAACACTTTGATACATATTTTCTATATATATATGTACATATTTTACTTTATCATTTTGGCATTGTTGTCAAAGGGGGAGTAATAATGTGGATGTGTGTTTTTTGAAAATTTTGTATTTATGCATGCATTAAGGGGGAGTATTGCATTGAAAGGGGAATATGAGTACATATGTAAATATGTTGTGTATGCACACTTAGTGGTATTGTATTACTCTAAAAAAAAATTCTAAGTGTTGCCATCAATGCCAAAGGGGGAGATTGTTGGCTTGATGATGATTGTAATGTATTCATCACTTGTTGTTATTGATGAAACACTCACATACACATATGATTACATTGACTACCGGTGTAACTTCATTGGTTTACACTATTAACCAGTATGTTTAAGGTCTATCTCTAACTGGTACTCTATGTCTATCGGTATGTGCTTAAGAGATAACTTGTGGTTACATTAAGTCGGCATCAAAATGAAGATGGAGATCAAACGGAAGATTCCAGGACAACGGTTCACATGTTTTGTTCCAATCGGTATTGACTGTTCTAACTAATATCTAATTTTAAGATGAGTTACCAGCACCATTTTCTTGATGGTCATTTTTGTGATGAGTTATGTTTACTTGTCTAGATACACTGCACCTAGGAAATTGTGTTTTGATTTCCTATGGCCGATATAAGATTTGTATGTCTATTTAAAGACATCTTAGTGAATCATTTTTGAGAGAAATGATATAGGAGAGGATTTTATGTGAATACTAATATGCATAAAGAGTGAAAGCTTTTGTTGAAGAGTGATAAGTGTTAAGGTGAAGAGTAGTGTTGAATGTAATTAGAATGATCTGATCAAGCAAGTCTTGTGCTACTCAAAACAGATCAAACCTTTCTTGTTGTTTTTTAATCATTACAATAGAATCAAATCCCCTAATCGGGTAAGCTCTAACAAGCTTCATTGTACAAATCCTCTAACAAGGTGATCCATTAGTTTGGATTCTCAAGTCCTCCAGTGATGTTACTCCTAACAAGGTAGTACTCTTAACAGGGTATAAGCTTCTAATCAAGATTAGAATCTCTAACAAGATTTAGTCCTAGCATAGCACTTTGTAAGACCTTAACCAGTCAGTTATCTATTACTATAGATAGTGAACTTGTGAGTTCCATCTCACCATGATTTTTACCTATTTGGGTTTTCCACGTATAAACACTTGTGTTATGGTGGATGTTCTACTTTATGTGGATGTTGTTATTTCATTTTGGATAGCATGTATTTTGTTTAAATGCTTGGTTAAGTTCATCTACCAGTTAGTGTTTGAAGTTATGTATTTTTTGGTGTCATTGATTCACCCCCCCCCCCTCAATGCTTTTCAAGTCCATCAGTCTTGGCATACAAGTCCAAGATCTATGCATTTACCTCATATCCTATCTTAGTTATCTAGATCTTCGTTGGTTGCACTACCTCCATCAATGTTTCATCCTTCTTCACCATAAAATAGATTTCAATTGAGTATTCATCAACTATATGCTTTGGAACTCTTTCTCTCTTCTTCATTGCCTTCTGGAATGACTTGTAATAACCCCAAAGAATGGAGTCCCTATCCTATCCCATATTCCTTATAGCATCTTTCATTTGTTTTGCTACCGATTTCGGGTAACTCATTTAGAAAGAAAAGAATTAAACAAAAACAAGGTTGCCATACCGTAAAATACCCTTTTTCTCACCCTTAATATTCCCTAGGTTTATAATCAATTCATCACACATCCATTGACATAGATCTAGCTTTTCATTCTCCTTAATCATTTTGTGAGCATAGAAAATGCATGAACTGGAAATAGAGTTCAACCAATTTGATTAGGTTACCTTGTAACTGATGATCATGCTTGCAAATTGACCTATTTTGTCTCTGATAGTGCTAATTCTCATTGACCTGTTGTTAGATATTGCACCAGTTATCTTTTCCAGCTCATTGTTAGATATCTTCTTCCTTCCAGGGGTTGGACCGATCTCGGGTAAATCAATGATCGCACAAATAGCCTCCTTGGTCATCTTGTGGGGACGGTTTAGCCATATGAATTTACCATGGACTCGGATCAGTGCATATCGGATCAATTTATCTTCAAATTATGACATCTCCAAAATGTCAGTAAAACCCTGATCCTTCAGAATTTGAAATTCACGTTTTATCGACCCATCCTGGTTTTGCTAGGTGTCAATATACATGTTCTTGATCTCAATAGAACCCAAATCCTCCAAAGTGAAGTGAATATATGCTCAAACATCCTCGACATACAAAACTCCTTCAGGAACCCTAGAAAATGCACCAACTAAATCATTGACCTTCACAATCTGAGGACATTGCTTAAAAATAGGGCGTGAATGGTCTTTGATGTCGACAACAATAGGGGTAGCCATAACTTCCAAAGAGGAAGATGATCTAGATGCCATTGCAAACAAAAGATAGCACAAAAAATTGATAAGATACCTCACAACCTTTGTCGATGAAAGCTTTTGAAAATCCTCTTGCGAATGAACTAGAATTCGTTTGAAATGTTTTGATCGCCTTGAATTGCCTTGAACACACTTTGCTTTGCTCTGAATGTTGTGTATTGAAAATGAACTAGCATTTCTCTTGTATTCTGCAAAAAAACCCTAATTCCTCATTGACATTAATGCATGTCGACATATGATACTAGATTCAAAATCCATTATCTTAGCGTCAGTGAATCTTGAGACTAACTTCTCCAAGATCTAAAACAGGCTTTCAGACCTCTACCAGGGGTAATGCAAGATTTATCATTAATTTGCCTCCCCCTAAGGCTAATGCCTTAGTTACCAGATAAGTTTCTTATCAGTGCAGGAACATTCTACTCTATTAGTGGAGTAACCGAATTGATTGTTTCTGTTGGTTGATCTTTAGATTTCCTAACCCATTTCCTCTCATTCTCCTTCTGGATATCTTCAACCTTCTATTTTCCTTTTTCATTATTTCCTACCAGATTGTTCTTGCTTTTGCAATATTTGGCAATATGTCCTATTTTGTTGCATGCATAGCAAGTGACATTGTTCTTCTGAATTGCCTTGTTGAGTCCTTGACCATTCTTCAATCTATATTGACTATGTTGGCATTATGGATGAATTGATTATGTGTTGCATTGATGATTTGTCATTGATGTCAAGAATAGCTATTATGGATGGTTATCGGCTGACAGGTTTTGGTTATTGGTAGAAGATCTAGTGTTATCGACAAAATCGATTATCTGTTGGACACTTTCAACATGTTTGGATCTATGGAATGTGATTGGTTACATGTGATACGTGCTTCTGGAGCATGTTTTGGTCAGTTGGTATTGGCTTGGTATTGGATACTATCATACACTCTTGTAAACCCTTACCGGCATTGGTTTAAGGCTTTACCAACAGAGCTTTCACTAAGGAATCATGATAGGATGCATAAGTGGTGTTGGTGCGGCTTCTAGATATATTTCAGGATGTTCTTTGAACATATTTCAACCGCTTAAATAAATTACTTTTGTGTGGTGGACCCAGAATAGGTTTGGTGCCTATCTAGGTTATGGACCGGTATCATGCTAACGTGTACTCTACACATTACTAGAATATTTTAGGAGGAATTATGGTTTTGTTATTTTTGTTTTGGTCTTAAGCCGACATGGCATATCATTGTAATATGGAATTATATAGTGATCTTATTGTAATATCTTTTAGATGGCCGACCTAATTGGTTTAGGTCTTAGGGTTGGTATAAATGAATGTAAGATCTCATTGTAGATCATGGTGTGGAAATAAAAGGTGTATCATGGTCATGAATTGAAATATCATATGTGAAGGATCAATTCCATCATAGGTGATCAAATTGGGATTAAGGAAGAGGTCAAAGGCCTCTGATATTGATCTTAACTGGGATTGTAATCAGGCATGGTAGATGCTATCTATGGCAGTTCACTTTATTGGATTGTTATCCATTTATTTTAAGGTGTTTTTAACCTCTGTAGTCAATGAGGCTCTTTTGTAATGAGTGGTATGCTCTAGGCAGTGTGCCTTCCTGCATGTGTAGGCCTCTCATTATATCACATACTTTTTGTAGATCTATCATCTGATTGTGGGTAGGCTTCCCACCGTGGCTTTTCCCTTTCTGGGTTTCCACGTACAAATCATGGTGTTATGTGGTATGGTTTATTTGCATTGATTGTTTGTTTAATTGTTGAGTTACATTGTTTACCAGTATCTGTGTCTACCGACATTTGTTTCTACTTTACCGGTATTTGAATTTTTATGTGCTCTGGTTTAAGGTTGTATTGTGGATTAAATGTTATTAACTGTTAACAACTAATTCACCCCCCCTCTCAGTTGTTCATCAGTTATCCTAACAATTAGTATCAGAGATTTGGTCCTATTTTACAGAATCTTAACCGCTTGAGGTAGATCCTATGACAACTAACACTTTAATCCACCGACAACTATTTTTCACAAGAGAAATCCCTAAGCTTGATGGAACAAATTATGGGATATAGAAAATTTGAATGGAGACTCATCTTAGATGTCTTGGCAAGGATATTTTGGAGATCACTAAGAAAGAATACACACCTTATGATCTGGCATCTAGCAATCCTGCTCCTGCAGACTTGGATAAGAATATTGAAAATGATTGCAAAGCTAGAGAAGCCCTCTTGTGTGCACTTACTGATCAGAAGATCATGGGATTGACTGATAAATCATCGACAAAGGTTATGTGGGACAAATTGAAAACTCTAAATGAAGGTGACCCTACTGTCAAAATTGCTAAACTTGATGGTTACCGGGTAAGATATGAAAACTTGAAAATGGAAGATAATGAGAGAATTGTTGTATTTATGGAAAGAGTAAATGAGATTGTTATGGGAATTCAATGTTGTGGAGGATTTCTAAGTGAAGATGAAATAGTTTCCAAACTCTTGAGAGCCCTTCCATCGACTTACAAGATGAAGGCAACTACAATTAATGAGTTAAGAACAATGGCAAACACCTCAATTAACAGAGATATTCTGATTGGGAAATTATCTGCTTTTGAGATTGAAGAATTTGGATCTTCTGGAGCTGTAAAGTTTGAACCTTCTTTTCATGCATCATCATCATCATCATCATCATCATCATCATCATCATCATCTATCGAGAAAAGTGATTGGAAAGCCCTATATGCAAAATAATTGGAAGACATGAGGAAAGAAGATGAATAACTTGAGTAACTTGAAGCCTTATTTGCTAGAAGAGTACCTAAAGGACCAACTGGAAGTAAGTATGAAGGAATAGCAACTTTTAAATATTTTGCATGTAACAAGATTGGTCATTTTGCATCTAGATGTCCTGAAAGGAATGCAAGGTTTGAGGAAAGAGTTAAGAAATCTTTTAAGCCTAACGAGAATAGATATAGATCCAAGAAAAGTAAACAATGCTACATAGAAGATGAGGAAGGAGTAACCGATGACTCTAAAGATGAACCGGTAGAAGACTCTGCTAGTGGATTCAGCAATGGAAAGGAATGGGTGTTCTATGCTTTGAAGGAAGATGAACCCGAACTGGATATCAAGAATGAAGAAAAGGCCCTGGCAGCAAAAGTTGAAGATAAGGATGAATGGGTAATTGATAATGGATGCTCACATCATATGACTGGAGATAAAGGGAAATTTATGTCCCTACAAGAATACAATGGCAGTCAAGTCAGATTTGGAGATGACAAGGAATGTAAGATCAAAGGTAGAGGTATTTTTTCTTTGGATGACAAGCTTAATACTGATAATGTATATTATGTAGAAGGTTTAAAGCATAATCTTTTGAGTGTTGGTCAATTGGTTGATAAGGGTTTCCAACTTCAATTTAAAGATAGAAAATGCAAAATCATTAACAAGATTGGTTTGGAGATTTCAACCAGTATTCAGATAGGAAGTAATATCTTCCACTTGAACACTAGTAATAAGACATGCTTAATTGCTCATATTGATGAGAGTTGGTTATGGCATAAGAGGTTACATCATTTTGATTTTGATTGTATTGTTAAGATCAGTTCAACTAAGGCAGTTAGAGAGATACCTAAGATTATGAAGCCTCATAATCCTGTAGGTAAGGAATGTCAATTCGGTAAGCTAGTTAGAAGTTCTTTTAAGAGCATACATGATAAATCTAATGATGTACTTGATTTGATTCATACTGACTTATGTGGTCTAGAAAGGACTAGAAGCTTTCAAGGTGATAGGTATTTCATGTTGATTATTGATGACTATTCTAGAATGATGTGGGTGACATTTCGAAGGGAGAAGTCTGAAGATTTTGAGAAATTCAAGATCTTTAAAGTGAAGGTTGAAACTAAAATTGGATTAAAAATCAAATGTCTAACATCAGATCAAGTAGGTGAGTTCACTTCTCATGAATTTAACATTTATTGTGAGACAAATGGAATCAGGAGACAGCTATCTGCACCTAGGACTCCTTAGCAAAATAGAGTAGTGGAAAGAAAGAACAAAACCATTTTGGATGTAGCAATATCTATGATGATGGAAGCCAAATTGTCTCATATCTATTGAAGAGAAGTTGTGAGTACAACAGTTTACACATTCAACAGAGTTCACATCAAAGGTGAAACCAATAAAACCCCTTATGAACTATGGTTTGGACATACACCTACTGTTAAATATTTCAAAATTTTTGGAAGTAAATGCTATATCAAAAGAGATGATTCAATTGGAAAGTTTAATCCTAGATGTGATGAATGGATATTTCTTGGATAATCAGTTCAGAGAAAAGCATATATATGTTATGACAAAATATTACAAAAAATTGCTGAGAGTGCTAATGTGAAAGTGGATGAGCAGTACAGAAATCATTCTATACCATATGAGAGGGAGCTGATAGTGGAAATGATCATAACTTAACTAGCAATGCCTCAACTGGTACAGGAAGGTGAGACAGTTACACCAGCACAATCAAAAAATTCAACTATGATTGATGATCAGAGTGGTGAACTTGAAGTTCAAAAGACACCAAGGTATGTAAGATTAAATCATTCTGAAGATCAAATCATTGGAGAAAAGAACAAGGGAGTTATGACTAGAAGGAAATTGGCTAATGAAAAAGTATGTCTTATTTCTCAAATTGAACCGGCAACTACTATTGAAGCTTGTAAGGATAAACATTGGTTAAAGGCTATGGAAGATGAATTAGATCAGATAGAGAAGAATGAAACTTGGACTTTAGTTCCCCGATCTAGAAATAAGAATGTTATTGGAACTAAATGGGTTTTTATGAATAAACTAAATGAGGATGGTCAAGTTGCAAGAAAAAAGGCTAGATTGGTTTGTAAAGGATATTCTCAAATGGAAGGAAATGATTATGGTGAGACATTTGCACCTATAGCTAGAATTGAAGTTGTTAGACTATTTCTTGCCTATGCAGCTTATAAGAACTATAAGGTTTATCAAATGGATGTTAAATGTGAATTTTTGAATGGTGAGCTTGAGGAAGAAGTATACATTGAGCATCCTGATGGATTTTCACTAACAGATGATAAAGATATGGTTTGCAGATTGAAGAAAGATTTATATGGTTTGAAACAAGCTCCTAGAGCTTGGTATGCAAGGTTGGATAAATATCTTTTGAAGCTTGGTTTTACTAAAGGTAGTGTTGATAGTAATTTATATTATAAGATCACTGATGAGGATATTCTGATTATTGAAGTATTTTTTATGATATTATTTTTGGAGGAAAAGATAAATTATGCAAGGAATTTGCTAACAACATTAAGAATGAATTGGAAATGTCCATGATTGGTGAGATGATTTTTTTCTTAGGTTTGAAGATTACTCAAACTAACAAAGACATTTTTTTTCGTCAAACTAAGTATCTGAGAGAATTGTTGAAAATTTTTGGTATGAATAATTCCAAACCGATAAGTACACCTATGGTGATAAGTGAGAAATTATCTATCAAGGATCCTTCTACACCAGTAAATCCGACAAGGTATAAATCTATGATTGGTGGTCTATTATATCTAACTCAGACTAGATATGATATTATGAATGTAGTAAGTATTGTTTCAATATATCAAAGTAATCCTAAAGAAAATCATGAATGTGCAGTAAAGAGAATATTTTGATATTTACAAGGAACAACAGAATATGGCCTATGGTATTCCAAAAATGATGATTTCACTTTGTGTACATATATTGACTCAGATAGGGCAGGTGATACTAATGATAGGAAGAGCACTTCTGGTGGAGCTTTCTTTCTTGGAAAGAAACTAGTTTCATGGATCAACAAAAAATAGTCATGTATTTCTTTATCTACTATAGAAGCTGAGTATGTTGCAGTAACAACTACTTGCACTCAAGTCTTGTGGATGAAGCAAATGTTGAAGGATATCAGGGCAAATTGTAGTGAATTGGTAGTTATCTACTGTGATAACTCTACAGCTATTAACATGTTTAAAAATCTGGTATTTCACTCTAAGACTAAGCATATATCAATAAAGTACAACTTTTTGAAGAACAAGGTAGAAGAAAAGGAATTCAAATTGGTTTATGTGAACACTAAAGAACAGATGCAGACATATTCACTAAATCATTGTCTAAGGAATCATTTGAGCATTTAAGAGACAGGTTAGGGGTTTCTACGCCTCCGGCAGAGACTTGATTGATGCAATTTTTTCATCGGTCTGGCATGCATTATCATAAATATTATTCATTTTGGTACTAATGAGTGGTGCTATTACTCAGGGGGAGTAGTCAGCTTTGAGTTTTACATTATTGCTTTGATATTTTTGTCAGATTTCTAGCATTAATGTAAAAGGGGGAGAGATATTAATGTGAAAATAAGAAAAAAGGAGTTGTATACATTAGGGGGAGAGAGAGATTTATTCAAAACTTTACAGAGATATCATTCACACAGATTGTTGGTTGTCCTCCATAGGGGGAGACTTGTTTGGCACTTCTTGGTACTTAGATATTTTTCACATCTAGTGTTGCCATCAATACCAAAGGGGGAGATTGTTGGAATAATGGATGAATTGATTATGTCTTGCATTGATGTTTTGTCATTGATGTCAACACTAGCTATTATGGATGGTTACAGACAGTCAGGTTTTGGTTACCAGTAGAAGATCTAGTGTTACTGGTAGAAGATATTATTTTTTGGACACTTCCAGCATGTTTGGATCTATGAAA
This sequence comes from Cryptomeria japonica, assembly GCF_030272615.1. Taxonomy (NCBI): domain Eukaryota; kingdom Viridiplantae; phylum Streptophyta; class Pinopsida; order Cupressales; family Cupressaceae; genus Cryptomeria; species Cryptomeria japonica. Next base: position 486,484,066 of record NC_081405.1, on the reverse strand, counting down.
TGTGATTGGTTACAAGTGATACGTGCTTCTGGAGCATGTTTTGGTCAGTTGGTATTGGCTTGGTATTGGATACTATCATACACTCTTGTAAACCCTTATCGGCATTGGTTTAAGGCTTTACCAATGAAGCTTTCACTGAGGAGTCATGACAGGATGCATAAATGGTGTTGGTGCGGCTTCTAGATAGATTTTAGGATGTTGAAGATGTTCTTTGATCATGCTTCAACTGCTTAAAGACATTTCTTTGGCGTGGTGGACCCAGAACAGGTCTGGTGCCTATCTAGGTTATGTACTGGTATCATGCTAATGTGTACTCTACACGTTACCGAGATGTTTCAGGAGGAATTATGGATTTGTTATTATTTTTTTGGTCTTTATCCAACATGGCATATCATTATAATATGAAATTATATAATGATCTTATTGTAATATCTTTTAGGTGGACGACCTAATTGGTTTAGGTCTTAGGGTTGGTATAAATGAATGTAAGATATCATTGTAGATCGTGGTGTGTAAATAAAAGGTGTATCATGGTCATGAATTGTAATATCATATGTGAAGGATCAAGTCGATCATAGGTGATCGAATTGGGATTAAGGAAGAGGTCAAAGGCCTCTGGTATTGAGCTTAACCAGGATTGTAATCAAGCATGGTAGATGCTATCTCTGGCAGTTCACTTTATTGGATTGTTGTCCATTTATTTTGAGGTGGTTTTAACCTCTGTAGTCAATGAGACTCTTTTGTAATGAGCAGTACGCTCTAGGCAGTGTTCCTTCCTACATATACAGGCCTCTCATTGTATCACATACTTTCTGTAGAAGTATCATTTGTCTGTGGGTAGGCTTCCCATCGTGGTTATTCCCTTTTCAGGTTTTCTACGTAAAAATCATGGTGTTATGTGGTATGGTTGATTTGCATTGATCATCTATTTAATTGTTGAGTTACATTGTTTACCAATATCTATGTCTACAACATTTGTTTTTGCTTTACCATTATTTGAATGTTTATGTGCTTCGGTTTAAGGTTGTATTGTGGATTAAATGTTATTAACTGTTAATAACTGATTCACCCTCCCCCCTCTTAGTTGTTCACCGGTTATCCTAACAGATTAGCCATATGTCCAAACTTTCCACATTCATGACATCTCACATTAATTCTATAATCTTATATCCTATGACCATACTTATTACACTTTGAACACTGACCCAAGAACAACATTATTATTTTGATTTTCTCTATTTCTACATTGACTTTCTCTATGACCAAACTTATTACAAACAAAGCATCTACCATTAAAATTATGGGCATTTGGTTGCCTTGCCGGTAATTTTTGATTCTGGTTGTGTGGTGGATTCTCCTGATTTGCAGTATTGGAGCTTTCTCTATGCTCAAATCCAAGACCTCTAGTGTCTCTTTGATCCTTCAATAATTCATCAAGCCTTACAGAACTGACCCTGAACTTTTCTTTGTATTCATTTGGAGCATCCAGATCACTTCTTAGGATTAACATCATCCTTTCTAACTCTTTCTCATTGTTCTATGATTGCACCAACTCAGTTTTCAACACATCATTCTCATGCACCAACTAATGCATTCCTCAGATTTGTCTTTTGGAGATCTGCCAAGATTTTCTTTATTCTTCTTTCGATCTTCAATCTCCTTGGACATCCTCATAGTCATGACTTGTATTTCATTCTTCATGATACTATTCTCCTTACTCAGTTTTTGACATTGTTCCTTAAGGGCATCCTTCTCTTCATCATCTGGATTTTATCAGAGTTCCTTCCTTTTAGCCTGAACAAATGGCAACCTCTCCTACAAGGTAAGAATGAATTCCTTTGCAGAGTTCAATTCATCTTGCAACTTCAAGTTCTTCATCCTTTTAGCATCATAGTCCTCAAGTGCTACTTCAAGTTGTTTTTATAGACTCATCTCCATGGATTCTAGATTCAAGATCTTCCTCAAGCTGTTAGACATACTCCAAGGCACTAGGATCTAATACCAATTGTTGGAATTCAAGAACACTGAGAGGGGGGATTGAATCAGTCCAATGCCAGTATAATCAATTTTAACATTATTAACAATGCAATTCATTAATCGATAAACATAAAGGAATATAACAGCAAATAGAAATGAAGCAACCATAAGAGCATACACCATAACACATATATTTATATGTGGAAAACCATAAGGAGGAAAAACCACGGTGGGATTGGTGACCCACAATATCTCTCCACTAGCCAAATGAATAAATATTACAATAGGGGCCTACACATGTAGGAAGGAAAACATCTTAGAGCACACTTCTCATCACAAAATGAGCCTCACTGACTACATACACCACATATGGATTTACAAACAAAATTCTAAACTCTGAGAGTGCATCTGCTATGCTGGATGAGTTCCAGTTAAAGCATAGTCTGAAATGGTTTACACTGTGTCATTCCTTACTGGTATCTTGGTTCGCTTCCCAAACCTCTAAACCAATATCCAAGACTGACTATAGAATATTACATTCACATTTTGTCGATCAAGATTGCTTGCACAATATCACATCAATATATCCCATTATATTCTCTTGCATTATCAAAATAACTTAACCAGACTAGCTTAAATACCCTTCCCAAACACAAACATAAATGCCTTATGTCATCTTACAATGATATTGCAATTTATTTACATGTCATCCTAAGAAAAAATAAATTCATTAAACTTCAATACCGAAGCCTTTGATCGTTGCTGTGTAGACTTGTCAGATCAATCTCCCATGTCAGCCTCATATACTGGTTCCTAGTTTGTCAGTTTTCCTTATCCGCCAGTGTTGGTTGACTTGAATGTCATTTGCCAAACAATGTATACCGGTGAGTACCAGTTAAGTGGCCAACCCAAAATGATGTGTTTCCAGCAATGACAACACAACTAAAACTAGATGAGTGTCAATTGCCAACACCATCATATCAAAATCGGAGAAGGAGATGAGTGGAAGACTGCATTTAAAATGAATGAATCATTGTATGAATGGTTGGTGATGTCTTTTGGATTGACTAACACACTGAGAACTTTTATGAGGCTAATGAATGAAGTATTGAACAAATCATTGGGTAAGTTTGTTATTGTTTACTTGGATGACATTCTAATTTTCAATAAGACTATAGAAGAGCATTTATGGCACATTAGACAAGTATTTCATAGGTTGAGAGAAGAGAAGTTTCCAATAAATATTTGAAAGTGTAGTTTCATGAAGACACAATTGGTATACTTGGGATTTGTCATTTGTGTAGAAGGATTCAAATGGATTCGAAAAAGGTTAGATCTAAATTGTTGAATGACCTACACTAGTTAATTTTGGAGAGGTAAGATATTTTCATGGATTGGCTAGTTTCTATAGAAAGTTCATTAATAATTTTAGTAGCATTTGTATACCTATGATTGAGACAATGAGGGGAGATAGGAAAGACTTCAAGTGGAAATTTGGAACACAAAGAAGTTTTGAACTATTGAAGCAAAAATTTATTGAACAAATGGTGTTAGCTTTGCCTAATTTTAACAAAGTATTTCAAGTTGACTATGATACTACTCAAAATGCAATAGGAGCAGTATTGAGTCAAGAAGGAAGATGAATAAATATTTCAGTGAGAAGTTAAATGATGCTAGGAAGATATATTTAGTCTATGATCAAGAATTCTATACCATATTTTAATCCTTGAAGAAGTGGAGACATTACTTGCTTCCTAAAAAATTTGTGTTGTATACCGATCACCAAGCTTTGTAGTATTTAAATAGTAAAAACAAGTTGAATCAGAGACATATGAGATGGATTGAGTTCTTGTAAAGTTAAACATTTGTGCTGAAGCATAGGAGTGTTAAGTATAATAAGGTTGTAGATGCATTGAGCTAAAGGAGGAATCTTATAACAGTAATGTGAGTGGAAGTTGGATTTTGAAGAACTTAAGCACTTGTATAATGGAGACCTTGATTTTGCAGAAGCGTGGTAGATATGTAAGAATTCATTAATTATAGATAGAGTTTAGTGGTTGGATTATTTCATTCAGGAAGACATGTTGTTCAAGGTAAATTAGTTATGCATTCCAAAGAGTTCAATGAGAGAGAATCTAATCAAAGAGAAGCATAATGGAGGATTAGCAGGACATTTTGGTGTTGACAAGACAATTGCTTTGATAAGTGAATGCTATTTTTGGCCACATATGTTTAAGGATATCCAAAAGTATGCTTAGAGTTGCAGACATGTTATCAAGTTGCAAAGGGAAGCAATCAAAATATTATATTATACAAATCTATAAAATACAAGAGAGACATTGGGACGATATCAACATGGTTTTCATATTGGGATTACCAAGAACACAAAGAGGACATGACTTGATATTGGTAGTGGTGGAAATTTATCCTTAAATTAGACATTTCATTAATTGCAAAAACACCAATGATGCAATAAACATTGCAAACCTATTTTTCAAGGAGATTGTGAGATTGCATGTGTATACACCTAAAAATGGTCTGAAGATAATTAATTAAATAAGAAATTATTTAATTAATCTCTCCTCCCCAATTTAATTAAATTCACTAAGCAATTTGATTAAATTTCCCCTTTTCATCTACTTATTAATAAATCTAACGATTTATTTAATAGGTTCATTTTATCCTCCTTAATTAATTTCCCTCCATCAAAAATCATTTCTTCTAATCCCCTAATTAATTAAAACAAATCAATTATGAGTTATTGAGATTAATTATCCTTTTCATATTATTTGAATTTTTAAATTCAAATTCTCCTAACTTCTACCACTCCTAAACCTAACCATTCCTAAACCTAACCCATTCTACCTACCACCATGTCCCCTTTAATCCAACATCTTCTAGAACCTTTGTGACACTTGTCACTAAGTGTTCCCTTTCATCTAACCTCTTCTAGAAGCCTCTTGACACTTGTCACCATAGACATGATAGAGGTTCCCTTTAATCTAGCCCCCTTTACCATCCTCCTCCAATTTAACCATTGATATCTTCAGATCAATCTGGACCGTTGATTCTTGCCACATCACCCCTAGCCTTGGGAAATCCTATAAATAGACCTCATTTTGGAGCTCAAAGGGTCCTAATTTCATGTGCTAATTTCATGTCCCAATTTCATATCCCAATTTCATATCATTCTTGCATATCATTTGATCCCATCTAATTCTCATATTATGCAATGTTACTATAGGAATCTAGCTTATAGTTTATCAGTTTTAGCAACGTTATCATGCTCAATTTTATCTTAAATCTTTAATCATGCTAAATCAATCATTCATGTAGATTAATCATGCTATTCTTGCTAGATCATGAATTTTCATCAGTCAAATCCTCTATCTAAGTGTAGTCAATTCACTGGAATTTGCATACTAAGATCTGAGAGCATTTTTCATACTCGCATTTACTAGGAGGCAATAAGTTGATTAGCTATGGTTTTTTCTTTCTTTGATTTAAATATTCTAACCATGCTTGTAATGATTTATTGAGTGCATTGTGTTTGTAGATACAGGTACACTTCACAGAGCATGACATTTTGGTGCCCACTGTGGAGCCGAAATCATCACTTTTGGCCTCTTAATCCTCAGCAAACTACATCTTTGCCTGGCTTTGTTCCAGAAATTCATACGAGTTGCTTTTCCAGCTCGTACGAGCTTCCTTTTAGCCTAGGACAACACTTCATCCTGACTCATACGAGTCCATTTTCCTTGTCGTATCAAGTATTAATTCATGTTGTACGAGTTAATTTCCTAATAAATCCTATGTCGTACTAGAGCTAATTATGTTTCATACGAATTTCTGCTTGTTAAATCCTATGTCGTACGAGTCTGATTTTATTCCTATGCAAAATCTAAATTTGTGTCGTAATAACTGGAAATGTGTGTCATACAACTCTCTGCCTCTATGTTTTTCCACAAACTGCAAGTTAAAATTTTCAAGTTTGTCTATACATTGGTAATTTGCATTTTTGAAGGTCTTAGAGGCATTTTTAGCCCTTGAAAGTGTTGATAAAGACTAGCTAGGCATGCTCTCTCAAAATCTCATCTACAACTCTTGGAGACCTTTCCAACTAGTTAAATGACTTGTAATTTTGAGTTCTGAGCAGAAAGTTATGCCTATTTGAAGTTAGGATAAAATTTCATATAGTTTTTTTTGAAAATTTTGTAGTTCGGATCACTAATGCTAATCTTGTTCTGTCTATGAGATTTTTGGCAGCCTAACTCTTTTCTGTAGGACGATTGATGAAGATACGCTTGTCAAAGACATAATTCAAAACACAATCATGACTACTAATGGATCTATTATGCAGGTTGCCTAAGGATTCAACAAAAACTTTGTGTATTCTTTAAGATTTTTAGGCACATTTCAATTTGGGCTTAAAGAAATGAACTATCATGTCTTATGTTCTTGTGATGATAGGATAGTATGCTCTCACCTTTCTTAGGTGATCAAAAAGATAGACTCATCTTTTTGCTTTCATTAGTGCATCTCTTTAGCAGGTCTGCCCTCCCAAGGAGTTATTAACTCTTAGCCCTTAAGGCCGGTGAGAGGGGAACGACCTAAGTGGGAACGGCTAACGCCAAGTAATCCAACCCACTATAAAATAAATGTGTTTTTGATGAAAATCAAAGCAACGGCAGTGCTCGGTAATAGCTCTCCTTCATACCTTTGGGTATATCAAACCTTGGTTTTTCAAGGCTGGGAGACCTCTTAATTGAGTTTATACCCCGACACGTTGAACAGATCCCTTACTAGTACCAGTTAAAATAGAAGCTACCAGATTCACCTCCGAAAGGGTGATAATGTTTGTGCAAGAGAGATAGTAACTCTCCCAAGACACTTTCCATATCGTGCCCCTATTAGTGTTTGGAGTCGGATAATATGACATTGAGAATCCATTGTGTGAGACTCAGCGGTTGTATTTTGATTAGCTATTGGGTGTGTACCTAAGTTAGCAAGCAAAGGTTTTCATTCTTAGCCAACTTCCTTAGGGTTTATCTTGATTGGAGTCATTTATCACATCATGTGTTTGCTATGTATTCATCCCTAAATGAGAAAATCAGACAACTAAAAATTGGAAAACATCAACAAAACATCATCAGAATTCAAAGATCAAAATCAGCAAAACAAACACTTTTTACCATTCTCTGCAACCTATCGTAAGAGCTTTAATTTGTTGTAGCACAAGTCATAATCTCTGCCAGACAAGTTAACTTGCATAAAATCATTTATCGTACTATCTGCTATCTTGTGTCGTATGAGTCATTTGTTTTGTCGTATGGTCTATAATCCCAAGTCGTACGAGTTGTTATTGTTTATATGAAAAACTATGTTCTGTCGTATGGCTCTATATCTTGTGTCATCCTAAGCTGAATCTTATGTCATAAGAAACTCTGCATCTATCAGTCCAGAGCTGTGTCCTGCATGCCTATTTCAGATTTATCATTTATGTCTGATCAATTTGCAGTAAGCATAAACACCCGTTATCTGTCAATCCATGCTTAGATTGTCTACTTGGTTCACTTGGTCAAGTTATCACCCATCAAAATCAGACTTTAGAAAATATACACCTTAATATTTTCAAGTACTTACCCCCAACAAGTTCAAAATCTAAACATCTCAAAGTGCATTATCACCCTCTTTGATAAACTGATCACTCAAACATAGTTTCTCATCAAGATCAATCATCCTTTATCATGAAATTGAAACATTTGGTCAGGATAATTTTGTCCCACATCATAGGATATATCGTTTCTACTGGACCTGGTTCTTATCAATCACCATCATTGCACTCCCAAACCAAAGATCGAAAAACTTGCAAACTTTTAAACACTTGAATTCTCTTTTAGTGTTATATCACTCTATTGCCTTGAAATTGACTGTTGATCACTTATCAAAACAACTTTTGGACAATCGAACCCCTACAATGGAAATAGAAACATTTGCAATAGGTGAAAATCATATCAACATGACATACCAAAGCAAAACACAAGAAGAAAACATAACAAGCCAACATATCAGAGAAATCAAACATGTTCAAAATCAAAATCCAACTATGTTAAAACCTCACAAGGATTTAAATACATCTCAAAAGAAAGGTGGCTCTTTTATGCACCTCTTAAAGAGATCCCTAAAGGATTTGGCTAAAGAAGATCAAAATCGTACACCTATATCTAACAATGATCCATCCATCCATAAGCAAATTGACTCTCCAAAGGCATCTATTTATACACCTCCTAAAAGCTTGCAAGAACCTTTCATAGAATCCTTGCCAAATAATGCATCCCAAGCTAAAGTTCCCCAAGTGATATCCATAATGACCATCAAGCCTATTTCAGATTATCTTATTCAAAGCTCATCTCCTTCATATCCAAGCATTGATTCCTTGCAGCATCCCCATAGCGCTTCCTTGCAAATTGAAGTCCTCATTCATAGAATGCTTCTTAAACGTGTCCTGATAGATGGGGGAGATAGATTGAACATTTTCTCTTTGAGTCTTATCCATGCTCTAGGATATTCAGAAGATGCAGTTGATCCCCAAAAAAGGATAAAAATCAAAGCATCTGGTGAAGAAGAACATTGCTGCAAAGGAATTGTGATATTACCTATCAGAGTGGGACCCTTGCAAAAAGATACAGCATGCCAAGTTTTAGACTTGGACCTACCATACAATATACTCTTGGGAGGACCATGGATACAGGATATGCAAGCTATACCATCAACATGTCATCAGTGCTTAAAATTTCCATACAGTGGGAAGGAAATCACAATATCAGCAGACTCAAATCCATTGCAGTGTTGTAATAATCTAAAATCATCTCAAGAGATCATTATTCCACATAACAGAGAGGCAACATCTTCAAGCAAGGAATAATCATTTGAATCAATTTTATCAAACATGGAAAAACAATTACAGCTAAGAGATCAAGGGACCAGAGAATATTTTCTATCATGGACAAACAAACAAGAGCAACTTCAAATTTAGAGGGACGAAGAAGAAGATTTAGTAGTCGATGTAATTCACACGTATACATAACATATGTTAGGAACTAGCCTACTTGAATCAGAATCACATTCAACTGACATGGACTTAACCAAGGATGATTAGGATTTTCTTATACGAGGTCATTCTGACGAGAGTACTATTCTAGACATGGAAATGCATACTAACATCTCTATCATGACCCCTAATATCTTTGAAACTATTCAACCTGAAGATCCTTTATCCTTAAGCTATCCTAAACCTATGGACTGGGAAAATGAAGGACATACTGAAATTGATACCTTACCTAATGACCATTCCATATCCTTATATCTTGATGAAATCAAACCCACAACAACTTTCACCAGGGATTCCACTAACATATCTTCAAGTCAAATGGATGTCAAATCTCCTAGTCACAAAATTGAAAAGTAAGAAAACAATATCAGGTCTAATACTGAAAACCATTTATTGGCAACATTAAATCAGGAAAAAGTAAAAACAGAGGGCACATCTAATGGTGAAAACCTCCTTGAGGCACCGAAAGATGGGAGATTTGACACCTTACTAGAATGTTATCAAGAGAAGTTATCTATCATAATAGCACCAGCAAAGGCAACTATCATTGGCACAATCGATCTACATCCAACAATCTCTTTATCAAAACTAGCAAGACAAAAATACTTGAAACCATTCAAAAGATGGCAAGTAAACTTGTTCCTATATAGACGTTCCAGGGTTTGATCCATATCTTACAATACATCACTTGAATATCAGTCCAGGAGTAGACATCAATAATGAAACACATCATGGATCAGGAGCAGATAATGAAGCATTGGTAATAGGTATCAAAATGGTTGTAGAATGGAACATAAAACAACTTCAAGTCTTTGGAGACTCTCATCTTGTCATTAATCAAATCAATGATGACTATCAAACAAAGGATGATAAACTAATGCCTTACAAAAAGATAGTGAATGATATCAAGAAGTACTTTGTAGAAATAACTTTTGAACAGATCCCTAGAAATGACAACAAAGCAGCAGATGCCATGGCTACACTTGCTTCTCTATTGCAGACACAAGAAAATCAATAGTGTTATGAATTCCTGGTTGAAGAGTTGTTTCATCCCGCCTTTAATTGTCCTGATTCCCAAACCATATGTCAACTTATTGGACACGATTCCTCCCACTATGGCCAAACTTACACATACCTGAAAGATAATATCTTACCTCCTAACTAATCAAAGAACCAAAAGAGAAACTTTATTAGCCAATCCTCCCATTTTACTCTCATCATGGATACCTTGTTTAAATAAGGTCTAGACGGTACTCTCTTATGATGTCTTGAACAAGAAGAATCTAAGAAGGCTTTACATGAAGTTCATAATGGCATTTGTGGCACTCATTCAAGTGGTCTTACCCTTTCAAAAAAACTCATATGCTTGGGCTATTATTGGCCGACTATGGAATGAGATTCTTTTAAGATAGCAAGAACATGCAAACAATGTCAAATCCATGGGAACTTGATTCAAGCACCAACACAAGAACTTCACGCTTTAGCAACATATTGGCCTTTCTGCCAATGGGGACTTGATCTCGTTAGAAAGATAAATCCTTCCTCATCTAATGGACACAAATTCATCCTTGTAGCTACTGAATATTTCACAAAATGGATTGAAGTTGTACCTCTCATCAACATCACAAGAAAACAAATTGTTGTATTTATCTTGAACTATATCATCTGTCGCTATGGAATACCAATGACCATTATCACTGATAATGGGCGACCATTCAAAAATTAAGATGTACAAGAGCTATGCGAGAAGTTCAAAATCCAGGACAGATTCTCCACACCATATTACCCATAGGAAAATTGGTAGGCAGAAGCATCTAATAAAACTATTCTAAAAATTCTCAAAAAGACAGTGAACGATGTTGGGAAAGATTGGCATATCCAACTAAACCTTGCTCTATGGGCCTACCATACCAGTATCCACACACCGACAGGTGCCACACCTTTCTCTCTTGTATATGGATCAGAAGCCATATTGCCAATCGAAGTAGAGATACCTTCTCTACATGTATCACTAAAAGGTCTCATCCCAGATGAAGAACAAAGAGTATCTAGACTACAAGAGTTAGAACTGATCCATGAATGCAGACACGATGCCTTTGATTTGTTGGTATTTTGGTATGGTTTTGTCATTGATGTCAACGCCTACTTTGGAGATCCAGCAACATTCACCAGCAAGCAAGTAAACTATGCAACAGGTACTGGTATATGGTTCACCGGCAGGATATATTGTTCACTGGTACTTGGAATGATATGGAAGACACTTGGTAATGTCAAAGACATCATGTGGACACTTTATTTTGAAGAAATAATCATTGGTATATTCATATTTGCATATTTGCTTTTACCAGCAAATAGGTCCAGGTTATCTAGGGTTACACCGATAGGTTTATCTTTTCCAGATCAACATGGCACGCTATGGAGATGATTTATTATTGTTGTAAATGCATTAAGCCAACATGTTCAATTGATTATTGCATCGGATATTATATTGTTTGTAAAAAAAATTTATTGTAACATCTTGTAGAGCCGACCTACTAAAATTGGTCTTAGGGTATGGTATAAATGTAAGATCTTATTTGTAAGATCAAGTGTGGAATGTGAAAAGAATCAAGTGAAGGTATATGCAAGATCAAGTAGGGATATACACAAAGACATCATTTGAAGGTGAAGTTAGGTTTTTGTAGAAGCATATCAGCATTACATTGATACTAAATCCAGCATATGAAGATGCTATTTTGAGCAGTACATTCTTATTGGATTTAACCATCCAACTGTAGTCAGTGTGACTCCCATTTTGTGATTGAGCAGTGAGCTCTAGGTTGTTGGCCTTTCTGCATGTGTAGACCCCATTTATGTACACATACTATCTGCAGTAGTATCATTTGATTGTGGGTAAGGTTTCCCACCGTGGTTTTTCCCCTTACAAGGTTTCCACGTACAAATATTGGTGTCATGTGTTGTGGATGACTTTATGTTTATGTTTCATGCATTAATCCTTACCTGTATAGCAGTTTACTATTAACACTATCTACTGGCATACTTAACTAGTTTACAGGTATAGCAATTTACTGTTAACACTGTCTACCGGCATACTTAACTGGTTTACCGGTATTAAGCATTAAGTTGGTTAATAAGTTTTTGGTTCAAATTTATTTGACAACTGATTCACCCCCCCCCCCCTCTCAGTTGTCTTCGGGACCTAACAATTGGTATCAGAGCCTAGTCCTCTTTTGCAGATGTTTAACAACTTGAGGAGATCCAATATCTACTAATTATTTTAGGAACGACAGTCCTAAACTTGATGGAAACACATCTGAATTGCATTGGTAAAGACATCTGGGAGGTTACTAAGAAAGGTTATACTACTGCTGTAGCTGGTCAGACTGCTCCAACTACCTTAGCTAAAGATGAAGAAAATGATCGCAAAGTAAGAGAAGCACTTTTAAGAGCATTATCAGATCAACAAATCATGGGATTATTAGATAGGTCTACTACTAAAGCTATTTGGGATCATTTGGAAACATTGAATGAAGGAGATTCCACAATCAAGATTGCAAAACTTGAAAGCTTCCGAGTCAGGTATGAACATCTGAAAATGGAAGAAGATGAAAGGATTTCTACTTTTATGGAAAGAGTAAATGAAATTGTTTTGGGTATTAAATGTTGTGGAGGAACTCTGAGTGAGGATGAAATTGTTTCAAAAATCTTAAGAGGTTTGCCACCAGCATATAAAATGAAGGTTACTACTATAAATGAATTGAGAACAATGCCTAATACATCAGTAACTAGGGATACATTGATTGGAAAACTTTCAGCCTTTGAAATTGAGGAATTTGGTCCTGTTGCTATAAAGACTGATTTGGCCTTTAAAGCATCAACATCATCTGCTCCATCATTTGACAAAGCTGACTGGAGAGCCTTTTATGCAAGAGAACTTGAAGAAACCAGAAAGGAGAATGAAGAGCTTGAAGAACTTGAAGCACTATTTGCAAGGAAAATGCCAAAAGGTCTAATTGGAAGTAAGTATGAAGGTAAAGAACCCTTTAAATGTTTTAACTACAATAAGATTGGTCATATGGCTTCAAGATGCCCTGATAGACATGCTAGACTAAGAGAAGAAGCTAGAACATACAAGCCTAATCCTGAATATCAAAGATACAGATTTAAAAAGAACAAAGACAAATCTTGTTACATTGTTGATGAAGGTGTGACTGATGATTCTCATGAGGATCTAGCAGACAATGGATGGGTTTTTGTTGCTCTAACAGAAGATCAACCAGCACCTATTGCTCAACCAGTAGAACAAGCCCTAGCAGCTAAAGTTGAAGCAAAGGATGAATGGATTATTGACTCAGGATGCTCACATCATATGACTGGAGACAAAGATAAATTCTTGAACTTTCAAGAATTCAATGGAGGTTTAGTAAGATTTGGAGATGACAAAGCCTGTTCAATCAAAGGTAAGGGTTCAATATCTCTTGATGGTAAACATAACACTGATAATGTCTACTATGTTGAAGGATTAAAGCATAATCTTTTAAGTGTTGGTCAATTAGTTGACAAGGGATTTCAGTTACAATTTAAAAATGGAAAATGCAAAATCATGAATAGAACTGGTTTGGAAATTGCAACCGGTAATCAGACTAGAGGCAATATCTTTCATTTGAATAACAGTGAAAAGGCATGCTTAATTGCACACATAGATGAAAGTTGGTTATGGCATAAGAGACTATGTCATGTAAACTTTGATTGCATGGTAAAAATCAGTACTTCTAAGGTAGTTAGAGATCTACCTAAAATTGTGAAACCTCATAATACAATTTGTAAGGAATGTCAATTTGGAAAACAAGTCAGAGCTAGTTTCAAAAGTATTCTAGAAAAATCCAATAATGCTCTTGACTTAATTCACACTGATTTATGTGGTCCAACTAGAACTAGAAGCTTACAAGGTGATAGATATTTTATGCTAATTATTGATGATTATTCTAGAATGTGTTGGGTTACTTTTCTCAAAGAGAAGTCAGAACCACTTGGAAAGTTCAAACTATTCAAGGCAATGGTTGAAAATGAAACCGGTAAGAAAATCAAATGTTTAAGATCATATCAAGGAGGAGAATTCACATCTAAGGACTTTAATACATTCTGTGAAGTGAATGGAATCAAAAGATAGTTATCAGCACCTCGGACACCACAACAGGATGGAGTTGTTGAAAGGAAAAATAGAACTATCTTGGATGCAGCTAGAAGTATGTTATCAGAAGCAAATCTACCACATGTGTATTGGAGAGAGACAGTTAGCACTGCTATCTATACATTCAACAAAGTTCACATCAAAGGTGAAACTGGTAAGACCCCTCATGAACTATGGTTTGGTAATACTCCTACTCTTAAGTATTTCACAATTTTTGGAAGTAAATGTTATATTAGAAGAGATGAGTATATTGGCAAATTTGATCCTAGAAGTGATGAAGGAATATTTCTTGGTTATTCATCTAAGAGCAAGGCATATAGATGTTTTAATAAAAGATTGCAGAAAATTGTTGAGTGTACAAATATAAAGATTGATGAACAATTAAGAGGAACTTCAAGGTATATAGACTCTGAACTGGCAACAAAAATTGTGACAAATGAACCTATACTAAATCCACCGGTACAAAATGAAGATCCAGTTACCCCGGTATCATCAGAAGATTCCAGAATAATTGAAGAACAACAGCAAACTAAGACACCCCGGTATGTAAGATTGAATCATTCTCAAGATCAGATAATTGGAAACAAATTTAAAGGAGTTATGACAAGAGGAAGATTGGCAAATGAAGAGGTATGTCTTATTTCTGAAATTGAACCATCATCTATCAATGAGGCATGTGAAGATAAATTTTGGATTAAAGCTATGGAAGAAGAATTGGGACAAATTGAGAAAAATAATACTTGGACATTAGTTCCCCGACCTAAAGATAAAAATGTAATTGGAACTAAATGGGTATTTAGAAACAAACTTAATGAAGATGGTAAGGTTGTCAGAAACAAAGCAAGACTACTGTGTAAGGGATATTCTCAGAAAGAAGGAGTTGATTACAATGAAACCTTTGCACCAGTAGCCAGAATTGAGGCAGTTAGATTATTCTTGGCTTTTGCAGCTCACAAGGATTACAAAGTTTATCAAATGGATATTAAATGTGCATTTTTGAATGGAGATCTTGAAGAAGAAGTCTATATTGAACAACCTGATGGATTTTCTTTAACAGATGGCAATGATATGGTTTTCAGGTTAAGAAAAGCTCTGTACGGATTGAAACAAGCCCTAAGAGCTTGGTATACAAGTTTGGATAAGTATCTTTTGAAGATTGGTTTTACTAAAGGAAATGCAAATAGCAATTTATACTACAAAGTAACTAATGATGACATCTTGATTATTGAAGTATTTGTTGATGATATAATCTTTGGAGGAGAAGATGGATTATGTAAGGAATTTTCTCTTAAAATGCAGCAAGAATTTAAAATGTCTATGATTGGAGAAATAAAATTCTTTTTAGGTTTGCAAATTTCTCAGACTGATAAAGTTATATTTTTGAGTCAATCCAAGTACTTGAAAGAATTACTAAAGAAATTTGGGATGGAGAACTCTAAACCGGTAAGCACACCCATGACTACAAATGACAAATTATCTCAAAGGGATGTATCTACACCTGTTAATCCAACTAGATACAAATCTATGATAAGAGGTTTATTGTATCTGACACAAACCAAGCCTGATATTATGAATGCAGTATGTATTGTTTCTAGATTTCAGAGTAATCCTAGGGAAAATCATGAATCAGCAGTGAAAAGGATTTTCTGGTACTTAAAAGGCACAGCAAATCTTGGATTATGTTATCCTAAAGATGAAAATTTTGATCTATGTGCATACACAAATGCAAATTGGTCAGGAGATATAGATGATAGAAAGAGCACCACTGGAGGAGCATTCTTTCTTGGAAAGAGATTAGTTTCTTGGTTGAGTAAGAAGCAGAGTTGTACATCTTTATCAACAGCAGAATCAAAATATGTTGCAACAGCAACTAACTATACACAGATATTATGGCTTAAGAAAATGTTGAAAGACATAAAGGTAAAATGCAAGGAACCTATTACTATATACTATGATAATACTGCAACAATTGATATATCTAAGAATCCAGTATTACACTCTAAAACAAAACATGTTTCTATTAAACTAAATTTTCTAAGGGAAAAAGTCGAAGAAAAGGAGATAAAACTAGTTTATGTGAATGCTAAATAATAGCTTGTAGATATTTTCACAAAACCTTTGCCTAAGGAGACTTTTGAGTATCTTAGAGATCAGCTTGGAGTCATACCTCCATTGGTAGAGACCTAGATAGTTGATGATTGTCATCAACCAGCAGAATTAAAAGACAAATCTTTTATTCTGGTATTTGATGAGGAAGCTACTTCTCAGGGGGAGTAGTTGGTATATTGAATTGGTTGGTATTTTGTATGAACTTGACCTTTTGTGACTTTGGAATTTGATGAAAAAGGGGGAGAGATATCTATGGAAAAACACATTATTATTTTTATTTTTTTTGGAGAGATTTTAGGGGATTGGTATTGTTAATCCCAGGGGGAGAAATAGAGATTGTTGGTTTTTGTATTTGGCATTTATGTTTTGGCACTTTGATGGCTTTTCCATCTTATGTTGCCATCAATGCCAAAGGGGGAGATTGTTGGTATTTTGGTATGGTTTTGTCATTGATGTCAACACCTACTAATACACCTACTTTGGAGATCCAGCAACATTCACCACCAAGCAAGTAAACTGTGCAACAGTTACTGGTATATGGTTCACCGGCAGGATATATTTTTCATCGGTACCTAGAATGATATGGAAGACACTTGGTAATGTCAAAGACATCATGTGGACAAATTATTTTGAAGAAATAATCATTGGTATATTCATATTTTCGTATTTGCTTTTACCAGCAAATAGGTCCAGGTTATCTAGGGTTACACCGATAGGTTTATCTTTTCCAGATCAGCATGGCATGCTATGGAGATGATTTATTATTGTTGTAAATGCATTAAGATGACATGTTCAATCGATTATTGCATCGGATATTATATTGTTTATAAAATATTTTTATTGTAACATCTTGTAGAGCCGACCTACTAAAATTGGTCTTAGGGTATGGTATAAATGTAAGATCTTATTTGTAAGATCAAGTGTGGAATGTGAAAAGAATTAAGTGAAGGTATATGTGAGATCAAGTAGGGATATACACGAAGACATCATTTGAAGGTGAATTTAGGTTTTTGTAGAAGCATATCAGCATTACACCGGTACTGAATCCAACATATGAAGATGCTATTTTGAGTAGTACATTCTTATTGGATTTAACCATCCAGCTATAGTCAGTGTGACTCCCATTTTGTGATTGAGCAGTGAGCTCTAGGCTATTGGCCTTTCTACATGTACAGACCCCATTTATGTACACATACTATCTGCAGTAGTATCATATGATTGTGGGTAAGGTTTCCCACCGTGGTTTTTCCCCTTACAGGGTTTCCACATACAAATATTGGTGTCATGTGTTGTGGATGACTTTATGTTTATGTTTCATGCATTAATCCTTACTAGTATAGCAATTTACTATTAACACTATCTACCGGCATACTTAACTGGTTTACCGGTATTAAGCATTAAGTTGGTTAATAAGTTTTTGTTTCAAATTTATTTGACAATTGATTCACCCCCCCCTCTCAGCTGTCTCTGGGACCTAACATGATCATCTAAAGGTATATCGGCAAAGAATGTGTCAGAGCTATAATCATAAGGTCAAACCATGAATCTTTCAAGTGGGAGAACTAGTGCTAAAGGAAAATCCACGCAACCAAGCAGATCGAGAAAAGAAAGGAAAATTTGAACCAAACCAATTAGGTCTGTTTGTGGTCACAACACTATTTGAATTAGGAGCATATCAGCTATCAACACAAGACGAAGATCAACTTGAAGAACCTATCAATAGCATGCATCTAAAAAAGTTTTATGTCTGAAAAATAGAAAAAATCAAAAACACTGAAAAATCAGAAAAATCAAAAATAGTGAAAAATCAAAAAAAATCAAAAACAGTGAAAAAGTAGAAAAATAAAAAAATAAAAAAAAATCAAATATCAAAAAAAGTACAATAAAAACAGATGGTGAAAACCTGGCAAATAGGCACTATCTATCGGGTGGCTCTTCTATCTATTAGTTCATGAATCTTCCCGCTTGCATTCATTCATCTTCCATCAGTGTTGACCATCATAAAGCCTTTGTACATACGCACACATCCCAGGTGGCTTCTTTCCATGGTTTGGATCATTGGATATATCATAATGACTTTGTTTCTAGGCTTGGGGAAAAATCCTACACTTAGCTAGGGGCAAACTCTTGATCATTTTGAGCTTAATCAAACAGGTAGAACTAACAGTTAGACAACTCTTATCAAGCAAAAACTGAGACACATCCAACATTGAACACAAGATCAAACTATCAACTATCAAGCTATCACGAAGTCAATCAAAGCACATCACACATTTTTTAGTGTATAATATCTTTTTGGCTAATGATTTTAACATGATTGTTCAATTTTTCTATATTTCTTTTCGCTATCATGATTTCTGAGTGACTCCAGGATGTCATTGACTAGAGGAACAACGAAGAAACATGATATTTTTCTTGTCTACTGTCTGAAAATTAATCATTAATATGTGCAAATTTGTCTCAGGACATGATCATTAGAATATCATTGAAGACATTTCTGATTTGCATATTGAAATGATTAATATTGCTTGTTTTATGCAAACAACACTTAGGTCATCTCGGTACAATTATACCTAGATGCTTGTATTAACTTGCTATATCAAAATCCAGGAAAGAAGTGCTCAAGTCATCATGGTTTAATTATACCATCGATGTTTTCACTCACTTCCCACATTTCAAAATCTCAATGATGACAAAAATGCAAAATAATCCAGTGACTAGTCCGGTCATAGTTTGCATTTCATTCTTGCACAGGATCCTACAAGCTCCTTTTATCCAAGGCTAAATCTATCGTAGGAATCATCAAAGTAACATCACAAGTGTATATGCAATCAGAATGATGACTCACATCTCTCTCATGATATTATCAACCCAGCAAAAATCTTATGTTATCTCTCTCAACAGCATCAACAATCAGCATATCCAAATATTTTTGCAACTTGCTATCAACAAATTTCCAGTTCTTTATCTAATCAACCTTATCAAATCAAATCAATCAATCAAACCTAATCAATTCTATCACGTCTTATATAGGATGTATCCTTCCTGAAACTAGACGATCTGATTCTGATTCATGTCTTATACAGGATATATCCTTCCTAAAACTAGACGTTCTGATCATGTCTTAAACAGGATGAATCCTTCCTGAAACTAGACGCTTTGATCATCATTGTCTTATACAAGATGTATCCTTCCTGAAACAAAACGATCTGATTTTGATTCATGTCTTATATAGGATGTATCCTTCCTGAAACTAGACATTTTGATCATGTCTTATATAGGATGAATCCTTCCTGAAACCAGACGCTTTGATCATCGTTGTCTTATACAGGATGAATCCTTCCTGAAACCAGATTGAATCTCAATCTTATCAATCTAAGCAATCAAACTAATACAAGAACTCGCATTTTCATCAACCACAGTTGCAGAAATCAAATCAAATCTATCAGGATACTAATTTCGCAAAAACTCCAAAGATCAATTATCTCAATTGATCTCCTGAGGGGGCATCATCGTACCGGAATATAGCAATCAAGAGTTGGGGCATCCTATCAAATCAATACCAACATCAAAATGAGATTATTCTTTGAATCAATGCATCATCACACCTCGCTTCAAAGAGGGGCAAAATGTATACACCTAAAAATGGTCTGAAGACAATTAATTAAATAAGCAATTATTTAATTAATCTCTCCTCCCCAATTTAATTAAACTCACTAAGCAATTTGATTAAATTTCCCATTTTCATCTACTTATTAATAAATCTAAGGATTTATTTAATAGGTTCATTTTATCCTCCTTAATTAATTAATTCAAATTAATTTCTTTCCCTCCATCAAAAATCATTTCTTCTAATCCCCTAATTAATTAAAACAAATCAATTATGAGTTGTTGAGATTAATTATCCTTTTCATATTATTTGAATTTTTAAATTCAAATTCTCCTAACTTCTACCACTCCTAAACCTAACCCATTCTACCTACCACCATGTCCCCTTTCATCCAACATCTTCTAGAACCTTTGTGACACATGTCACTAAGTGTTCCCTTTCATCTAACCTCTTCTAGAAGCCTCTTGACACTTGTCACCATAGAGATAATAGATTTTCCCTTTAATCCAACCCCCTTTTACATCCTCCTCCAATTTAACCATTGATATCTTCAGATCAATCTGGACCGTTGATTCTTGCCACATCACCCCTAGCCTTGGGAAATCCTATAAATAGACCTCATTTTGGAGCTCAAAGGGTCCTAATTTCATGTCCTAATTTCATGTCCCAATTTCATATCCCAATTTCATATCATTCTTGCATATCATTTGATCTCATCTCATTCTCATCTTATGCATTGTTACTATAGGCATCTAGCTTATAGTTTATCGGTTTTAGGAATGTTATCATGCTCAATTTTAGCTTAAATCTTAGCTTAATCATGCTAAATAAATCATTCATGTAGCTTAATCATGCTATTCTTGCTAGATTATGCATTTTCATCATTCAAATCCTCCATCTAAGTGTAGTCAAGTCACTAGAATTTGCATACTAAGATCTGAGAGCATTTTTCATACTCACATTTACTAGGAGGCAATAAGTCGATTAGCTATGGTTTTGCCTTTCTTTGATTTAAATATTCTAACCATGCTTGTAATGATTTATTGAGTGGATTGTGTTTGTATATATAGGTACACTTCACAGAGCATGATAGTATGGATTACCAAACAGCATAATTTCAGACCAAGATACCAAAGTCATTGGATATTTTTGGAGAACCTAGTGGAAGAAGATGAAGAAAAACTTGAAATTCAGTCCAACATATCATTCACAAACTAATGGATAGATAGAGGTAGTAAAAAAAAGTTTGGGTAACTTGACGAGATGTTGAGTTGGAGACAAAGTAGGAACTTGGGATATAGTCCTATTGCAAGTAGAGTTTGTATACAAAAATTTAGTAAACTAGAGTGTAGCGAAGACACGATTTGAGATTGTGATTGGAGTAAATCCTAAAGGAGTTGTAGAGCTTAGAGACATCAATATGGAGAATAAAAGGAGTATAGAAGTAGAATAATTTATCGGATACATGAAGACAATGCATACATAGGTTCAAAAACATTTGAGGGATATCATTAGGTATAAGGAGCATGGGAATAAGAAGAGAAGACATAAGAAGTTTGTTGTTGGAGATGAAGTCGTGATATATCTTAGGAAGTAAATATTTCCACTTGGCACATATAACAAGCTAAAAGTGAGGGAGTATGGACCAGGTAAGATTTTGAGGAAGTTTAATTCAGGAAATGCATATGAGGTAGAGTTATTGGAAGCATTGGGTATATTACCTATTTTCAATATTGTAGACATCTATGAGTGAAGGAGATTAGATAATAGTAGTAGTCAGATTTTTTTGGAGGATCAATTAGCACAACATCCACTCAAGAAAATTGAGTAGATCTTATATACCAGAATTGGCAGAAGCACTAGAAATAAGCAATATTAGGAGTGTTTGGTGCAGTGGAAAGGTAGATTGACTAAAGATTCAACATGTATTTATCAAGATGAGGTAGACTACCTTAGTTTTCCTCTATCCTTAATTAGCAAAGTGAGAGGTTCACTTTCTTTCTAACCCTAGGTGTTTGATGCAATCCCCCATCAACCAAAAATATTTCCTTTTCCTTGTATTTTAGTTTGTAGTTGTTTCAACATTTTCTCTATATCAGATCAGATAATTTCTCTTCATGCCTTGTAGACTTGGATTCACACTTTGAAAGTGATCATCTACATCATATCCAAAAATCTTTTAAATTTCATTAATTTATTGCATCCAGAAGTTCATTCACTTGCTAGAACATTTTATGTTTGTGGTGATAGCTCAATTGCAACCCCTTCTTGTGGTGTGTGGATCTAATTGGAACATCATCCAAGTCATTTGGGACCTAGGGGAATCATTTTTAGTGGTCTATAATACATTTTCTTCTTCCACAATGTATCTTGAGGTTGACTCACACATTTCATAATCCTTCAAGTTTTGAGACCTTGTGGCCAATGCAGATCTTTTTCAAAAATTAAGGAGAATTTATAATAGCATTTGTGATCATTCTTATCTATATATAGAACATAGTTAGAATCAAAGGAGTTAGATATTTTTTCACTAGCTTGTGGGATTGTGACCAAGCCCATGCATCTTGTGTAAAATTGTAATGCCTTGCAGTAGGCATGTGAGTGCATTGTTATTTCGAATACCAATGCATAGGATATAATTGTTGTTGTTGTTGTTGAGCATTTTTTGTGTTATTCTCATTGTGTTGACTCTATGCTACATGGATGGACAATCCTATTTTGGACCCTTCATCTGTGACTGCACTTGATATTGCCCGTAGGTCATACTTACACTCCTTGATAGAATTATCTAAGGAACACAAGTAAGTGAAATATTTATACCAATTTTTAATACCTAAGTTGATTCAAGATGACAAAGTGATGTGAATACATAGACTTAAATCTTCCTTGTAAAATTATGTACCTCATGATAGAAAGAGAAACCTCATTCTATAGGAGTTTTGATGAACTTAGAACATGTACTAAATATAATATTTGCAATTCTTCACTATCATTTCTAAAATAAAAAAAATTATCATCACAAATTTACCTCTTTAAAAAATTAGTACCATAAAAGAGAGCCATGCAACTTGATCCAACAAGTCATTTGTAACTTCAAAGTCTATTTCTTATATCATGACATGTATTGTTACAAGTTTGGTTGCCATTGCACCAAAAGATTGACCTGTTTTGCCCGATACAACCACTAGAATTATAGAATCCATAGGAGGCAGTTAAAAAATGTCACAAACCTAAGCGCTACGCTACACAACACAAGGAGACCAAGGGAACACACCTTGCAACAATCCCCCCATAGCGCAAGTGAGGGGTTTGAACCTATGACCAAGTTGTAATACCACTTGTTATAAGTGTTGTTGTCATTGAACCAAAAGATCGACCTGTTAATGCCCGATACAACCACTAGACTTATAGAATCCACAAGAGACGGTTAAGCCATATCACAAACCTGAGTGTTGCACTGCACAGCACAAGGAGACCAAGGGCACACACCTTGCAACAATGCATATTATCCCACCCTTCTGCAAAATCAATTTCCAATAGGGATTCACTCCCATTTTGTCTCTCCAAATAGAGAGTTTAACCCCCATTCATTAAAATACTCCAAACTCTCTATTTTTTCTTTATATTATTACAACTTAGAGGATCAATCTGATTTTTGTCACATCCGATTTCTTGAAATCCATTGTCAATTTTTTTTCTCTACACCACAATATCCCACCAGTGTCTTTACACCATAAAATCACATTAGTGCTTATTTACCAAAGCTTTTTATTAAGTTTAAAGAATTCCAAAGGGGAAGATGTTATTCTTCACTCACTCAGTGCTAGCACTATGTGTTGAATAGATCAGAATACTGAGAGGGGGTGTGAATAAGTATTCCCTAATTTTAAAACATTCTTTGATAATCTAAAACTTATCTTAATCTTAGATGTCCTTAGAAAAAGATGAAATATGTAATAGAAGTAAAATCCACAACATGCACAACCATAAGAGAAACACAAAAGTTGTATACATGGAAAACCTGAATAGGAAAAACCACAGAGAGGTTTAACTCTCAAGATAATATAACTAGTTATATGGAATTACAAAAAGAGGCTCACTGCCAAAGGGCTTACTACTTGGAGGGCTCACTGCTAGGAAGCTCACTGCTGGAAAGAAAGGAAATGAACTGAGAATTTTTCATCTACCTATGCATGGGATCAATTCCAATTAGGCTCAGACAACACATCAATTATTTGCAGTAGATTTGGTGAAGAAACTCTGCAAAGCATTCGACAATCTGCCTACTCTAAGGAATTGTCATGCAAGATCAATTACTTTGTTCTGTTACTTACCACCTTGCTCTTTTTTTACTTCATAGTAATACCTTTATCCCAAAATTGTCTCATACAATTCCTCGCATACCCCTCATACTTCTCACTCTTCTTATTTCATTATATTACATTACTTTCCTCAAGCATAATATGATCATGCATATATATGAGTATAACAATAAGAATATTAATCAAGTCAACCTTAAATACATTTTCCTAAATAATATCTTCAATGGTCAATTGACACACTACAATCACTACAACTCAATATTATCATAATCTCTCAAGGTCAATTTGATCCAGAATAATCATATCTTTGAAGTTTCATATTAACACACTACCAAAGTACCATGATCATGATCCAACTCAAAATAACGAGGTTGGTGACATGAAAAACTAATCATCAACAGCTTGTCATTAGAAATCAAGAAACTAGAGGAAACCAAAGTATGAAGATCGCATAATCGAATATACTTTAGGAGAACAACATCCAAAGAAAGACTTATGGAGCACTAGAATCTGAATACAACAATCTTAATTGATAACAACTATCACACCAAAGGGATTACACTATTATATCTGCATCAAAACCCAAATGCAAAGGACTGTGTTTTTGAAATATATCACTGCATGAACAATCGGAGCACAAAAACTAATTTCTACAACCAAGACCAAATCTCTCATCAAGATAAAAGTGTCTTCATACTAACAAAATATATTTCTAGAGTAATAAACATGTCAATAATTGAAAGCTATCATCTGCAACATACATACCTATCTTCCACTATTCTGCAACAAATCTAAATTACCATGTTTGACATCAATCACAACTAAGATAGGTAATTATAGAAATCTCCCCCTTTTTCATTGATGGCAAAACAATTACATCAAAACTTGTCAAAAAATGCCCCTTAGATAAAGCTTCCTTCTCCAAGAAACACAAAACACAATGTTTTCTCCCCGATACTCCTAATGTACAACTCTTATTTATCACAATATTTCTCCCCTTTTGACATCAAGGACAAAGGTTACCAAAAACAAAATCTGCACTATAAAAGAGATAATGCTTTACTTACACTTCTAAAAGATTATTTTATACTTCTCCTTCAATTATGGAAGGAAAGTCTTCCACAAGTTTATAGCTAAATGAAGACTCAAGGTCAAGGTATCATCATGAACTACTTGTAATAAAGAATTGGGAATATTAGGGATTTGCACACACTTCTTAGCTTTAGTAAGGAGATCAAAAAGGTGTTCTAGCCTAGCCTCAACAATTTCTTTCACCTTGAAGAACACATTCACTACATCTTCTTTTTTCCTTTGATAAAATGTAAGCTTTGACTGTAGAGAGTTGATTTTCTTTCTTTGTTCACCATCTGCATCACCAAAAATGTCAAATGACTTGCCCATGGAATTTAACTCAAATTCAATAGAGTTAATCTTAGCTTTAAAATTTTCAATCATTGTCAGCCATTGGAGGCAATATTTGAATACTATGTCTTCTTTTGCAACACAGTCTCTCATATTCTTAATTTCTACTAGTCTCTTCTGAGTATATGAATTTTTTCTCCATATCATCCTAAACATCATCTTTTGCAATAGGTGTTGCTTCAAGAGAATTTTTCAATCGATCCTTAAGAACTTCACAAAGAACATCTAGTAAGATATCTGGAAGATTACTGGGAGCAATACTATTCTGAAGCAAATGGTCAACTAGAAATTCTTCAATTTGATCTTGATCATAAGAGGATCACTCAAACCACAAATCTCCAATCTTTTTCATCCCATCAGCTTCTTTATGAATACTCAAAATATTCTCAGTACTACAAGAGTTATCTTCCTCTGTACTACTTTCAACCAAAGATAATTTTCCCTTAGCTACTGAAGACGGATATGGATCATCCAGGGAAATAATATTCTTCCCTTCATCTTCACCTTTTAACTTCTTCATTAGTTCCAAAGAAGATACAACAACTCTTCTCTTCTAACTTCTACTAACAAAGGAGGGACTCTCCTCAAAAGAACTGATAATACCATGAATTGGAGCAAAGAGAAGCTTCTTCTGAAGATTTATGAAGTGATTTTCACATGCCTACTCTTTATTATCCAAACAAACTAGATATCTAAAAATTTGCTTTCAAACAAAGACATTTGGTTTCCATAATATATTCTCCTTCAAGGGTAAATATACTATGAAATAAAGCATTAAACACACAATCAAAGAACCAAACCGAAATGAATAACCCTTCTCTTTTGTCATCTTGATATTTTTTGCTAAATGTATTCTTATCAACTCACACAAATCATAGTTTTTGCCTTCTTTAACCATTTGATGAGCAATATATACTGCAATTTTCAAAGTAGATCCTTCTTTGTTTTTGAAATAGATTTTATTGTTGAATGGTCAAATGGACTAGAATACTAAGAGGGGGGGTGAATTAGTATTCCCACACTTATAAAACTTTTACTGATATTTTAACCTTAGCAATAGGTCTCATCAATATGAAAAAACAAAAGCAGAATAAATGAAAAACATAATCACAAGATAGACACCAGATTTTTATATGTGGAAAACCCAAATGGGAAAAACCATGGAGTGGGTTAACTCACAAGATAATATAACTAGTTATATGGTGATTACAAAGGGGTGGATCATTGCTGGATGGCTCACTGCTTGATTACAATAGGACTCATTGTTAGAATGCTCATTGCAATAGAAAGAAGTGAACTGGAGAAAATCGCATCTCCAAATGCATGAAGTCAGTTCTAAGATAAGCTCATATATCAAAACAACTCAGAGCAGATCAGATGAGGGATCTCTCCAGACCATCCACAACCACTTGCAGTAAGTCCAATATGCGATTACTACAACATCGTCTTCAATCTATAAATCCAACTGCTTAAAGGGATTAATGCAACACTATAACTCCACTCACACTTCACTCTTACACACATCACACTTTTTTGGTCACATATCTTTCTCTCTCTTCTCTTGTTCACATACACCACACACACACTTACTCCATACTTTTATTCACATACATATATGTGTGTGTGTGTGTAAAGGGGAAATTTTGATTTGGCAATTTGTAACATAGAAAGAGAAATCACCAAATCAATTTTTGCTTTGGGGGAGATTTTTCTTTACATTCAAAAGAGGGGAGAAATCCACAAGATTCAATCACAAATTAGATAAGGAATGAATACTAAGTGAATTGATTGATTATGATGTGTTTCTCCCTCTTTTGTAAGTTGAAATGTTGATTTAGGGTAAAGTACTAAAATTGAACACAAAAATGAGAAAATACTGAGCTACAGGTTCAGGATTTTGTCATGCACCTAGATCTGAGTAATATGAGCTGATTTAGATCTGCCCTGAGACAATACCTTGAAAAAGTAGGGACCATGACATGGCAACATGGTCCTCCAAATTTTCTGCATACCAAAAAGGGTTTTTTTGGTCTTTGTATTTGAAGGTTATTTCCAGAAGTACAACTACACACATGCTTCCTGCATATAGAAATAAAGGGAAATAGG